>NC_056441.1:15095153-15334132 GCF_018296145.1 Oncorhynchus tshawytscha | reverse complement strand
CCTACACTTTCCCAGCATGCATTTTCTATGCTGTTGGCCTGTTTTACATTCAGCAATTAAAAAGAGCAAGCCTGCTTCTTTTCTCACATAGCTATTAGGCCTAGTATAAAAAAATATTTAAAATGTCCTGTCGCTTTTGTAACTTACTAGCTTTTCCTGGGATTTCAAGAAGAGAAAGCGGCCTATTGCGGAGAGGCTTGCGTAGCCTATTGCCTGTTGCGCACGGGAACAGCTGGAAAAGAGGTGCTAGTGATGTGTAGCTGATGTAAGAAGCTAAATAAAGGCTAGATATTCGATTCATTAGCTAAATATTAGGGCTATAGGCTACCTGTCAAAGTGCAAGAAAAACAAGTAACCAGATTATGAAATGGCAGATTTGTAGTGCATTCCTCCAGGCTGCGCTCTGTGTTCCCCGGCCATGCAAAAGCTCCACTATTGATTAAATCCAGTGGCGACCCATCATTCAGGGAAGGTGGGGCAGAGCCTGTTAACGCCCCACCTATTTTGAGCACCACCTGTTTTGAGCTCCACATTTTTGCAAAAATAATAATAAATAAATACAATGACAAAATTGGGCTTGCCTGTTTTGCATGTTATTTTGGCATTAATGTGTCACATATCAGCTTGTAAACAATGTAAAAAAAATATATATATATATATATATATTTAGTTAATAAAGCCGCAAACAAACATGGTCTCTTTTTTGTTTTCTTGAGTAAGGCAGCTCCAAAATGCAGGTGTTTCTGCCTTGCTCAGTGCTTTCTGTGGTGGTGGGGCAAGCAAGCAGAAAATACGGAGTGTTGTGCCGTGATTGGCTCAGTGTTCTGCCACTCATGGGAAACTACGTCACCGCGAAGTGTAAGGGGAGACCTCTAAAATTCTCGCCCTTTGGCTGCTGACATAGCGTTACATTAAAAGTGGCCATCCAACAAGGATCAAGGTCATTTGCCACAGATAAAATGACGTCAAATCACATTATATTTATAGTAGCTTTGATTGGACTGATCATGTCAACATCATACTTTCAAAATCTTAGCTAGCAGTCATCATAATGAATCACAAATTATAGACAAAACGTATCGGTGCTCATCGGCCATTGGACATAAACATTACACAAGTTGGAAATCACAAATTCAACAATGAGTGGTTTGGAAGGACGCGACCACAGCACAAGGCGAGTACAAAAATGTATTGTATGCTGCTGCATAAATGATGTGAAATGCCAGGGCAATATGCTTACTGTAGCTAAGAAAGTAATAACGTTACTACAGTAAGTGGATGTTGTGTAGTAAGCTGTTAGTAGCCCATGTGCCTCACGCTAATAATTTGGTACCTTTTCACCTCTTAATTAGCCTATAGCCTGTTTTAGAGAAATGTCATCATCGAATATTGTAAGAGCTTTCATTGTCTGCTTATATGCTCCCCGTTATTTATCCTACGGTTCTGACTTGGTGTACAGCACGAATACTGTAGGAATGGCCCATATTCTGAATTCTGCCACTGGACATTTTGAAAGCGCTGAAAAAATAATTAATCGAAATTACGGATTGCCTCTTGTCCACTCGTCGTTCCCTTATGCCATAGTTTGGTACATCAATTGTCAGTAGAAACCACATTTGTTTAAACAAGTCAGCCATATCAGCTATGTTTTCTAAAAAGGCAGTAAATGAGGCTGAATTAACTGTTTAACTGGCAGACAAGGTTCCGCTGACAGCCAGAAGGCAAGCATCCCGGAGTCACTTCTTCACTGTTGACATTGAGACGGGTGTTTTGCAGGTACTATTTAATGAAGCTACCAGTTGAGGACTTGTGAGGCATCCGTTTCTCAAACTAGACACTCTAATGTACTTGTCCTCATGCTCAGTTGTGCACCGGGGCCTCCCACTCCTTTTTCTATTTTGGTTAGAGGCAGTTTGCGCTGTTCTGTGAAGGGAGTAGTACACAGCGTTGTACCAGATCTACAGTTTCTTGGCAATTTCTCGCATGGAATAGCCTTAATTTCTCAGAACAAGAATAGGCTGACGAGTTTCAGAAGAAAGTTCTTTGTTTCTGGCCATTTTGAGCATGTAATCGAACCCACAAACTGCTGATGCTCCAGATACTCAACTAGTCTAAAGAAGGCCAGTTTTATTGCTTCTTTAATCAGAACAACAGTTTTCAGCTGTGCTCACATAATTGCAAAAAGGATTTCTAATGATCAATTAGCCTTTTAAAATGATAAACTTGGATTAGCTAACACAACATACCATTGGAACACAGGAGTGATGGTTGCTGATAATGGGCCTCTGCACAACTATGTAGATATTCCATTAAAAATCAGCTGTTTGCAGCTACAATAGTCCTTTACAACATTAACAATGTCTACACTGTATTTCTGATCAATTTGATGTTCTTTTAATTTACTGGACAAAAAAAGGTGCCCTTAAAAAAGGGACATTTCTAAGTGACTCCAAACTTTTGAACAGTAAAACCTAGGTAATGCCAAGGTTTTAGACTAGAACATTCTTCTACCTATCTACCTAGGCTACAACACCATGTAATGAGGAATATATTATTGTTATCAAGTCAATACACAATTCTTGTCTAGGGCTGTAAACTGCAGTGATGTAGGCTAATTTGAATAACTGCTCATACCTCCTGTTTTGTTTCATGTCGAAATAACTGCATAGGCCTACAGCCTAGGCCTGATCATGCAACCATTTGGATCAGTTTGGGTCTATTCTCAACAGTTTAGAAGGTCCAGAAAGGTACATTAGCAGGCTACTCAGATGGTGTATTTTGTCAGGATGTAGCCCAGTGTTAAGATAGGCCTAATATATGAAAATATGGGCTTCTCCTTTCCAACTCCCGCCTGCTAATACTGTAGCCTATTTTACATTCAGCAAGCAAGCAAAGCGCTCATCTCTCCTCCAATAGGCTATTAGTAGGCTAAAGAAAATAAGTGTCCAACAAGCTTTTGCATTCTGGTTTTTCCTGGGACTCAACAAGATTGAAAATGAATAGCCGTGGCAGCAGAGAGGCCAGGTGCGTAATACCATAACAGAACAATTAAGACAGACTGGCTCCAGATGTAGCCTATTATATTACTATTGTATTGAACTGCATCCATCTATTCTGTCAACAATGCCTTACTGTACATCATGGAATTTTTGGTCAAATAAAACCTATTTTTTTTTAAAACCTCTTATGGTTTTGTGGTATAAACAGGGAATTTTATATTTATGACTGATATTATGATTGTTTGTTTCATATCTGCAAAGTAGTTAAAACACTGCCAGTTCTACTTTAATGATTGGCTAAATTCCACCTACTGGTCAGTCAGGTTTAATGCAAAAAGTTAAGTTTATGGGCTTGTTCGACATTGCAGCCGACAGTGCAGGCGACTGCCAACTGACTAATCTACAAATCACCTTGCATCATAAATAATAATTTGTTCTTAACTGACTTGCCTAGGTAAATAACTACTTATTATTTGTAGACTAGTCAGTCAGTCACAATTTACCCAAGATACATTATGGTTTTGATGCTCTTGAACACAGCCTATAACTCAAAACACCTGACATACCTGTAGCACTCCAGGACCAGGGTTGCCTTCAATAAGCCTGATGAATATTCAAGTACAGGTTTATGAAGCAGATTCTACTCAGGGATTAAACAACAGGCAAAAATCAGAGGTAGATTAATTTGACAGGATTCCAGTTATAAATGCATTGGGACAATTGTGTATGAATACGACATGTGCTTGATGCTTGGCAGGTTGAATGAATGATATTGAAATATTGATTGATATTGATTGACAAAAAAATTCACTGTCGCTGATTGTGACAGAAACACGGAGATGTTTGTTTCACCCACGCAGCAAAATGTTTCAACCATAACGAGGGCTACAATTGTAGTGCAATATTTCATAAATAACACTAATATTTGGTTGTCTATAAGTGGTATAAAACGAATCTGATTGATATATAACTACAATAACAAAGTACTGTATCTATGTCAAATTCAAACAAACGTCACGTGAGTCAGTGGACGTTTGTTTTTTTCTCCCACAAGGCTGTATCCAACTAATTCAGCTTTTTCTGTTTTGTTCAGGTTGTGGTGCTTGTAATATTGCGAAATATTGTCGTAGGATAGAACTGAAACTTGATTCAGATAATACGAATAGAAAGAGTCGTTTGTGTCGAGTTAGCCTTTCTGCCAGTGACCTCTCACCTACTTTCATGGTCCTTAAAGTGCGATTATCATTTGCAAGTTATACCACCAATATTCACATCCACGAAAGCTATATTATTATTAACTTTGTGTGAAATTGAATCATGATTTTATTATTATGTGGTTCATTGTTGTAATGGTACGCTAACTAACTGGCTACCAGTCTTGCATACCTTTTTAAGAGATTCCTTCAACGCAAAATGCTCTGGTGTGTAGAGTAAATGATCAGCCGTTATCTCTGAACCACTGGCCGTTTTGGGTTTAGATGACACATTTTCAGCCAGCTTCCCTGTACTGCTTAGCGAGGTTAATTTAGAGAAATGACGGCTTACTACCAAATTCAGTCGCTGCGCCATTTCTGTGTAAGTAACAGTTTATGTTGTGTGTGCGTCAATGAGCTGCACATGCGCAACTAGTAGTGTCACAGGCTATTGCCACGTTCAAAACAATTGGGAACTCCGAAATCTCTGATTTCTGTGCGTTTTTTTTTCTAGAGATCCGTCTTTCCGACCTGAAGATCACTGACGTCATGATGTGATTTCGTATTTCTTCCGAGTTCCCAGTTGTTTTCAACGCGGCATAAATGTAGGCCATGCCAGACAAAGTATAAAGCTGTAGGCTAGAAAGGGGGATTTCATGATGTTCAGGTGAGCTACCCATAACATACATGTTCCTTACCTTCATAACTACTTTTTTTCCCCATTGATGGCAGATTTGTCAATACCATCTTGTGTCTATAAGTATGTGTCTATAAGCCTGTAAAAGTACTCTGTCTTTCACACAACATTCGGGGTGACTTGTAGTTGTAAACAAGCTCATTTAATTACTGTGGTTTTGTCCAATAATGAAACAGATGGTGCACACTCAGACTATAGACAGTCTCATGGGAGACAAGCTCTTTACTGACAATATAAACCATCCAACAAACCTCTGACAATCATTCCAAAAACAACCCTTATTTCCTGCATCACTCCAAGGAGGGATCACAATCTAGAAGGATTCATTTACATGGTTTCATGAGATTTAGATTTATTTACATCTGTTAGTTTTTTTCCATCGCCTCTCGGTTAGCTATTGGTGATCCAGCTATGTTTCCTAGGAAGGTGGCATGTCCTTGGGCACTAGAGAGGGTCTAATCAGTGAAAGAAAAGCACCACTGTCTGTTTTGACTCCTGTCCTCTTCAGCAGACGACACATCCACCTTTCAACTCCTTGAATGGGTTCTTGTCTTCTGCGATGCCTTTGACCAGAGTGTCCTCTTCTACACCGGCCTGAACCGCCTCCATAAACTCAGTACAGCACTTAGACGTCTGTCATACAAAAGAAGGGTTAACATGTACCACACACAACTGTAATATCAAGAATGCATTTACATTTTAGTCATTTGGAAGACGCTCTTATCCAGAGCGACTTACTGGAGCAATTATGGTTATATGCTTTGCTCAAGGGCACATGGACAGATTGGTTTGAATCCCTGAGCCAACTACGTGAACAGCGACTTTTCAGTTACTGTCTCCTGACCGCTAGGTTACCTGTCATTACAGTCTCTTTTGATGACCAATCCATTCCACTTTGGAACATTTCATGGCTTTTATCCATGTTTAAAATACAGGGCAAATGTATTACTATCCCGCTTATTATTATTATTATTAGATATTAATCTTTTACAATGGGAAAAATGATCAATCAAAGTAAGGTGTCAAATTTACCATCCATCTCTCAAGCTTGACTTCAATCTTCTTTTGGTCTCTTTCCATTTTAGCCTTATCCACGTCTGTCAACTCGTCCATATTTATCACCCCGGCATTGTCTGTCAAAGAATAGAAATACATTGTTGCCAAAGGGAAGGTAAACATATTCTTATTAAAGAAGAGCCACACTCACAAAAACTATTTTAGAATGTGTCTCGTAGAACCATGACAATCATCATTGTATGAATTAGGTTGCGTATCTTTGTTATTTTGTTGATTAGGGTTGTGGATATTATTTTATTTTATAAAAATTGCCCCCAATACTACACTCAGATGATCCATTCCCTATGCTTGCTAGATTAATTCATGTAATAACGTCAATTTATCAAATATTTATATTAATTGGAAAAAATACAAGAAAAAAATACTTACTGCGTTTTACAGGTAACTGTCTTCCACCTCTGAATACTGCCAGAGAAATCTCTCTCCTCTCCCTCAATCCTGGTTATAAAGTAATCTGCATAAACATCCTAATCTCTTTATCTGATTAAAACTATGCCCTTTAATCCAACACTGCAGCATCATAGTAGAGGCCATAGGGCCACTCTCCAGGTGTCTGCTATGAGTCTCTTTTTTAATCCACATGGCTGTTGTGTTGTTATGATGTCTAAGAATTGCGATGAGAGTGGAAGAATATGAACAGTATGTGGATACCAACAATATTTTGCCTGTGATTCTCTTTACTGTTCCAATGCAGATATGGGTCAAGGGGAATGACACGGCAGTTCAGGTTAGCATGACAAGAAGGCTAATCTGAGTTTTCAGTACAGATAAAAAAGCATAGACTAAGGAAAGATACTACAACAGATGGCTCCATTTTAGACATTTTATCAGATACTATTATCCAGAGCATTTTACAGTAGTGAGTTCATACATGTTGATACTGAGCCCCCATGGGAATCGAACCCACAACCCTGGCATTGTAAGTGCTACCAACTGAGCCACATGGAACCATCTTGTGTAGAGATGTGTAGCCTATGGATCTATTAGCCTACATTTTCTATGGCTTTTAGATGTAGCAAGGTTACATGTCAGTGCAGAGGGAAAATGCAGACAGAAAAAAATGTGTGGGAGTATGGAGCTTGCCAGCTTGTAGTCCTAAAAAATTAAATTAATGGGGGGAAAATGGGTTTTGGAGGTTAACACAGGCTTATGAGATCATATATGTTTTGTTCTATGTGTTAATATCAGTCAGTTAACATGACCTTTATGAATTATGAAGATTTTATGTGCATTATCTTTTTTATGTTATTACATCAACTCAAATTGAATTAGTCGCATTCAAATATAGCAGATGTTATTGCGGATGTAGCGAAGTGCTTGTGTTCCTAGCTCCAACAGTGCAGTAGTATCTAACAATTCACAACAATACAAACAAATCTAAAAGTGAAAGAATGGAATTAAGAATTATATAAATATTAGGATGAGAAATTTCAAGCGATTACAGCCTCAAGTCTTCTTGGGTTTGACACTACGAGCTTGCCACACCGGTACTTGGGGAGTTTCTCCCATTCTTCTCTGCAGATCCTTTCAAGCTCTGTAAGGTTAGATGGGGAGAGTTGCTGCACAGCTATTTTCAGGTCCCTCCAGTAGAGGTCAACCGATGATGATTTTTCAGATACCGATTATTGGAGGACCAAAAATAGCCGATTTTTATTAATCGGCGGATTTTTATATATATATTTGTAATAATGACAATTACAACAATACTGAATGAACACTTTTATTTTAACTTAATATAATACATAAATAAAATCAATTTAGTCTCCGAAAAATCATGTTCAATTTAGTCTCCATGTAAAATAATGAGAACATATGAAAGCTGGTGGTTCCTTTTAACATGAGTCTTCAATATTCCCAGTTAAGAAGTTTTAGGTTGTAGTCATTATAGGAGTTATAGGACTATTTCTCGCTTTACCATTTGTATTTCATTTACCTTTGACTATTGGATGTTCTTATAGGCACTATAGTATTGCCAACCTAATCTCGGGAGTTGATAGGCTTGAAGTCATAAACAGCGCCATGCTTCAAGCATTGCGAAGAGCTGCTGGCAAACGCAGGAAAGTGCTGTTTGAAAGAATGCTTACGAGCCTGCTTCTGCCTACCACCGCTTAGTCAGACTGCTCTATCAAATATCAAATCATAGACTTAATTATAATATAATAACACACAGAAATACAAGCCTTTGGTCATTAATATGGTAAAATCCGAACCTATAATTTCGAAACAAAACGTTTACTCTTTGAGTGAAATACAGAACCAGTCCGTATTTTATCGAACGGGTGGCATCCCGAAGTCTAAATATTACTGTTACATTGCACAACCTTCAATGTTATGTCATAATTATGTAAAATTCTGGCAAATTAATTACGGTCTTTGTTAGGAAGAAATGGTCTTCACACAGTTCGCAACGAGACAGGCGGCCCAAACTGCTGCATATACCCTGACTCTGCTTGCACAAAACGCAAGAGAAGTGACACAATTTCCCTAGTTAATACTGCCTGCTAACATGAATTTCTTTTAACTAAATATGCAGGTTTTAAAAAATATACTTGTGTATTGATTTTAATAAGAAAGGCATTGATGTTTATGGTTAGGTACGTTGGTGCAACGACAGTGCTTTTTCGCGGATGTGCTTTGTTAAATCATCACCCGTTTGGCAAAGTAGGCTGTGATTCGATGATAAATTAACAGGCACCACAATGATTATATGCAACGAAGGACAAGCTAGTTAAACTAGTAATATCATAAACCATGTGTAGTTAACTAGTGATTATATTAAGATTTATTGTTTTTTATAAGATAAGTTTAATGCTAGCTAGCAACTTACCTTGGTTCATTGCTGCACTCGTGTAACAAGAGTGGCTTCTGTCTGCCATGCAGTCTCCATGTGGAGTTTTTATTTTATTTTATTTCACCTTTATTTAACCAGGTAGGCTAGTTGAGAACAAGTTCTCATTTACAACTGCAACCTGGCCAAGATTAAAGCATAGCAGTGTGAACAGACAGCAACAGAGTTACACATGGAGTAAACAATAAACAAGTCAATAACACAGTATAAAAAATTAAATAATAATAATTTTTAAAAAGCGTCTATACATTAGTGCAATGTAATCGGCCATAATCGGCGTCCAAAAATGCCGATTACCGATTGTTATGAAACTTGAAATCGACCCTAATTTATCGGCCATGCCAATTAATAAGGTCGACCTCTACTCTCTAGAGACATTCGATCGGGTTCAAGTCCGGGCTCTGGCTGGGCCACTCAAGGACATTCAAAGACTTGTCCCGAAGCCACTCCTGCGTTGTCTTGGCTGTGTGCTTAGGGTCGTTGTGGTGTTAGACTGGGGCGAAGGTTCACCTTTGAGGTCCTACGCGCTCTGGAGAAGGTTTTCATCAATGATCTCTGTATTTTGCTACGTTCATCTATCCCTCGATCCTGACTAGTCTCCAAGTCCCTGCCGCCGAAAAACATCACAGCATGATGACGCCACCACCATGCTTCACCATAGGGATGGTGCCATGTCCTCCAGATATGACGCTTGGAATTCAGGCAAGGTGATCAATCTTGGTTTCATCAGACCAGAGAATCTTGTTTCTCATGGTCTGAGAGTCCTTTAGGTGCCTTTTGGCAAACTCCAAGCAGGCTGTCATGTGCCTTTTGCTGTAGAGTGGCTTCTGTCTGGCCACTCTACCATAAAGGCCTGATTGGTGGAATGCTGCAGAGATGGTTGTCCTTCTGAAAGGCTCTCCCATTTCCACAGAGGCACACTGGAGCTCTGTCAAAGTGACCACCGGGTTCTTGGTCACCTCCCTGACCAAGGCCCTTCTCCCCGGTTGCTCAGTTTGGCCTGGGCGGCCAGCTCTAGTAAGAGTCTTGGTGGTTCCAAACTTCTTCCATTTAAGTATGATGGAGGCCACTGTGATCTTGTGGACCTTCAATGGTGCCTTGACACAATCCTGTCTCGGAGCTCTACGGACAATTCCTTTGACCTTATGGTTTGGTCTTTGCTCTGAGGTGCACTATCAACTGTGGGACCTTATATAGACAGGGGTTGGCCTTTCCAAATCATGTCCAATCAATTTAATTTACCACAGGTGGACTCCAATCAAGTTCTAGAAAAATCTCAAGGATAATCAATGGAAATAGGATGCATCTGAGCTCAATTTCGAGTCTCATAGCAAAGGGTCTGACTACTTATGTAAATAAGCTAATTTTTCTTCATTTTTAATACATTTGCAAAATTGTTTAAAAAATACTGTTTTTGCTTTGTCATTATGGGATATAGTTCTCTACTTATGTAATTGATACAGTGCCTTGCCAAAGTATTCGGCCCCCTTGAACTTTGCGACCTTTTGCCACATTTCAGGCTTCAAACATAAAGATATAAACTGTATTTTTTGTGAAGAATCAACAACAAGCGGGACACAATCATGAAGTGGAACGACATTTATTGGATATTTCAAACTTTTTTAACAAATCAAAAACTGAAAAATTGGGCGTGCAAAATTATTCAGCCCCTTTACTTTCAGTGCAGCAAACTCTCTCCAGAAGTTCAGTGAGGATCTCTGAATGATCCAATGTTGACCTAAATGACTAATGATGATAAATACAATCCACCTGTGTGTAATCAAGTCTCCGTATAAATGCACCTGCACTGTGATAGTCTCAGAGGTCCGTTAAAAGCGCAGAGAGCATCATGAAGAACAAGGAACACACCAGGCAGGTCCGAGATACTGTTGTGAAGAAGTTTAAAGCCGGATTTGGATACAAAAAGATTTCCCAAGCTTTAAACATCCCAAGGATCACTGTGTAAGCGATAATATTGAAATGGAAGTAGTATCAGACCACTGCAAATCTACCAAGACCTGGCCGTCCCTCTAAACTTTCAGCTCATACAAGGAGAAGACTGATCAGAGATGCAGCCAAGAGGCCCATGATCACTCTGGATGAACTGCAGAGATCTACAGCTGAGGTGGGAGACTCTGTCCATAGGACAACAATCAGTCGTATATTGCACAAATCTGGCCTTTATGGAAGAGTGGAAAGAAGAAAGCCATTTCTTAAAGATATCCATAAAAAGTGTTGTTTAAAGTTTGCCACAAGCCACCTGGGAGACACACCAAACATGTGGAAGAAGGTGCTCTGGTCAGATGAAACCAAAATTGAACTTTTTGGCAACAATGCAAAACGTTATGTTTGGCGTAAAAGCAACACAGCTCATCACCCTGAACACACCATCCCCACTGTCAAACATGGTGGTGGCAGCATCATGGTTTGGGCCTGCTTTTCTTCAGCAGGGACAGGGAAGATGGTTAAAATTGATGGGAAGATGGATGGAGCCAAATACAGGACCATTCTGGAAGAAAACCTGATGGAGTCTGCAAAAGACCTGAGACTGGGACGGAGATTTGTCTTCCAACAAGACAATGATCCAAAACATAAAGCAAAATCTACAATGGAATGGTTCAAAATAAACATATCCAGGTGTTAGAATGGCCAAGTCAAAGTCCAGACCTGAATCCAATCGAGAATCTGTGGAAAGAACTGAAAACTGCTGTTCACAAATGCTCTCCATCCAACCTCACTGAGCTCGAGCTGTTTTGCAAGGAGGAATAGGAAAACATTTCAGTCTCTCGATGTGCAAAACTGATAGAGACATACCCCAAGCGACTTACAGCTGTAATCGCAGCAAAAGGTGGCGCTACAAAGTATTAACTTAAGGGGGCTGAATTATTTTGCACGCCCAATTTTTCAGTTTTTGATTTGTTAAAAAAGTTTGAAATATCCAATAAATGTCGTTCCACTTCATGATTGTGTCCCACTTGTTGTTGATTCTTCACAAAAAATACAGTTTTATATCTTTATGTTTGAAGCCTGAAATGTGGCAAAAGTTCGCAAAGTTCAAGGGGGCCGAATACTTTTGCAAGGCACTGTATGTATTAGGAAATAGGCCTTTCTTCTTTGACCAAGACTCTTATTCAATATTCTATCAAATACAGGTCAGGTACAGATGTAGGATCTTAGTTTAAGACAGTTTGCTACAGCAGGAAAAGAATACTGCAGCAACAATGTATTTGAATTATTATGTGGATTACAGTGGAGGCTGCTGAGGGGAGGCCAGCTCATAATAATGGCTGAAATGGAGTCAATGGAGTGTTATCAACCACATGGAAACCACATCTTTGACGTGTTTGATACCATTCCATTTACTCCATTCCAGCCATTTATTATGAGCCATCCTCCCCTCAGCAGCCTCCACTGGTGGATTATAATTCATGGACATTTAGTAGGGGTCTATCAAAGGACAAAATCTCAATGAGGGGGAGAGTGTTGTTGTTTTTATGCATCCAGGGAAGCAGTTGTCGGTTAGGACAGAAATAGGACACATTATAAAGCAGCTCATGACATTTTCTCACTCCACTCTCCTTGTTGAAAGCTAAGTAGCCTTGCACAAGCCTTGGCATGTGCAAGCCGGAACGGCTCATAGCGTTGAGGCAGCTTGAGAGGAATTGGGCCATATTTGTACGGTCTTCGATCTCAGGGTGGACACTAACTACAAGGCCACTGAGTTGGTCCTTTTGAAACAGGTATCTTCATACCTTTTAGAGTTCCCACCGGTTTACATTTCTATTGATGTAAAGAGAAAAGCTAATAAAGTTCACCAAGGCAGATCCTGCATGGATGCCCAGAGTTGTGATTGTTTTTTTTTATTGGGAAACATCCAGATGTGATGGGGACTATGACACAATAAAGAATGACATAAGCTCAATGTGTTAATGTTTTATACTGTATACTGTATCACTTCCTTAGATACAAGGCAATATTTTGTAGTGAGTGTGTGGACTATTTACACACACACCTTACCCTTTTAATCAGGGCAAGGTGACCGGAAACATGACCGAATACAAACAGTGTAGCTATTCCCGCCGCAAGGCAATCAAACAAGCTAAGCGTCAGTATAGAGACAAAGTAGAATCTCAATTCAACAGCTCAGACACACAAGGTATGTGGCAGGGTCTACAGTCAATCACGGATTACAAAAAGAAAACCAGCCCCGTCACGGACCAGGATGTCTTGCTCCCAGGCAGACTAAATAACTTTTTTGCCACTGCAGCTGACGTGAGGAAAACATTTAAACGTGTTAACCCTCGCAAGGCTGCAGGCCCAGACGGCATCCCCAGCCGCGCCCTCAGAGCATGCGCAGACCAGCTGGCTGGTGTGTTTACGGACATATTCAATCAATCCCTATCCCAGTCTGTTGTTCCCACATGCTTCAAGAGGGCCACCATTGTTCCTGTTCCCAAGAAAGCTAAGGTAACTGAGCTAAACGACTACCGCCCGTAGCACTCACTTCCGTCATCATGAAGTGCTTTGAGAGACTAGTCAAGGACCATATCACCTCCACCCTACCTGACACCCTAGACCCAATCCAATTTGCTTACCGCCCAAATAGGTCCACAGACGATGCAATCTCAACCACACTGCACACTGCCCTAACCCATCTGGACAAGAGGAATACCTATGTGAGAATGCTGTTCATCGACTACAGCTCGGCATTTAACACCATAGTACCCTCCAAGCTCGTCATCAAGCTCGAGACCCTGGGTCTCGACCCCGCCCTGTGCAATTGGGTTCTGGACTTCCTGACGGGCCGCCCCCAGGTGGTGAGGGTAGGCAACAACATCTCCACCCCGCTGATCCTCAACACTGGGGCCCCACAAGGGTGCGTTCTGAGCCCTCTCCTGTACTCCCTGTTCACCCACGACTGCGTGGCCACGCACGCTCCAACTCAATCATCAAGTTTGCGGACGACACAACAGTGGTAGGCTTGATTACCAACAACGACGAGACGGCCTACAGGGAGGAGGTGAGGGCCCTCGGAATGTGGTGTCAGGAAAATAACCTCGCACTCAACGTCAACAAAACTAAGGAGATGATTGTGGACTTCAGGAAACAGCAGAGGGAACACCCCCTATCCACATCGATGGAACAGTAGTGGAGAGGGTAGTAAGTTTTAAGTTCCTCGGCGTACACATCACAGACAAACTGAATTGGTCCACCCACACAGACAGCATCGTGAAGAAGGCGCAGCAGCGCCTCTTCAACCTCAGGAGGCTGAAGAAATTTGGCTTGTCACCAAAAGCACTCACAAACTTCTACAGATGCACAATCGAGAGCATCCTGGCGAGCTGTATCAACTGCTCCGGCCACAACCGTAAGGCTCTCCAGAGGGTAGTGAGGTCTGCACAACGCATCACCGGGGGCAAACTACCTGCCCTCCAGGACACCTACACCACCCGATGTCACAGGAAGGCCATAAAGATCATCAAGGACAACAACCACCCGAGCCACTGCCTGTTCACCCCGCTATCATCCAGAAGGCGAGGTCAGTACAGGTGCATCAAAGCTGGGACCGAGAGACTGAAAAACAGCTTCTATCTCAAGGCCATCAGACTGTTAAACAGCCACCACTAACATTGAGTGGCTGCTGCCAACACACTGACTTAACTCCAGCCACTTTAATAATGGGAATTGATGGGAAATTATGTAAAATATATCACTAGCCACTTTAAACAATGCTACCTAATATAATGTTTACATACCCTACATTATTCATCTCATATGTATACGTATATACTGTACTCTATATCATCTACTGCATCTTTATGTAATACATGTATCACTAGCCACTTTAACTATGCCACTTTGTTTACATACTCATCTCATATGTATATACTGTACTCGATACCATCTACTGTATCTTGCCTATGCCGCTCTGTACCATCACTCATTCATATATCTTTATGTACATATTCTTTATCCCCTTACACTTGTGTCTATAAGGTAGTAGTTTTGGAATTGTTAGCTAGATTATTTGTTGGTTATTACTGCATTGTCGGAACTAGAAGCACAAGCATTTCGCTACACTCGCATTAACATCTGCTAACCATGTGTATGTGACATAAAATTTGATTTGAATTTCATTCATCTGAATTAGATTTAGGGCTTAAACATGAACCGAATAGAACGTTAAAAGCCTGTCGCCCACATTAATAAATAAACTCTCAAATTCTAGATCTAATCATTTGTTATAATTAATTACTAGAAACCACTTTGCAAAGTGAGTGGTGCAGTGGTCTAAGGCACTGCATCTCAGTGCAAGAGGCGTCACTATAGTCCCTGGTTCGAATCCAGGCTGAATCATATCTGGCTGTGATTGGGCTGTGCCATAGGGCAGCGCACAATTGGCCCAGCCCAGCGGTTTGACCGTGGTAGGCCGTCATTGTAAATGAGAATTAGTTCTTAACTGACTTCACAAGTTAAATCAACTAGAAGAAAAACAATAATTAACATTGTCATATGTTATGACACATATGGTCATAAATCTGTTAATTAACAAATTCTTCTTCTCATGATACTCCCATAATAGTTTCATTCCCAGACTAGCCTACATTTATTGTAGTCTCTTTCCACATCAATGTTTGGACCGTATCTATTGCGCGCGATGAAGGACGTTTGACATATTGCGTTATTAGTTCAACAGTGTATGAACGTGACGTTGTCTATGATGCAGATCAAAACATTAATCAGGTCGTTCCTACTTCGGGTTTGTATGGAAATGAGCCATTATAGCCCGCCCCTCGAGCCGCTTTGGAAAGCGTTTACAAGAGTATAAATGGCTGTACTGATGGTGCGAAAAGTTAGAAGAGTTAAGGAGAATTGAACTTGGGGAAAATCTACAACAATGGAGCTCAATTCATTGATTTTTCTGATCCTTTCATGCTCTTTTTGTTACGTCGTTGCATTTTCAACGAAACAAGGTAAAGAAAAATGATTTGATGTATTTTTAATACCGTAACTGGTAATAGCCACATTAATATTGTATTAGTTTTTCTCGACGCCAAAATACTTTGCAATCATAATCAATCGATGGGCGTTGGCTCATGACTTTTCAGTAGTGATAAAGTTGTTGTCGACATGAATCTGTACTTCAGAGATTCCTTGACCTAATTTTGCAGCCAGCAATAGTGTTGATGTTGTGTGTTTCTGCTAATTTCAGAGGTGTGTCTACTTCAAGTAGATGAGGGACCTTGCAAAGTATATCTCCAACGTTACTACTACAATACTTTCACTCAACAATGCGAAGAGTTTGTCTATGGAGGCTGCCAAGGGAATGCAAACAACTTCAAGAGTTTTCTGGCGTGTGAGATAGCATGTTTTGGAATACCAAGTACGTTTTTATTTGTTTATACAAGTCTGTTTTTGTGTGGTATTCTCAGAAGTTTTTCTTTGCATTTAAATATTCATCAAGTTCAGTTTTATTTTTTTTATTTAGACTATAGGCCATTTTATTTCATCAAAACAATTCTAAGTCGTGAATTGTATGAACATATAGCCGTCAGCACTTTTGAAAAGTTTTGGGGTTTTGAAATGGAAATCCAAACCAATTCAGGATAAAAGACAATACAATGTGACCTATTTCATTTTTCAATAGTTCCTATAAGAATGTGTTTCTTTTCACCTTCTCCACCCCACCAGAGGTCCCCCAGATCTGCACGTTCCAGAAAGAGGCGGGTCCCTGTGAGGCCTATATGCCGAGCTACTTCTTCAACATGATCACCATGCAGTGTGAGCAGTTCATCTACGGAGGCTGCCATGGCAACGCGAACCGCTTTCAGGACCAGTTGTCTTGCATGGAGTACTGTAGACCACAATAGGGAAAACATTTCCACATCCAGTGTTGAGCATGGGCTTATAGGGCGGTGCACAATTGGCCCAGCATCGTCAGGGTTTGGCCAGAGTAGGCCATCATTGCAAATAAGAATTGTTTGTAACTGACTTGCCTAGTTAAATAAAGGTGTTCACTCTATTGTGTTATTAACACTGTATTACTTTGGAATGATGTAGAAACAAGATTAGAGGAAGCTTTTTCATGAAATTTGGCCATTTGATTGCAACCAGCCACATCCTCATCAAAAGTCTGGCCATGATGACATGCAATATGAAATGGAAATGAAACTGGATATAAGGACCAGTACAAAAGGACCAACCGTGAAGCTCTAAGGGTCACCTCTATCAATACCACAGGAGGTTGGTTGCACCTTAATTGGGGAGGACGGGCTCGTGGTAATGGCTGGAGCGGAATAGGTGGAATGGTACCAAATACATTGAATACATGGTTTCCATGTGTTTGATGCCATTCCATTTGCTCCATTCCAGCCATTATTATAAGCTGTCCTCCCCTCAGCAGCCTCCACGGATCAATACTAGAGGTCGACCGATTATGATTTTTCAACACCGATACCGATTTATTGGAGGACCAAAAAAAGTTGGTACCGATTAATTGGCCGATTTAAAAATATATATATATATTTTATTTGTAATAATGACAATTACAACAATACTGAATGAACACTTATTTTAATTTAATATAATACATCAATAAATTCAATTTATCCTCAAATAAATAATGAAACATGTTCAATTTGGTTTAAATAATGCAAAAACAAAGTGTTGGAGAAGAAAGTAAAAGTGCAATATGTGCTATGTAAGAAAGCTAACGTTTCAGTTCCTTGCTCAGAACATAAGAACATATGAAAGCTGGTGGTTCATTTTAACATGAGTCTTCAATATTCCCAGGTAAGAAGTTTTAGGTTGTAGTTATTATAGGAATTATAGGACTATTTCTCTCTATACCATTTGTATTTCATTTAACTTTGACGATTGGATGTTCTTATAGGCACTTTAGTATTGCCAGTGTAACAGAATAGCTTCCGTCCCTCTTCTCGCTCCTCCCTGGGCTCGAACCAGGAACACAATGACAACAGCCACCCTCGAAGCAGCGTTACCCATGCAGAGCAAGGGGAACAACCACTCCAAGTCTCAGAGCGAGTGAAGTTTGAAACGCTATTAGAGTGCACACCGCTAACTAGCTAGCCATTTCACATCGGTTACACCAGCCTAATCTATGGAGTTGATAGGCTTGAAGTCATAAACAGCGCAATGCTTGACACACAACGAAGAGCTGCTGGCAAAACGCACAAGAGTGCTGTTTGAATGAATACTTACGAGCCTGCTGCTGCCTACCACCGCTCAGTCAGACTGCTCAATCAAATCATACACTTAGTTATAACATAATAACACACAGAAATACGAGCCTTAGGTCATTAATATGGTCGAATCCGGAAACTATCATCTCGAAAACAAAAAGTTTATTCTTTCAGTGAAATACGGAACCATTCCGTATTTTATCTAAGGGGTGGCATCCATTAGTCTAAATGTTCCTGTTACATTGCACAACCTTCAATGTTATGTCATAATTACGTATAATTCTGGCAAATTAGGCGGCCCAAACTGTTGCATATACACTGACTCTGCGTGCAATGAACCCAAGAGAAGTGACACAATTTCACCCGGTTAATATTGCCTGCTAACCTGGATTTCTTTTAGCTAAATATGCAAGTTAAAAAATATATACTTCTCTATATTGACTTTAAGAAAGGCATTGATGTTCATGGTTAGGTAAACATTGGAGCAATGATACGCACCGCATCGATTATATGCAACGCAGGACACGCTAGATAAACTAGTTATATCATCAACCATGTGTAGTTAACTAGTGAATGTGATTGATTGATTGATTTTTATAAGATAAGTTTAATGCTAGCCAGCAACTTACCTTGGCTTACTGCATTCGCGTATCAGGCAGGCTCCGCGTGAGGCAGGTGGTTAGAGCGTTGGACTAGTTAACTGTAAGGTTGCAAGATCGAATCCCCCGAGCTGTTAAGGTGAAAATCTGTCGTTCTGCCCCTGAACGAGGCAGTTAACCCACAATTCCTAGGCTGTCATTGAAAATAGGAATGTGTTCTTAACTGACTTGCCTAGTTAAATAAAGTTGTAAGAATTAAAAAATTTTAATCGGCCAAATCGGTGTCCAACAATACAAATTTCCGATTGTTATAAAAACTTGAAATCGGCCCTAATTAATCAGCCATTCCAATGAATCGGTCGACCTCTAATCAATACTATACTCAAACTAGATAGAAGGACCAGTACCAGCCTCCCAAGTGGCGCAGCAATCTAAGGCACTACAGCCTGGGATTCGATCCCAGGTTCGATCCCAGGTTCATCGCGCTCTAGCAACTCCTTGTGGTGGGCCGGGCACCAGCAGGCTGACTTCGGTCGTCAGTTGAACAGTGTTTCCTCCGACACATTGGTGCGGCTGGCTTACAAGTTAAGTGTTAAGAAGCAAGGTTGGGCGGGTCATGTTTCGGAGGACGCATGACTCGACCTTCGCCTCTCCCGAGCCCGTTGGGGAGTTCCAGTGATGAGACGAGATTGTGATTGGATATCACGAAATTGGGGAGAAAATGGGGATACAAAACAAAAAAAACAAAGAAGGACCAGTACAAAAAGGACCAATCCTGACACTCTAACAGTCTCTTCTATCAATACTATACTCAAGAGTCACACTGTATCTGAGTGCCTTAATTCTCTCAGGCATTGTCCTGAAATTATTCCATACATTTCTCTCAGTTGTGCGTCTGTTTATGTTCAGAAGCCGGGGATGAGCCTCTCGGTCGAAAATGAGACAAAGCAAGCTGAAGAGTAGCCTACTCTCTGCCTATTGTCCTGTTATTCTATAACAATATTATTCTGAAATGATTCCATCCAGTATCCTCTTTCAATTTTATTTCTACTTACGTTATTAAGAAACTAGAGATGTAGCCTGGTTACCCATCTATTTAGCTGTTCAACTCCTGGCCACTCCTTGTCATGTTTGGCATGAGAGTTCCATAAGGAGTTGGCGACAGATCAGAAACAGGCTGGCACCCAGGCTAGGTTACATTACCAAACAGGCTGGCACCCAGGCTAGGTTACATTACCAAACAGGCTGGCACCCAGGCTAGGTTACATTACCAAACAGGCTGGCACCCAGGCTAGGTTACATTACCAAACAGGCTGGCACCCAGGCTAGGTTACATTACTAAACAGACTGGCACCCAGGCTAGGTTACATTACCAAACAGACTGGCACCCAGGCTAGGTTACAGACTACCAGAGATGAGCGTCTTGGTTAATGTTAGCTGAAGAGTAGCCTACTCTCTCCCAGAGTTGTTATAGTTGTTTTATGTACTCGACAGCTACTCCTGTGCTCTGCCTGGATCCCCTGGATAAAGGAGGATGTGCTGCATCTATACCGCGCTACTACTACAACTCAGCCTCCAGGATGTGTGAGCAGTTCATCTATTCAGGTTGTGGAGGAAGCAGCAACAACTTTATATCCAGACAAAGCTGCATGGACATCTGTGCTAAAGGTATGATAGTGGTCATCACACACACACACACACACACACACACACACACACACACACACACACACACACACACACACACACACACACACACACAGTTCTCTGTTTATCTGAAGATATAACTGGGGGGAAGGGAGGGGGTGTTTTTGAATATAATGACCAATAGACTTATTACATCTGCCAGCTCAACAACCATTTGCATGTTCCCCATAATTGCAGTAATGGCTACAGACCTTTTCGTTAGCGCCAGCTAGTGTCAGAGTAACAGGTTGTGTTTGAGGTCATTGTGTGACTGGAGGACTGGCTAACTTTGGATCACATTATAAGTAACATGCTTTTTGACTTTGTCCTTTTCTAACTGGGGATTAAGCGCGGCCATCTTTCAAGGAAGTACAGTGCCCAAAAACAGCTGAATTACATCTCAATCTCTCAATATTGGCCACATTAATTGGATATTTGAGTAAAATAAAAGTGTATTATAACTGACAGGTATGTGTGGTTTAGGTTAATCTGCACATAGTTTTCAATAGTTTTAGATGGTTTTAGCAGAGCTGAGGGTCTCCCTGCCCACCAGCATGCAAACGGAACGTTCTGCACCTTACTGGGATGTAATAATGACCTGTGATTTTCATTTTCTTTGTTTCAGCTGGGAAACCATTTTGATTCAAAAACCGGAATAAAGCCTAATAACAATATTAAATGGTCACATTTGATTCATGATTTTATTCAAAGGGGCACATGAATAATAATGAACTAACATTGACATGTTGAATTGTATTTTTTTTACTGCACCATAATTGACTTGCTACTTGCACTGCCTTGTCTGTAATGGTTCATTGTGATGCATAGTTGAAAATAGCAAACCAATCAATCAAATGTGAATCGACCTACACCAGCAGTATTTTTGCTGAGTACGTTTCTCAAGACAGTTTGTATTGTAGTATACATTTACCATGGCAACTATCATACAATATAAAAATATATTTTTGTAGAATTTTTTTAATGTATTTTAGATTTTAAAAAATACTTTAACAGTTTAGTGTTTTCCACCATTTATGATGAAGTTATACTGAGGCACTGTTTAAATTGTTAAGCAATATTAGCAAAATAATTTATGTATTGTTTTGTGTTTTCAACATAGTACATTTTAACGAAAACCTTTGCTTAACTTTATATTAAGTTTTCACACCATGACATAATGGATATAATAAAATAACTCAAGACATTTTTGTCTGTACACTACTCAGTTGCTTTTCTCCCATTTGTCCTGAAATTCCACTTTGCCTCTAAATATAATGCTGTTACCAAACAGGAATAAGAACTGAATGTGTGTCCTCTTTTTTCATGTATGCTTGCATTATCACCATGCCCCTTCTCATCCAAGAGCTTGATACCTGTTTCTCTCTCTATCCCACTTCCTTTCCACCCTAAATCTTTAACTTTCTCTTATCTTGCTTTGACTGGGTTACTTTCAGCCCCTTCAGAACAGCCAGACTAGAGGAGGGTAGTAACCATTACATTTTACATACGCTCTTATCCAAAGCAACATACAGGCGCAATTAGGGTTAAGTGCCTTGCTCAGATTTTTCACCAGCACGGCTCAGGGATTCGAACCAGCGACCTTTCGTTACTGTCCCAATGCTCTTAACAACTAGTGTACCTGCTGCCCCCCTTAATAGATGGAGAGAGTTATGGCAGCACATTTATTACTTTGCTGGCCTTAGAAGGAAGTCAACAAACTATATTTACATTAACCTCTTTACCAGAGTCTGTATATACAGTATCGCAAAGTCAACACAACAATGTAATCTATTTTGATGTTTTGACATGAACCCTAACTTGCAAGTTTCTGTTGAGAAACCATCTCAATAGAAAAGTAACAACGTGTTCTGTTCACGCTCATGCATTTTTATTTAATGTGTAAATATTAGTTTTGGCAGCAGAATCAGTGTCACGCCCTGGTCTTAGTATTTTGTGTTTTCTTTCTTTATTTGGTCAGGCCAGGGTGTGACATGGGTTTATTTTGTGTTGTGTTTATGTATGGGGTTTTTTCGTAGGTTTCGGGATTGTGGCTTAGTGGGGTTTTCTAGCATAGTCTATGGTTGCCTGAGGCGGTTCTCAATCAGAGGCAGGTGATTCTCGTTGTCTCTGATTGGGAACCACATTTAGGCAGCCATATTCTTTGAGTGTTTCGTGGGTGATTGTTCCTGTCTCTGTGTTAGTTGTCATGTTCCGTTTGTTGTTTTGTTTTGTATTGTTTGTGTTTCATCGTCATTAAAGATGTATCGATTTAACCATGCTGCATTTTGGTCCGACTCTCCTTCGACGGAAGAAAACCGTTAACAATCAGTACACATGCATATTTTTCTTGTTTTCAGTGTTGCTCTGTACCATCTAAGACATGACAAAAGTTTAATAAATCTTCTCATGTGGAGTTTCATAAAACAACCTTGTAGCCTATCTTTCACCCCCACCATTGTACCTGCCCTGTGCTTTTCCCCCTTATTCAATCATCCCATTAAAGAAAAGCTGTAGCTCTGTGGAGGCTATACATATTTATGGGAGTCATCAAAAGGTAACTGCCAGCCCATTCAGCTTGGATATAAATAGTAAACGTGCAATATGTCTGGCTGGTACTCTATTAGGACTTCAGGGTAAATCATCCATTACCGAGGATGTGGTATCAGAGAGGATGTCATAAATGTGACTCACCACCTGGATTCGGCTCGTAATTTAACCATTTTATTCGTATTTACAGATGGCATACAAGTTTGTTATTAACGCACATGGAAGTTCACATGTTCTAGAAGGCATTTCTGCCAAATAACTCATTTTGATAAAAAATATATTTTTTTAAAGTCGTGACTTGCCATATATGCCCAGTTTCCTGAATCGGGTCCCAAATATACCTATCTCTCTCCCTGTCCTTAGATGAGGTGACGGAATGCTAGCGTTGGAAAGGAGGCGAACAGTGACACAATTCTTCCAATCCAATTGAACACCCATGGACCAGAAATGGAGGAAACATTAAGAAGGATTTAGAGGGAATGAAAATGTTCCCATAGTTGTATGTAAATTGTTACTTTGAAGTTTCCACTCCTCGCTTTTGTCAACAACAAAAAAATACGCATTTCAGAAAAGAACGTTCCTAAGTTTAATCACATAAAAAAATGTATCCCTGTTTTTTGTCACTTTGTCATGAGATAAAATCACCAGCAAATGCCGTGAAAATGTTCCTTCTGTAATAGACTTAGTGATTTATTTTCTATTACAAAAAAACCCTCTGAGTTCGAACTCAGAGGAGTGCTCGCGCTGTGCGATGAGTTTCTAGTCAGGCCACTGTATTAGTGGCAGAACAATGGGTTAGGCAATTTACTGGTAATTCACTGTTTTATTTAAATTACTTTTATATAGAGAACCATGGATCCCATGTGCTAATCAGTCCATTTCATGAGTTATCAGACCCTTTACCTCATATGCTGCATAAGCCTGTTGTTCTAAGGCAATATTCAGTCACCATAATATTGGTTGGAAGTCTATAGAAATCAAACATTTTACACTTTTACATTTTAGTAATTTAGCAGATGCTCTTATTGGTGCATTCATCTTAAGATAGCTAGGTGGGACAACAACATCTCACAATGGATAGCAAGTACATTTATCCTCAAAGTACTTATCACCAGTCAGTGCTAGTAAGAAAATTATTTTTTCATAAAAGCGATTGCATGTAGTATACCAAATAATCATCTATTCATTTAATAATACAATTGAAAGTGCTGGAAGCTCAAAGATGACACAGAGCAGTAACCAAAGTTTGAGGAGAACTTGGAGTAACAGAACTTTAGGCGCCTCCTGGTGGCAGCATTACACCCCTTACAGCTGCCCTTGGGAAAAAGAAATAGGATGGACATTCCAAATGGAACCCTATTCCGTGTATAGTGCACAACTTTTGACCAGGACCCATAGGACACTGGTAAAAAGCAGTGCACTAAATCAGGAATGTGGTGCCATTTGGGATACAAACACTTTATTTTGAGAAAGTAAATGTACATATTTATTTTGTGCAGAAAAGATTATGCTCCGTATGAATCTTATGACCATCTAAAAATGAAAAAGAAGAATGATCTGTAATACTTTGACACATCTCCAATGCATTGCTTTCTTTTCTTATTCTTTGTGTTGCTATGTAGGCAACTACATCAACCCTGGTCCTGGAGGGCCGCAGACACTTCATACATTCTGAGTTAACTGACCTGGAAGACCAGGTGTGTTGAATTCAGGCAGTCACTGAACTGATCAATTAGCTCAGTTGGTCAGGTGTGGTGCCTATTTGGGATAAAATCCTGCAGTACCTGCGGCACTCCAGGAACAGAGTTGCCTACCCCTGAATTACATAATTCAGTAGGCCTATTTGCCATTTCAAATCAAATCAAATCAAAATATTTATAACGCCCTTCTTACATCAGCTGATATATCAAAGTGCTGTTCAGAAACCCAGCCTAAAACCCCAAACAGCAAGCAATGCAGGTGTAGAAGCAAGGTGGCTAGGAAAAACTACCTAGAAAGGACAAAACCTAGGAATAAACCTAGAGAGGAACCAGGCTATGTGGGGTGGCCAGTCCTCTTCTGGCTATCCCGGGTGGAGATTATAACAGAACATGGCCAAGATGTTCAAATGTTCATAGATGACCAGCAGGGTCAAATAATAATAATCACAGTGGTTGTCAAGGGTGCAACAGGTCAGCACCTCGGGAGTAAATGTCAGTTGGCTTTTCATAGCTGATCATTCAGAGTATCTCTACCGCTCCTGCTGTCTCTAGAGAGTTGAAAACAGCAGGTCTGGGACAGGCAGCACGTCCAGTAAACAGGTCAGGGTTCCATAGCCGCAGGCAGAACAGTTGAAACTGGAGCAGCAGCACGGCCAGGTGGACTGGGGACAGCAAGGAGTCATCAGGCCAGGTAGTCCTGAGGCATGGTCCTAGGGCTCAGGTCCTCCGAGAGAGAGAGAGAGAAAGAAAGAATTAGAGAGAGCATACTTAAATTCACACAGGACACCGGATAAGACAGGAGAAATACTCCAGATATAACAAACTGACCCTAGCCCCCCGATTTAATAGACTTCAGGCCAGAGGTATTCAACTCTTAACCTACGAGGTCCAGAGCCTGCTGGTTTTCTGTACTATCTGACAAGTAATTGCACCCACATGGTGTCCCAGGTGTAAATCAGTCCTGATTAAAGGGGATCAATGAAAAAATGCAGTGGAACTGGCTTTGAGGTTCAGAGTTGATTTTGAGGGCTTTATGCTATAGGCTTGCCTACCTCTGGAGGGCAGAGGATGGAGTAGGGACAGGAAGGTCATGTTGATGTTAGGCTGTTTATGTCTGTGTGTATGTATCTTGTTTATTTATAAAAATATGAAACAATAAAAAGTGGAAAGCTGCATCACAGGATAACCACCCAGGCTCCATGTAGACTGTGTTTCTAGTATCCATAATAAACCCGAGTGGGCGTGTGGGATTTACTAGTCTATTCCTTCTAACCCCTCTATCTGTGGGTGGATCCAGTCCTCTATCTGTAAGGACCTTTCTTCAGCATGACCTCACAGCTTGGCAGCAGGACCTGGAGCATAAACAGCCACTGGGTGGGGATCCAAGGCAACGTTTTACAAACTTCCACCCACATTTACTTCTGGGTTGAGTAAGCAGCAGCACCCCTCCCACTGGGCACAGATCAACATCTAGGTTTGATTTACATTTGGTTCAGTTTTCAACTAATGTGAATTCAACGTGAAATCAACAAAACAATTCACCATGTTATTGGATTTAGGTTTAAAGTTAGGTGTAAAAAAGACTAAATGCTCTTATGTTGATGACGCCCACATTGAGTCAACGTTATCACATTGCATTTGCGTTGAAATGACATGGAAATATTGATTCAACCAGTTTTTGCCCAGTGGACTCTTCTTCCTTTCATCCTTTCATCATGCGTAGGGCGGCGCACAACTGGCCCAGCCTCATCCGGGTTAGGGTTTGGCAGTCATTGTAAATAAGAAATTGTTCTTAACTGACTTGCCTAGTTAAATAAAGGTTAAATAAAAATTTAATTAAATGCATTTCACTCATACATCCCTTTGAATTATTCCCCCAAAGGGAATCAAGAAGTTTGGTCATGTTGAGGTGACTGATATAATAATTAAATCGTCCTATAGGAGAAGTACATTTTCTGACCATTGCCCACAAGCTGTGGCTGTCGTGTGTCAGTACAAAAATGTGTCCCAAATGCCACCCTATTTCCTACTGTATATAGTGCACTACAGAGCCATTTGGGCCCTTGTCAAACTAGAGCACAACAAAGGAGATTGGTGGCCATTTGGGATGCAGGCTAAACCTAACATCTTGTGACTGAGTGCTCTGGCTGTTTCCGTACCAATACATGGCATCACACTTTCCCCAGAGTCCATCATCCAGTGTTGAATTGAAATGAGTGGAGTCTCTCTCTCACCCTTGAGTTGAACTCTCTGGTCTGGTCCATGTCTGGGCTGGCCTGGCTGACCCTCCCTGCCTATCTGTCTCACTGCTTCCGTCTGTCCCTTGACCATGTTATGGAAACACAGATCCACTGTACTGTATAACTCTGCAGTAGGCTTTGTGAAAGCCTACTGGTCTAAGCCTGTCTGCCTCTAAAGCATGGCATATACTGCCCTCCACATAGTCTCTATGTAGTGACAGATCAAGAATTGGTCTGGAAACTAGACCACCGCTACATACAGTGCCTTGCGAAAGTATTCGGCCCCCTTGAACTTTGCAACCTTTTGCCACATTTCAGGCTTCAAACATAAAGATATAAAACTGTATTTTTTGTGAAGAATCAACAACAAGTGGGACACAATCATGAAGTGGAACGACATTTATTGGATATTTCAAACTTTTTTAACAAATCAAAAACTGAAAAATTGGGCGTGCAAAATTATTCAGCCCCCTTAAGTTAATACTTTGTAGCGCCACCTTTTGCTGCGATTACAGCTGTAAGTCGCTTGTGGTATGTCTCTATCAGTTTTGCACATCGAGAGACTGAAATGTTTTCCCATTCCTCCTTGCAAAACAGCTCGAGCTCAGTGAGATTGGATGGAGAGCATTTGTGAACAGCAGTTTTCAGTTCTTTCCACAGATTCTCGATTGGATTCAGGTCTGGACTTTGACTTGGCCATTCTAACACCTGGATATGTTTATTTTTGAACCATTCCATTGTAGATTTTGCTTTATGTTTTGGATCATTGTCTTGTTGGAAGACAAATCTCCGTCCCAGTCTCAGGTCTTTTGCAGACTCCATCAGGTTTTCTTCCAGAATGGTCCTGTATTTGGCTCCATCCATCTTCCCATCAATTTTAACCATCTTCCCTGTCCCTGCTGAAGAAAAGCAGGCCCAAACCATGATGCTGCCACCACCATGTTTGACAGTGGGGATGGTGTGTTCAGGGTGATGAGCTGTGTTGCTTTTACGCCAAACATAACGTTTTGCATTGTTGCTAAAAAGTTCAATTTTGGTTTCATCTGACCAGAGCACCTTCTTCCACATGTTTGGTGTGTCTCCCAGGTGGCTTGTGGCAAACTTTAAACAACACTTTTATGGATATCTTTAAGAAATGGCTTTCTTCTTGCCACTCTTCCATAAAGGCCAGATTTGTGCAATATACGACTGATTGTTGTCCTATGGACAGAGTCTCCCACCTCAGCTGTAGATCTCTGCAGTTCATCCAGAGTGATCATGGGCCTCTTGGCTGCATCTCTGATCAGTCTTCTCCTTGTATGAGCTGAAAGTAGTACCCTCCAACTGAAGTACCCTCCAAGCTCGTCATCAAGCTCGAGACCCTGGGTCTCGACCCCGCCCTGTGCAACTGGGTACTGGACTTCCTGACGGGCCGCCCCCAGGTGGTGAGGGTAGGCAACAACATCTCCTCCCCGCTGATCCTCAACACTGGGGCCCCACAAGGGTGCGTTCTGAGCCCCTCCTGTACTCCCTGTTCACCCACGACTGCTCCAACTCAATCATCAAGTTTGGGACGACACAACAGTGGTAGGCTTGATTACCAACAACGCTGAGGGCCCTCGGAGTGTGGTGTCAGGAAAATAACCTCACACTCAACGTCAACAAAACTAAGGAGATGATTGTGGACTTCAGGAAACAGCAGAGGGAACACCCCCCATCCACATCGATGGAACAGTAGTGGAGAGGGTAGCAAGTTTTAAGTTCCTCGGCATACACATCACAGACAAACTGAATTGGTCCACTCACACAGACAGCATCGTGAGGAAGGCGCAGCAGCGCCTCTTCAACCTCAGGAGGCTGAAGAAATTCGGCTTGTCACCAAAAGCACTCACAAACTTCTACAGATGCACAATCGAGAGCATCCTGGCGGGCTGTATCACCGCCTGGTATGGCAACTGCACCGCCCTCAACCGTAAGGCTCTCCAGAGGGTAGTGAGGTCTGCACAACGTCACCGGGGGCAAACTACCTGCCCTCCAGGACACCTACACCACCCGATGCTACAGGAAGGCCATAAAGATCATCAAGGACATCAACCACCCGAGCCACTGCCTGTTCACCCCGCTGTCATCCAGAAGGCGAGGTCAGTACAGGTGCATCAAAGCTGGGACCGAGAGACTGAAAACAGCTTCTATCTCAAGGCCATCAGACTGTTAAACAGCCACCACTAACATTGAGTGGCTTGCCAACACACTGTCAATGACACTGACTCTACTCCAGCCACTTTAATCATGGGAATTGATGGGAAATTATGTAAATATATCACTAGCCACTTTAAACAATGCTACCTTATATAATGTTACTTACCCTACATTGTTCATCTCATATGCATACGTTGATACTGTACTCTATATCATCGACTGCATCCTTATGTAATACATGTATCACTAGCCACTTTAACTATGCCACTTGGTTTACATACTTATCTCATATGTATATACTGTACTCGATATCATCTACTGTATCTTGCCTATGCTGCTTCCATCACTCATTCATATATCCTTATGTACATATTCTTTATCCCCTTACACTGTGTATAAGACAGTAGTTTTTTTTTTTTTTTTTTTTGGAATTCTTAGTTAGATTACTTGCTCGTTATTACTGCATTGTCGGAACTAGAAGCACAAGCATTTCGCTACACTCGCATTAACATCTGCTAACCATGTGTATGTGACAAATAAAATTTGATTTGATTTGATTTGATTTGAAAGTTTAGAGGGACGGCCAGGTCTTGGTAGATTTGCAGTGGTCTGATACTCCTTCCATTTCAATATTATCGCTTGCACAGTGCTCCTTGGGATGTTTAAAGCTTGGGAAATCTTTTTGTATCCAAATCCGCCTTTAAACTTCTTCACAACAGTATCTCGGACCTGCCTGGTGTGTTCCTTGTTCTTCATGATGCTCTCTGCGCTTTTAACGGACCTCTGAGACTATCACAGTGCAGGTGCATTTATCCGGAGACTTGATTACACACAGGTGGATTGTATTTATCATCATTAGTCATTTAGGTCAACATTGGATCATTCAGAGATCCTCACTGAACTTCTGGAGAGAGTTTGCTGCACTGAAAGTAAAGGGGCTGAATAATTTTGCACGCTCAATTTTTCAGTTTTTGATTTGTTAAAAAAGTTTGAAATATCCAATAAATGTCGTTCCACTTCATGATTGTGTCCCACTTGTTGCTGATTCTTCACAAAAAAAATACAGTTTTATATCTTTATGTTTGAAGCCTGAAATGTGGCAAAAGGTCGCAAAGTTCAAGGGGGCCGAATACTTTCGCAAGGCACTGTAACTGAGGGTTTAGCTTTCACATTCGAAGAGCTTGGTATCTTAAGATCCTAGTGCATAAAATAGTTCATGTGATTTGAATGTTCAAAGGATGTAATCAAAAGGTTTTATAATTTCATCTGAATGCCTATGAAAAAAGTGAAACTCCCCTAAATTACATGGTCTGCATTCACTGAACACTGAGTTTGATGATTAATCTTTTATTTCAAATAATATGTGCTTATTCAGCGACTTTTGTATTATGATTGGCAGAAGCATATACCTTTAGTCTGTAGGTAGAATCTTCCTTCTCCCTCTATAGATACAGTCAAGCTGCACACGTGCCTGAGTTGTTTTCTATCAAAGTAAAAAATAAAAAATAAATTTGAAATGACTCCAACAAATCCCCTGAACACAGACACACACCAACACATTTCTTTAACCTAATGCATTTTCCGAAACATTCACAAAGTGAAAAAATACTTCCATCTCAGCTCGTACCGTCTTCTGTGCACTCCACATGGCAGCTTCCAAAGGTTAATGACTTTATATCAGAAAGGAAGTTCAGCCATTCTCAGCAGACAGACTTGGCAGGTAAACACCTTGGAACTATTGGATTAGTGCATCTTAATAAAGTGATATTCCATACTGACTTTGTGGAGGGAGGCCGCTGTATAGCGCTCCACATCCTGAGAGCTGAACTTAGAACCCCCTCAATAAGCAAGGTGTATGCAGGTGAGAGGTGTGGAACCATCCTTCTGTGATTACCTCTGTAAATCAAACACAAGGTTATTCTGCCTCTGTAGCCAAGCTCAGAGGAATGGTCACAAAATGCTGGCCTGACATCATGGAAGAGTGCCTCCAGCCTATGGGCATATACAGATGTAGGATGTTAATTTGATCACCCTACTGCAAGAGAACATTACATTTCTGTAGTTGAGTTGTAGTGGGTCCACAGCAAATAGAAGGCTGCCCACAGTATTGCCTCTCCAAAATGTGAGATTCATTGTTTACACACGATAAGTCAGACAACATGTAGACTATAAAGGTCTTCTCCACCTGATGGGATGGAATTATTTTGATCTACAGAGTTCTTTGAAAAGGTTCTTGGAAGAAAGTTGAATTTCTTATATGACAGTGACATGCGATGTACGACACAGTACTTACCCGGCTGTGAGTAGACCTGTGACTTTGTGCCACTTCAGAATCAAATACCTGTAAATTCAACACAATCAACAGTTATTTGTCATTACAAATGCAAAATTGCACCGATTTAACTATTCACTTCAACCACATCAAAAGTTGTTTGAGTTGGGGAACTCTCCAGATATTGCCACAAGGATCCTCTCTGTGGAGAATGTGATACCCATGACATTATCTACCGCCTGCCGTCATTACGTGCCTCTATTTTCACCTCTAGAGCCTGAAATGTAGCATCGCCTCATGAAACAGGTGTCTGACTGGCTCCCTTTCCTCTCTACCTGGCTCAAACAATGGAAATGATGGGCTTAAGCTGGCTGAAGATCTCTTCCCTGCTTGTGTAGGGCACTGGCCTCTCAGTGGCACTCTCATATCTTTTAGAACATGGAAACCAGTGGGCGGGTTTGGCTTTCTAAGAGGATGCTGTCTGATGAAGGGTCTAGTGAGGACAGCTTTGCTCTGTGTTTCACGCTGGGTCTAACCTTTATCCAGGTGCGATTGCCCTTTTAAAAACACCAACTCTCCCTGGACTCTAATAGCCAGATGAACTACATCTCCCTGCTATCTAATGGCCAAACAAACTAAATCTCCCTGGTCTCTAATAGTCAGATGAACTATATCTCCCTGTTCTCTAATTGGGGTAGCAGGTAGCCTAGTGGTTATAGCATTGGATTAGTAACCGAAAGGTTGCAAGATCAAATCCCCAAGCTGACAAGGTAAAAATCTGTCATTCTGCCCCTGAACAAGGCAGTTAACCCACTGTTCCTATGCCGTCATTGAAAATAAGAATTTGTTCTTAACTGACTTGCCTTGTTAAATAAAGGTTAAATAAATAAATAATAATAGTCAGACAAACCATATCTCCCTGGTCTCTAATGGCCAAACAAACCATATCTCCCTGGTCTTTAATGGCAAGACAAACTATATCTCACTGGTCTTTAATGGCCAGACAAACTATATCTCCCTGGTCTCTAATGGCCAGACAAACTATATCGCACTGGTCTTTAATGGCCAGACAAGCCATATCTCCCTGGTCTCTAATGGCCAGACAAACGATATCACCCTGGTCTCTAATGGTGAGACAAACCATATCTCCCTGGTCTCTAATGGCCAGACAAACCATATCTCCCTGGTCTCTAATGGTGAGACAAACCATATCTCACTGGTCTCTAATAGTCGGATGAACTATATCTCCCTGGTCTCTGATAGTTAGATGAACTATATCTCTCTGATAGTCGGATGAACTATATCTCCCTGGTCTCTAATAGTCAGATGAACTATATCTCCCTGGTCTTTAATGGCCAGACAAACTATATCTCACTGGTCTCTAATGGCCAGACAAACTATATCTCCCTGGTCTCTAATGGTGAGACAAACCATATTTCCCTGGTCTCTAATGGCCAGACAAACTATATCTCACTGGTCTCTAATAGTCAGATGAACTATATCTCACTGGTCTATGATAGTCGGATGAACTATATCTCCCTGGCCTCTGATAGTTAGATGAACTATATCTCCCTGGTCTCTGATAGTCGGATGAACTATATCTCCCTGATCTCTAATAGTCAGATGAACTAGTCTTGTCTTATCTTGATTATTGTCGTGTGGTAGAGTGCTGCGGGGAACAAACTGGCACGTCTTGCTCTTCGTTGTAATCAGAAGTCTAATATAAATACTATGCATGCCAGTCACTCTTGGCTAAGAGTTGAGGAGAGACTGACTGCATCACTTCTTCTTTTTATAAGAAACATTAATGTGTTGTAAATTGCAAATTGTTTGCATTGTTAACTTACACACAGCTCTGACCAACAAACTTACCCCACCAGACATGCCTCCACGGGTCTTTTCACAGTCCCCAAATCCAGAACAAAGTCAAGAAAGAGTACAGTATTATATAGAGCCATTATTGCATGGAACTCCCTTCCATTTCATATCGCTCAAATGAACAGTAAACCTGAGAAGCTGGTGAGAAAGCACCCTAGAAGTATGGAATAGCCGCGGGAAGTAGGGGTGCTGAAGGTGATGCAGCACCCCCTGAAAAATCAGAATTACCGTAAAGGCTTCTAGGAGTAGTGGGTGGAGGAGTCAGGCGCAGAGAGCAGGGTAGTTCAAAACGTGGATCTTTATTCCAAGAACAGAGTAACGGTCACGCCACAGGACGAAACTGTCCGGAAAAACGGAATCCACAATAATCCACACACCATGAACAGAAAAACAAGCCCGCACAAAAGCCGGCGGGCCTACCGGGTTTAAATAGCCCAAAACAAAACCCAAACAAGAAACAGGTGAAACTAATCAGACAAAACTAACGGAAACAGAAAAGGGGATCGGTGGCAGCTAGTAGGCCGGCGACGACGACTGCCGAGCGAACAGGAAGAGGCACCATCTTCGGCGGGATTCGTGACAGTACCCCCCCCCCCCGAAGCGCGGCCTCGAGGGGGACCCGGAGGTCGAGGCGCAGGGAGATCCGGATGGAGGCGATGGAACTCCCTTAGTTGCGATGGATCCAAAATATCCCCCACCGGTACCCAGCACCTCTCCTCCAGACCGTACCCCTTCCAGTCCACGAGGTACTGCAGGCCCCTCACCCGGCGTCTCGAGTCCAGAATAGCTATTACCGTGTAAGCCGGGGACCCCTCAATGTCCAGAGGGGGAGGAGGGACCTCTGGCACCTCACCTTCTTGTAGGGGACCAGCTACCACCGGCCTGAGGAGAGACACATGAAACGAGGGGTTAATGCGATAGTAAGAGGGGAGTTGTAATCTATAACACACCTCGTTTATCCTCCTCAGGACTTTAAAGGGCCCCACACATTGCGGCCCCAGCTTCCGGCAGGGCAGGCAGAGGTGCAGGTTTCGGGTCGAGAGCCAGACCCTGTCCCTTGGTGCGAACACAGGGGCCTCACTGCAGTGGCGGTCAGCACTCTTCTTCTGCTGTCCACCAGCCTGCTTTGAGAGTGTCCTGGACTGCCCTCAAGGTCTCCCTAGAGCACTGCACCCACTCCTTCGGTCTGACTCTGATGCCACGGAGCAAGAACCGGCTGGTAGCCCAGCACGCATTGGAATGGCGACATGTTCGTGGAGGAGTGACGGAGTGACGGAGTGAGTTCTGGGCCAACTCCACCCATGGGACGTACCTCGCCCATTCTTCTGGCCGGTCCTGGCAATATGACCGCAGAAATCTACCCACTTCCTGGTTCACTCTCTCCACCTGCCCATTACTCTCGGGGTGATAACCAGAGGTCAGGCTGACCGAGACCCCCAGACGTTCCATAAACTCCCTCCAAACTCGGGACGTGAACTGGGGACCTCGATCAGATACGATATCCTCCGATCTATAAAACTCCCAGCTGCGCCTGAATCGACTAGCACCTTATCCTGGAGAGAGGGGAAAAACGGAGGGGAAAAAAATTATAAAAACATGGAGCTCTGGGTGAGTTTGGTGCTTACTCACCTGGGGTGGCCGATAAGTGGTCCGCCGGCCATCTCGACTCCCAGACGGACTCCTCCAACACCGGTCTGAAGTGTGTCCTCTCCGCCCGCAGTAGGTGCAGGAGGAACCTCCTCCTCCAGTCCCCCTCGATGCAGCCCCTCCCATCTCCATCGGAGTTGGAGCAGGAGGGCTGGGAGGTGGAACTGACAGGACCCCTTCTGAACGCCCGCGGGCAGCTAGCAGGTTGTCCAGTCGGATCGACAATTCTATGAGCTGGTCGAGGGAGAGTGTGGTGTCCCGACAAGCTAGCTCCCTGTGCACGTCCTCCCGGAGGCTGCACCGGTAGTGGTCCATCAGGGCCCTGTCATTCCACCCCGCACCAGTGGCCAAGGTCCGGAACTCCAAGGCAAAGTCTTGCGCGCTCCTCGTCTCCTGTCTGAGGCGAAACAGTCGCTCACCCGCCGCTCAGCCCTCAGGAGGGTGGTCGAACACGGCCCGAAAACGGGTAGTGGTCCCGAGCAGAGTCTGGGCCGTTCCAGACAGCGTTGGCCCATTCCAGGGCTCTACCCGTCAAGCAGGAGACGAGGAGGCTCACACTCTCTTCACCCGAGGGAGTCGGACGAACGGTAGCCAGGTAGAGCTCAAGCTGGAGCAAAAATCCCTGGCACCCAGCCGCTGCTCCATCGTACTCGCTCGGGGGGCGCGAGACGCAATGCGCTAGGACTGGACGCCGCCGGAGGAGGAGTGGGTTGCATCGTCTGTGGGGGTATGCACTCACTACTGTAGGTTGCTCTTTATAAGAGCACCTACTGAAAAGGAATGAATAGACCAGTTCAGTTTTCATATAGAAATAAGTTGTATTTGCAAAGTATTTGAAGAAACTGGCACACACATAGTGCACTACATACCTCCATGGCTCTGGTCAAATGAAGGGCACTATGTAGGGAACAGATTGCCATTTCAAGCGCATCCCAGAACATGATTTTCTTTACTGTGTTAAATGAACATTGTGGCATCACTAATGAGCAGTGTGTATTAAAATAATCACTGGGAGATGATGTGCGCTAGTTAATTAAGGTTAATCTAATGATCTCTCAAAGACGTGAACCAACACTCCTCACATGCAGCAAAAGGGCAAAGTTCTTTTCAAAGTTGAAAGAAAAAACATCCATGAAAGATTGTTTGCCCGCCCCGTTCTCCCAAGTGGATTAACTGTCTGAGCGTTTTGAAAGTATCGCTGTTGTTTGAGATTTAGAGATGAATCTTAGAGATGACAAGACAATCATGCATTTCAGTTTAAAAAATAAGTCATAAATATGCAGCTTCACACCCCCATAGCCCCCTCTGTGTGAAGAAAAAGAAGAAGAAAAGAAGAAAAGAGGATGAAGGAATTAAAAAAAAAAAATTGTACGAGAAAAGGAAGAAGAAGAAAGATGGTGATGATGATGATGATTCCCAGGACAAAGAAAATCCTGAAGATGACTATAAAGATTGTGTTTGTTTATGCAGCCCCTCCTTTTTGCCTTTTGCCATAGGTAGGAGGACCATTAATTAAGAATGCTGCTTGTGCCTTGTGCCTTGAAAATCACAAATGCATCACCTCACTGAAAAAACATAGAATTATATACTGACCAAAAATATAAACGCAACATGTAAAGTGTTGGTCCGGTGTTTCATGAAGTGAAATAAAAGATCCCAGAAATGTTCCATATGAACAAAAAACATATTTCTCTCATTTTTTTGTGCACAAATTTGTTTATATCCCTGTTAGTTAGCATTTCTCCTTTGCCAAGATAATCCATCCACCTGACAGTTGTGGCATATCAAAAAGCTGATTAAACATCATGACCATTACACAGGTGTACCTTATGCTGAGAACAATAAAAGCTCACTTTAAAATGTGCATTTTTGTCACACAACACAATGCCACAGATGTCTCAAGTTTCGAGGGAGCATGAAATTGGCATGCTAACTGCAGGAATGTCCACCAGAGTGGATGCCAGATAATTGAATGTCAATTTCTCTACCATAAGCCGCCTCCAACGTCGTTTTAGATTGTCTGGGCCTGGCTCCCTAGTGGGTGGGATTGGCTCCAAAGTGGGTGGGCCTATGCCCTCCCAGTCCCACCCATGGCTGCACCCCTGCCCAGTCATGTGAAATCCATACATTAGGGCCTAATTCATTAATTTACTCATTAATTCATTAATTTATTCATTAATTAATTTTTCACTGATTTCCTCATATGAACCGTAACTCAATAAAATCGTTGAAATTGTTGCATGTAGCGTTTATATTTTTGTTCAGTATAGAATAAAAATATTAATAATTAGTTCAACATTTTCTCAATGAATCAATAGCCAATCAAAATGTTTTATAAGATAGCCTACCAGATCTACTGAGGAGGAAGATGATAGCAACAGCAATAATCAACCGGTGGGAATCTTCATTTCCATTGGGTTACACGTTTATTACCTGGATTGTCCTTTTCAAGACTCGTGCCCAGATCAGAGGACCAGTGAGAAGACAGAGCACAGTGAGATGCTCGCACCTCGTCATGCAGTGTGTTTAACAGAGTGCTGAAACCTACCGGGCAGTGACAATCCTAGGAGAAGCTCCGCCACATGCACCGTCTGCGAAACGCGAAGCGGCAGTTAGATGCACTTGGACTACCGGTTGGTGAACTGTCACAGAGTTAACGGCTACAGACGAGGTATTATCACAGCGAAAGCGTTAACCACGCGCCAGCCATAAAAAGTAGCCTTCATGACTGCAGTTCATTAAACAATGGCAATTGTCGCACTCGATTGATTTTATTATTATTATTATTATTATTATTATTATTATATCGAGTGGACAAATCTTATCCGTTTGAAAAAATATTGTAAATTGACATTTCGTTAAATAGGATCACGGACAATGGAAGACAGTTTCGGAACAAGCTTTTCGTCTACATAGGCTGCAACGTCGGGCTCCTCTGAAATACTTCACTATTGGACCCCGATTACTGAATTTCAATCTTTCAACCCAACTTTACCAAGGTAATAGCTTTCAATTATCTTACTGCATTTATTTAATCACTTTTGGATTCGTATTCTTATTTGTCTGTCACTATCTCTCACTCCAGTAATAAAATAACATCGCCCGCTAATCAAGAGTTATTGATGATAGTTCAATTTTGCAATTTTTACATAAATAAATTGCCCCCTTGTTTTCAGTTGCGCAGCTTGTGCTGAGCGGATGGCAGTGACCCATCGTCAACTCTGTGTATAATGTTGGGTGATATTTGGCAAGAATAAGATCATGGGAATAAAATATGTTATAAACACCAAAGAAACACAATGGGAAATATTTGATGATTTAGCCGTGACTATAAACGGGCATAGTGTAAGTGTATTTCAGAATCATATAGTCAATGGATGGCATATTTGCTTGACCATATCACGCAACCGGTCTCACACAATTTAACATGGTTTATAGGGCTGTGGCATGATTTATTTAATATAAAAATAACACAAAACAAATAAAATGCTGTGGAATGTAAAATGCATCGAGTTTTAGCATGTGTCATACCTTCCAAAACCCATCCCTGCCTAATAGACGAATGCTGTTGATACATATTCTGGATTTTTCTTTGAGCATGATATGCTGATGTAGGACACTTTCTCAAAGCTTATGTACAAAACATTGCTTAGCCTACCATTTCCCCTTCCCATACTGTATATCCACAGTTCCTCTCAGTGGTTTGGGCAGATTTAAGGTTTCATCAGTTCTGTGTCCTAGCAGTGCCATTTAGAGGAACACAAGATTTTACAAGACAATTCAAGTTGAGCATTAATATTATTAATGTGCCTAAAGCAGCACCACTTTTCCCTCATGAAGAGTGTGTGAATGAGATGTGGTGATTGTGTCTGGGGAGACAGTGGCTGTTATCAACGACAGAATGCTGGACCAAAAGATAAACACAGTGGACTACCAAGCTCTTGTGTAAATCAGAGTGTGGTATAGTATTAATTGTACCATACTGTGTCCACTCTGACAACTTGATGTGGACTTGTCATGACGGGACTAAATCTACTGATAACTGCCATGACAGAGCCTTAAACCGTTCCTCTTTTACATCAAATCTATACGTACAGAGAATCAGTAAGGCTACAAGCCAAATGGCACCCTATTCCCTACATGCTGCACTACTTTGACCGGGCCAGGGACAGAAAGTACCCAGGTGGCTATTGTGGCTATATCTGGATGGGATGCCTCGTTGAATCGATGAGTTCCATTAATGTAATCATGTTTAAGGAAATGTATTACTGTCTGTCTGTCTGTCTGTCTGTCTGTCTGTCTGTCTGTCTGTCTGTCTGTCTGTCTGTCTGTCTGTCTGTCTGTCTGTCTGTCTGTCTGTCTGTCTGTCTGTCTGTCTGTCTGTCTGTCTGTCTGTCTGTCTGTCTGTCTGTCTGCCTGCATGTCTGCCTGTCTGCCTGCCTGTCTGCCTGCCTGCCTGTCTGTCTGAACCGGTATTGATTTGAGACGGGCTGAGGGGCTATAAAAGCAATGTGCACAGATATAAAGGGACACTAGGACAGACAGAAACACACATACACACGAACACACAGGCCAATTGGAGCTCAGTTGCATATGTCTGGTTGCTCTTTCTATCTGTGAGATTGGGGAGTAATACACATACTGTAATAATACAATACTGTGTGATCAGTGATGAGTGGAGAGGCAGATATGCCCGACTGACAGGACAGCAGATAGAAGAGAGTCTGGAGAGCAAGGAAGTAGATACAATTCAAATGAAAGTTAAACCTTGGTGCTGTCATGTCCCTGGGATGTGCCCTGGGAAAATGCACACACACACACACACACACACACACACACACACACACACACACACACACACACACACACACACACACACACACACACACACACACACACACACACACACACACACACACAGACACACACACACACACACACAGACACAGACACACACACACACACACACACACACACACACACACACACACACACACACACACACACACACACACACACACACACACACACACATACAGACACACACACACACACACACAGACACACACACACACACACACACACACACACACACACACACACACACACACAGACACACACACACAGACACACATACACACACACACACACACACACACACACACACACACACACACACACACACACACACACACACACACACAGACACACACACACACACACACACACACACACACACACACACACACACACACACACACACACACACACACACACACACACACACACACACACACACACACACACACACACACACACACACACACACACACACAGACACACACACACACACAGACACACACACAGACACACACACACACACACACACACAGACACACACACACACACAGACACACACACACACAGACACACACACACACACAGACACACACACACACACACACACACACACACACACACACACACAGACACACACACACACACACACACACACACACACACACACACACACACACACACACACACACACACACACACAGACACAGACACAGACACACACACACACACACACAGACACACACACACACACACAGACACACACACACACACACACACACACACACAGACACACACACACACACACACAGACACACAGACACACACACACACACACACACACACACACACACACACACACACACACACACACACACACACACAGACACAGACACACACAGACACACACACACACACACACACACACACACACACACACACACACACACACACACACACACACACACACACACAACACACAGACACACACACACACACACACACACACACACACACACACACACACACACACACAGACACACACAGACACACACACACACACACACACACACACACACACACACACACACAGACACAGACACACACAGACACACACACACACACACACACAGACACACACACACACACACACACTGTCCCTCCTGCAGCCATTTCCGTTCTTCGATATTGTTTTTTGAATCCCAAACTGTAGCTTTAAATGAAATGTGATTGAAATGTGTTAGTTGTTGTGTGGACATTTTGTCCTTGGGCCTTTTGTGTACTGTAGCTTTTGTGTAAGACATGCTTTCGTGCAACTTCATCTTGAAGTGGTTTTCTAAAATATGTTTTCTCTTTTATCGACAGTAAAACATTTTACTGCGGGCTATGTCAAGACATTATCCAGCCAGAATGTGTTGAGTTTTCTTCCATTATAAAATACACAGTAGTGCATGAAGCTAGTGTGAGAGAATACAGCTTCCTTTTGGATACTTTTTCACACTGATGTGTGGATGCAGCTGCTCCCACAAACAATTAACATAACATATTAATGAAATGTATAGACACTGGGGGACCCTGAAGCATGCTTGGAGGACAACGCATAGAGCTAACGATGGCAGGATGTGAATATTACATTACAAGTATAATTGTTGCAATATGTGTGCTGTCAGGTCGAAATTAATGCATATCACTCATGTTCTTGAAGCAACATGATCAGCTGTCTTCGAACTACCGAAGACATTTTTAAGCTGCTGGAACACAAAGAGGAGCTGTTCTCTCTGAATCTATTTTGAATAGTGTTGGGTGGTGTGCCAGTTCTCCCCCCTCTACGCTGTTAACCATTTCCAGTGATTGAGCCCTGCTGTGTCTACCTAACGTTCAGTCCTATATACTACACTCCGGGATCAACTTTCCCTTAGGTATGCCCCTAGGATCAGCTTCCCCTCCCTCATTCCTAAAAAAAATGCTAAACTAACCCAAGATCAGTATCCCCCTGCTCTCCTATACACACTGTCTACCTATACTATACTGAACACCCGTCTGCATCAGTAGGTGGAGCTGATGTACAGTATAGTTGTGTGAGAGTGCTTTGATCACACTTGATCCTATGCAGAGCGTATGAGAGTAGATGTATAGGAGAGTAGAGATATAGGAGATTAGAGATATAGGCTGATTCTATTATGAGAGTAGAGATATAGGCTGATTCTATTTTAATTGTAATTTTTTAAAATTTCACCTTTATTTAACCAGGTAGGCCAGTTGAGAACAAGTTTTCATTTACAGCTGCAACCTGGTCAAGATAAAGCAAAGCAGTGTAACAAAAACAACAACACAGAGTTACACATAAGCAAACGTACAGTCAATAACACAATCAATAACTAAAATAAAATTGAAAAATCTATGTACAGTCTGTGCAAATGTAGAAAAGTAGGGAGGTACGCAATAAATAGGCCATAGAGGTGAAATAATTACAATTTAGCATTAATACTGGAGTGATAGATGTGCAGATGATGATGTGCAAGTAGAGATACTGGGGTGCAAAAGAGAAAGAGGGTAAGTAATAATATGGGTATGAGGTAGTTGGGTGTGCCATTTACAGATTGGCTGTGTACAGGTATAGTGATCGGTAAGCTGCTCTGACAGCTGGTGCTTAAAGTTAGAGAGGGAGATATAAGACTCCAGCTTCAGTGATTTTTGCAATTCGTTCCAGTCATTGGTAGCAGAGAACTGGAAGGAAAGGCGGTGTAGTGATATAGGCTGATTCTATTATGAGAGTAGAGATATAGGCTGATTCTATTATGAGTTTAGATATATAGGCTGATTCTATTATGAGAGTAGTGATATAGGCTGATTCTATTATGAGAGTAGAGATATAGGCTGATTCTATTATGAGTGTAGAGATATAGGCTGATTCTATTATGAGAGTAGCTATGTAGGCTCTGATTCTATTATGAGAGTAGAGATATAGGAGAGTAGAGATGTAGGAGAGTAGAGATATAGGCTGATTCTATTATGAGAGTATATATATAGGCTGATTCTATAATGAGTGTAGAGATATAGGCTCTGACTCTATTACGAGAGTAGAGATATAGACTGATTTTTTTTATGAGAGTAGAGATATAGGCTCTGATTCTATTATGAGAGTAGAGATATAGGCTCTGATTGTATTACGAGAGTAGAGATATAGGCTGATTCTATTATGAGAGTTGAGATATAGGCTCTGATTGTATTACGGGAGTAGAGATATAGGCTGATTCTATTACGAGAGTAGAGATATAGGCTGATTCTATTGTGAGAGTAGAAATATAGGCTCTGATTGTTTTACGAGAGTAGAGATATAGGCTGATTCTATTATGAGAGTAGAGATATTGGCTCTGATTCAGATGTAATGTAGTCCAATGAGGGAGTGGCATCTGTCTTTGGAAAGATTTTTATGCATTATTGTGATTTTACTTTGTGGCAGTTGATATTTGTGTAAGGTGTACAATTAATTAAAATATAAATGTCAGTAATGAGTTTGTTTTCATCATGAAAAGACCATGGACAACCTCAGAACCCAGCCAAGCCATTCTTCTCAAAATGCCATTTCTCCCAACAGTCCTACTTGAAGGCAATTTGCTTTTACAGCTATTTTCCTACTGTTGTTTCATTATTGATACAATGCACCCTAATGTATCTGTCATGTCTACTCCCACTCCCCCACTCTGGGGCTTGACGTTTACTAACAACCAGTCCTGGCAACCCATCACTACGTACACTTGGCAACCCCCATTACGCACTCCTGGCAACCCTCATTACGCACACCTGGCAACCCTCATTATGCACACCTAGCAACCCTCATTACACACACCTAGCAACCATCATTACGCACATCTGGACTTCATCATTACCCTGATTACTCACCCTTTATCTACTCCCTAGCATCACTCTTCAGGCAGTATTGGTTCTGTGTTCATGTCCAGACGCGTGCTTGTTTTGTATCGCTCTACGTTTGTTATTATTAATCTCGTCACCTGCTTCCTGACTCTCAGCATCATTGTTACGGTATCCAATCTAAAATGGTTATGATCAGTGAGCAGAAGACGTGTAGATGAACGGAGATTACTCCTTCATATAAATGAACTAAGCCATACATATGCTTGTGGTTAATTACATTTTATGTTCATTTGGGCCTTTGTGGAAATCTTTCTCTCTCGTTTATTAGGGATCGTCTCCCCTGCCCTTTCCAGACTATTACTTCCTCTCTGTGTCAATGTCATATCTCCCTTGATAGCTTTCTCGTTCTCTCCTGAGTAAAGGGCTCTAACCCTGACCATATTTATTTGACATTGTTTGTGGATAGAGAGAAGGAAGAGGAGAGGGTTTCTGTTAATGGAACGGTTCATCTGGAGAGAGCAGAGGGGATATTTAATGGCAGTGGTTCTCCCAACAACATTGGTTTTACTTTTGGATTTGAGTTAGTTAATGCACCATACTATTGGTATGTAGATTTCACTTAGAAATGTGAGGATTCAATTCAGCAAATTAGGAGAGCGCTGGAATACTGTTGAACCATGCATTGTTTCTCAGCCAGCCATGTTGTTACTCCTATGGCTATCTTCAATTTGAGCCAGATTATAGCTTCAGATATGATCACTCTTTGATGATCACTGACATTCAGTAGCATTTGGCATTTTTTGTATTTTATTAGGATCCCCATTTATTTGTATTTTTTTAATTTAACCTTTATTTAACTAGACAAGTCAGTTACGAACAATTCTTATTTACAATGATGGCCTACTCTGTTCAAACCCCGACGACCCTGGGTCAATTGTGCGCCGGCCTATGGGACTCCTAATCACGACCAGATGTGATACAGCCCATTAGCTGTTGCATAAGCAGAGTCTCCTCTTCCTGGGGTCCACATGAAACATGACATAATACAGAACATTAATAGACAACAACAGCTCAAGGACAGAACTACAACAATTTAAAAAAAAGCACATGTAGCCTACATATCAATACATACACACAAACTATCTAGGTCAGATAGGGGAGAGGCGTTGTGCTGTGAGGTGTTGCTTTCTGTTTTTTTAAACCGGGTTTCTGTTTTTTTGAGCAATATGAGATGGAACAGAGTTCCATGCAATAATGGCTCTATATAATACTGTACTCTTTATTGATTTTGTTCTAGATTTGGGGACTATGAAAATACCCCTGGTGGCATGTCTGGTTGAGTAAGTGTGTGTGTCAGAGCTGTGTGTAAGTTGATAATGCAAACAATTTGGGATTTTCAAAACATTTATGTTTCTTATTAAAAGAAGTGATGCAGTCAGTCTCTCCTCAACTCTTAGCCAAGAGAGACTGGCATGCATATGATTTATATCAGCCCTCTGATTACAATGAAGAGCAAGATGTGAGGCCTGACTGGTGCAGATGTTTCACACAGGTTAGAAGTCTGTCTGCAGATTGTTTGAGATCATGGTCATGGGGATTTAAACCGTAGATACAATCTTGGTTAATGAGCAGATGCTCTATGCGTCATACATCTACACATATCATAAGGATTGGATGAAAAGGGCACAACGGAACAGCTTCTGCTAAAAACTGAGGAAAACACTGACAGCATTGAATGCTTAGTTCTCATTCCAGCCGGAAGATCCACAGACTTGGCCTAGCTAGCAAAAAGGCTTCACCACTGTTTTACAATCAAAATATCACACAAGTCTCTATCAGAGAGACTGGAATAACTGTCTGGTTGAAAAGTATCATTTATACAGCTGTCATTTTCCTACGGACATTCCTTAACCGTTGTGAGACATTTATCATTTTGACTGATTTATGCTTCCCCCTTCTCAAGTTTCTCGGTCAAGACAGTCTCTCAATGGGAATTAATTGTTCTACTCCTGATTGATTGCGTTTCGCCTGGCGACCTATATTTAACTGTAACTTTGGTACAAGCAGCCTATAATGCTTAATTGTCATAAGATACGCCAGGAACAATCAACCCCACATTGGTTTGTTTTTCTTCTATTGATCATGAACCCTGGGGCCTGTCTGGGTGACTTCAAAGGAAGTATGCATCCCAAAAAGGCACCCTATTCCAGTGGGGTAGCCTAGTGGTTAGAGTGTTGGACTAGTAACCAGAAGGTTGCAAGTTCAAACCCCTGATCTGACAAGGTACAAATCTGTTGTTTCTGCCCCTGGAGAGGCAGTTAACCCATTGTTCCTAGGCTGTCATTGAAAATTTAACTGACTTGCCTAGTTAAATAAAGATAAAATATTGTGCACTAATTTTGACAAAGACCGATTGGGTTCTGGTCAAAAGTAGTGCACTATATATGGAATAGACTGCCATTTGGGAAGCAGCCGAAAAGGATCGATGTTCTCCGCTGTTTGACCTTCTCAATCTCCTGAGAAGGTTACAAAACAAAGTGGATACAGGAGAAGAGTAGGGAATTTTTGAGAAATGTTGTCAAATTTACAAAAATATAATTAAAACATTAAATATACTTGCACAATTGTATTCTTATCTAGGCTACTGTTACGTGAACACTGTTTACACCGTGTAATTGTCTCCACACATTTTTTTTATAATAACAATTTCCCCTTCTGAGGGAGGGGGCTTGGGGTTATACTCTATACTTGATACATGTATTGGTTTTAAATTGGTTAAAAACAATTGATTACATAATGCTATTGATTTCTACATTGCTGCGCTAACATGCATAAACTCAGCCTTAGATAACGATCTGTTGAGAGCTACCAATCACAATCAGTGGCGCACAGGCCCCGGCTACCGTTAAACAAGCTTGTCAGAGCAGTATAACGGCTTGGCTTGAGTTCTCAGTCCCTGAACCAGAGCATGCTCCTCAGTGAACTATTTAACTAGAGACCGAGGACTCATGATGAAATAACTAGTGTCCTGCAGCCAATTGGCCATGTCTGAAATCTGTCTTGCCTACTACTTACTAAAACTACGTACTGTGTACTAATCGTACTACATACTATTTAGAACGTACTGTTTTGTACAAATGTATGCAGTAAGCAACAAATATCAACATACTACTCCTCCATACTGAGAATGTGTCATCTGATGCACAATTGTGTTTATTCCCGCCATTCGTTAATTTCAGTAAAACGTGTCACCTCATGCGATTATCAGCTATTGTCAAATACAAGTGGGTCTCGAAAGACAATTATTTTCTTCAATAGTATGCAGCAGATTCTACTCGATGAAAAGGCCAGTTAGTATGATATCAGGCATTTAAAGCATACTAAGTTTTCAAAATTTCACATACTATAAAACGCTATATTTTCGCATACCCTAAATTAATACTCTTTAGAACGCAAGTAAGTGTATTTCGGACATGACCACTCCCCTTTCTGAAACGAACCCAGTACACTCGCTTTCTTTCCATCTCACCTACACTGCATCTCAGCAACTTGTTTTGTTCTTCTTTCGTTTGACAAAATGTTGGTCTGTTTGGTTCACATCACACATTTTTATATTTAAAACTCCAGTAATGCTATCTCATTAGCTACCAAAACTGTATCATTAAAGTTCTGCTGAAACGTTGAAAACTCTTTCAAAATGTCTGCCATGTCAGAGAGATAAAACCTTTGATTAAAATGAACTAGTTTACTCATGATGTTGATAGATAATGATACATCGGCTGCCTCTGCCTGTCTTTGACTTTCACTGCCAGGTTGGATGATGAGTGAGAGGAGAAAACCTTAGAAAAGCACATCACTCTGTCTTCGAGATGGAAAGGGAGGAAGGGAAAGAAGGGATTCTTGGGAAAGGTATTTTCTTCTGGTGATAACTAAAAGCACACACTAAAAAGAATGTGAGCAAGTTTTTCTGGACTTAAAAAAAGGAGTTTATCAAGACTCATGAGTTATGAACCACAGATGGATGATCATATATAGAAAGGCTTATTCTGAGCCACCTACGTGTCAACATACAGGGTTCTGGGTGCTACTGGCTTCTTCTCTTTGCTCTTCTATCAGTTATTTTATAGATCTTGACATGTTTTCATTTATTTGGATCTGTTGTACTACACAGTACTTTTGAAAGGTTTTGGAATCTGTATGGGTAGCTGGACAGGTATGACTGACAATAGTGAAGGTGAACGGGTGATCACAGGTCAGGTGACAGATACAAATGGAGGAGACTGAGGCAGGAATTCCTTTAACCACAAAGTCATATATTTACTGGGTAGTTTGTCTGTGCTGCATAACAAAGGAAACAGAATATCATGTATTAAATCAAGTCGGACCGCAGAGTGAAGGAAAAGCAGCCAACAAGTGCTCAGCATATGTGGGAACTCCTTTAAGACTGTTGGAAAAGCATTCCAGGTGAAGCTGGTTGACAGAATGCCAAGAGTGTGCAAATATGTCATCAAGGCAAATGGTGGCTATTTGAAGCATCTCAAATATAAAATATTTTGATTTGTTGAAATATGTTTGGGTTACTACATGATTCCATATGTGTTATTTCATAGGTTGATGTCTTCACTATTATTCTACAATGTAGAAAATAGTTTTTTTTTTAATAAAGAAAAACCATTGAATGAGTGGGTGTTCTAAAACTTTTGACTGGTATGTACATGTAATTTCGTTACATTTGAACAATATATCAATCGGATAATTGGCCTGTGATGATTTGTAGGGCCGTGATCATTGTCTATTGACATGACACAGTAGGTTTGAAGCGTGCCCTCCAAGGCGCGCTTCGCGGTAATAATTTATGGCCTGCTCTCCGGATAGCAACAGATGGTTCAGATGATTCAGTGGATTTACGTTGATTCGCGGACGCACAGAATGTCTGGATTAGACGGTGTTGGGGAAGAGAATTTAGCGAGGTCGGGCGCTGGCGATTTTCTCCTTTTAATGAGTTGAGATCTGTCGGACATTTCCACCTGACCTAAGTAAAGCGCCCTGGCCCAGCTGCGCAAGTGGTCATGAATTAAACGGCGATTCCACCAACTACATGTGTCTTTTCTACAACTTTATCACAGGCAGTGAAATAACTTAAAATAATTGGGAGTACGCTGTTTGCCATAATAGATGGAACGGCCATAGTCCACTTTTTTCATTAATCAGTTGTTATATGCTGTACTTTATATCAAAGAGAGTCAAATCATTTGAAAGAATTGGGATTACACTGTTTTTGATTTGCCATGGATTTTTTTAAACAAATAGTTTTTTCTAAATCACAAAAACTAATTCTAAAGTAATAGATTGCACATTCCCTAAGAACTCCAGGCAGAAACTCTAGAGCAGTTTATTAAATATTATTGTCAGCATATAAAACTTGGCCAACTCAAAACAAATGTGAGGACCGGCCTCAACGTGTCTGTGATCTATGAAGAGTACAAAACTCGGGTCAAATTTAGATTTACATTTTTCACTTGTGGCATGCTCACCCCAGATGCCAAGTTACAGACTCAGGAACAGGGAAGTGCTTTCATGTGGTTATCAACATTTTCCTGGACCATCCATCGAACAGTATATTTTAGAAAATGGAAGAATTAAAGGAGAACGTTTATTTACGATGTCTTAAAACGATAAGTGCTATTTTTACCAAGACAGTTGCAGAGTTGCATTATTACTATCTGAAATAAAGAAATACAAATGGGAGAGATAAGAAAAATGCACAGGCCTGATTATGAATACTTAAGAGCTTATGGCTGAAAAGGACGCATTGCCTTCTCTTCTAATCAATACAACACAACGGATGGCCATTCTTCATCATTAGTTTGTCCACTCAAACTTCCCAACAATGCTAAATAGTCCCAATTTGTTCTCATATACAGTATCATCAGAAACAAAAATGCTTTAAGACTGAATCAAATGAATAGCACCACAAAGGCACATCCTAAATGTAATCATTTCACAAACTTAGTTAAATCTGTGCAAAGTATCTCACATTAGACAGACCTGGAAAATTAGCTTACAATATCCACTGCAGATTGCTTTGCTACCCATAAAAAGCATTAGGCCACACCCCATTGTGTGATTAGTAAATCGTGGGGTAATTTAGACTTTACTTAGCTGTACAGACTCTTCCCTTCCTGCTCTCTAAATGGTTGCTATGAGGCCAGTTGTGGTAATGCTATCAGGTGGAGAGAGGGAGAGGGAGAGAGAAGGGGGCAGAGGGAAGGAGAGAGGGGGGGACAGAGAGAGAAAGAGACATAATATGCCATTTGAAATGTCTTTATTCTTTTGGAACTTTACTGTTAAATTTTTATTGTTTATTTCACTTTAGTTTATTATCTGTTTCCCATGCCAATAAAGACCATTGAATTGAATTGAATTGAAAGAGAGAGAGAGAGAGAGAGAGAGAGAGAGAGAGAGAAACAGAGAGAGAAACAGAGAGAGAAACAGAGAGAGAAACAGAGAGAGAAACAGAGAGAGAAACAGAGAGAGAAACAGAGAGAGAGAGAGAGTGTAGTGGACTGGACTGAATGGCTCACTGCACATTAAAGAAAATACCTAAGCCAGGCATTGATAGGAGAAGAGCTTCTGGTGAGATAAACCTTTGAGCCCACTGACTGTTCACGTAGATTAACCACAACAGAGAAAATCTTAAAAATACATCCCTTTAAAGACCATTAGTGTTTCCTTTTAACACTCGTTTGATAATGAAATAGGTTAAGACGGAATAGTGAGAGTAGATAGAAGTTAGGGTGGTTCCAGAAGTTAAACACCAGAGGTGGTTATTTCCCTAATTAGGGCTAGGCATGCAGTATTTCAAGAAAGAGAATTTTAAATGACCAAAGTGATGTTAATTACCTTTCATGTAAAGTCCCAGTGCTCATGGCTTAATTACATTCACATTTAATTATTAAAATACACCGGTATTTAACAATGTCTTGACTTAGCCCCTACATTAAAGTTTTTTAACTTTCAAACTCACACCAGTGCCTGGATTTGTATTTTTTAATGCCACTTAGCACCCATTTGTGGTTATAATTTTTCCTTTTGCTTTTAAATTATGATTCCCCTCCAAGAGCACCCTCTCTCTTCTCTGTATCACACCAAAACACGTGCAAGCCATTTTTTTTAAACGGAACACAATTCTGTTGATTGAATATTCCACAGCAACAACAACCTTTCTCATTGTGATGCGTTACTGTGAATGAGAACATGGTTCAGATTCCAGGATTAATCAGATTTCAGGTAAATAACCCTTGGGGATGTGCCAGAAGATGTTTCCCCCATGTAGTTCCTCTTACTTCATCAGTAGGGGTCGATATGACAGACTGCACTGCAGGGAATACAGCCACAAGCACCATAGAAATAAAATAGACACTAGAGTTGTTTTTCACAATCAAGTCAATGTGGATGCAGTGAAATTGCCATGGTCTGAGGGACATTTTTCCGTTCTAGTTATTATATTTCTATGGCTGGCACCATATTTTTCTTAATGATGGAATTAGATCCATTCAGGCACAATAAAACTGGGAAGAATGTCCTGCTGGTGCTGTTCATTCATGATTTGGGAAATATTTCAACGAGGCCATGTTCCAGGACTGGGAATGCCGTGTGACCGACGAATCTGCTATAGAAACTGGATCCTTTGTATTCTCAGCTAACAAAAACATTCCAAGAATCCTAATACGGCATGCAGATCAGATGACTGGGGATTCCTTTAAATAATGTGGTGTTGACTGTTGACACAACATGTGATTGAACATGTGGCAATTAGGTAAAAACAATTTTTTATGGACGTGATTAATGATGAGGATTAGTTGGCCAGGGAGAGGGTTCCAGTCCTTCTATAGTGACTCTGTCCCAACGGTGCCAATTTATTTGGCATTTAGAACTGTCTGTGTTGCCTAACAATAAGCAGAGCTACAGAACCAGAACCCCCTAGAGGCAGGCTACATTAACCCTTGTGTGGGGTTCATGTTTTTGTTATTCACCCAATGTTCGCGGGCCTGATGGACCCACAACATTATTGGGTTTCTAAAACAATACAGCCATAACAATTTACATAAAAAATACTTCATTCTTAGATGTTGACTTACATCAATTACAAGCAATATAGACAGCATACATGGTGAATATTTGACGTTTACCTCTGCTAGATCACATTCATCAATAAAAGCACTATTCATTTTTTTAAAAATGTGATTTTTGTAAACAAAAATCTATTATAATCAAGGCATGGGTGGAATAAATCTTGTTTATCTTGAATAAATATAAATGAAAAGGTTTTCTTCACTATTGATGTTTATTGCTTTGAACTGAACAAATTGGAAAGACAAATTTTACATACAGTATTTTATGGAAATGATAAATGAGCCCCATTGAACACAAATTAAGGCCGGTCTACACACCACATGACAGACAGAGTTTTACTGTGTGTGTGTGTTGCAAATGTATTTCTTACACTTGATGCATGTGTACTGTGTCTTCCTGTCCTTCTTGGGTCCACACACATCGCAGGGCTTCTTCTTGTTGCTACCGGCTGCAATCTAGAATGATGAAAACACTTAGTTCAGGAAATGTACTAACATCTTACTCACATATGTAATTACAGCAGGCCAAGTTAGGAGAGTCAGACACACACGCAACAAAATCACTCACACTTACTTCCGGTATTGGAGTTGTTGGTTCTGGGGTCGGGCGGATGGGGCACCAGCATCCTCCTCACGGTGGCTGCAGAAGCTGGGGTCGTTGGGATACGTTGCCTCCTCTGGATTTGAGGCCTTGCCCAGCTCCTCGAGAAAGAGCCGTCTCCTCTGGAGTTTCCCTCTGTTCCAATCTGGGTTCAACGCCACCCAGGTGACAAACGTGTTGTACCTTGGTTCTTCTCAGGGGCTCCTCCATCTGGCTTGCCCATATACACTTGCAAGTAACGTTGGGCCCAGGGTTGTAAAACAGGGGTAGGCTGTCCACCCACTTGTCCCACACTGACCTGATTGCAGCTACAGTAGCTTGTCTCTCTGCCGCCGAGCTGGTCTGGTGTCTCGGTTATCGAAGCGGATAATCCTGGAAATAATGTGGAAGACATTGTTGCATGGAAAAGTTATCTGCCAGTTTCTGCATCCCACAGGTATTCGGTGGAATCCCCATTGGATCTGAAAACAACAGCAAGGATAAGAACCCCAAAGTATGCATATAAATGAGTTTGGTCCATCTCCTTCCATCTCTCTCCAAAAACACATCTTCCTTCCAAATTAATGCAGTTCAGAATGATTTTCTGGATGGTGTTTGTGATGAACAGTTCAAAAGAAGACATTATGTCCTGTACATGAGTAACCACCATCCTCGTCAGCCCTGGTTGCATCCTTATCACATTGGCAGCCATGCAGGGTGGCTCATGCCTTGGGCAAGAAGACCATTCAATTTCCAAATGTTTTGACATTCATATTTCTCCTCCTGCAGGCTGCTGATGAGCTGGTTGCTGAAAGGCTGGTCCTGGGGCTGGCTGCTGACGGGCTGGTCCTGGGGCTGGTTGTTGACGGGCTGGTCCTGGGGCTGGTTGCTGGCAGGCTGGTCCTGGGGCTGGTTGTTGACGGGCTTGTCCTGGGACTGGCTGCTGACAGGCTGGTCCTGGGACTGGCTGCTGACGGGCTGGTCCTGGGGCTGGTTGCTGACGGGCTGGTCCTGGGGCTGGTTGCTGACAGGCTGGTCCTGGGGATGGTTGCTGACAGGCTGGTCCTGGGACTGGCTGCTGACAGGCTGGTCCTGGAACTGGCTGTTGGCTGCTGACGGGCTGGTCCTGGGACTGGCTGCTGGCTCCTGACAGGCTGGTCCTGGGACTGGCTGCTGGCTGCTGACGGGCTGGTCCTGGGGCTGTCTGAGGGTCAAACTCATCCTCTTCTTCCAACTCACTGTCAGACTCTGAATTGACAGAGACATGATCCTCATATTCTGAAAATTCTTCATCTTCCACAGTGGAAGACGTTCCTTCCACACTAGCTTCTCTCTCTGCAAAAATGATTTCTAAGGCCCTATGACCAGAGATCATTTTGCCATACTGATTGATTATGGTAAGGAGCCACACCTGCAAAGCTTTTTTTATTTGTTGTCCCTCCCCCAATTTGCACCTGGCTGGGGTAGAGTATGGGAAAATACTGCATTTTTTACAATGTATCGAATCTATCAAATAATGTATTGTAATAACATTGTGCAGGTTCCTGTAAAACATTGTGTAGTTTCACACACTACAAAGGGTAAAGAGACCAAGAAAAGCGGGAGACAGGCAGAAAGCCAGGGAGACAGACAGAAAGCCAGGGAGACAGACAGGTTATTAGTGCTATGTTGAAACAGCAGGCCTAGGGAGGAGGAAGATGGAGGAACACAGCAGACCTTTTTGTTTCATTTTTACTTGTTTTCACCTACACACACACACACACACTTTTATTACCCTCGGGTCCAGTGTGAATGAAAGGAAAATGTGTTCTTTTACATGTTCTTCACAGAATTATTTTCCTTCAGTAAACATTGAAAATGGGTCCCACAGACCCAAACAAGGGTTAACAGTTTGGGACCATTTTTCTCCCCAATTTTCAGTCTGATCGCTGCAACTTCCAACAAGCTCGGGAGAGATGGAGTCATGTGTCCTCTGAAACATGACCTGCCTAACCACACTCTTTAACACCCGCCAGCTTAATCCGGAAGCGTTGGAGGAAACACTGTTCAACTGGAAACCAGGGTCAGCTCACAAGCAACTGGCCCGACACAAGGAGTCGCTAGAGTACGATGAGCCACGTAAAGCCTCCACTAACCCAGTTATTTAGAATATCACATTTTCAGTGATATTCTCATTTTTAGTGCAATTTATTGTAATACTTTAAAATCTGCTAACAAAGCTATGATTTTTGCCATAAAAAATTACACACAAAAAAAAGTTAATATAAATGGTTTATTTTAGCTTTACATCTTTAAATTATTTTGCTAAATCAAAAAATGGTAGTAAAAAGAAAAGGAGATGGTCGACATCAGAATCACAGCTGAACTGTAGCTGCCTGCAATAGTAGCATCCTATACACCTTTCATGTCGCTGTCATTTCTGAAGGAAACTGGGTGTAACGGATTTGAAACGGCTAGCTTAGTTAGCGGTGGTGCGTGCTAAATAGTGTTTCAATCGGTGATGTCACTTGCTCTGAGACCTTGAAGTAGCTCCCCTTGCTCTGCAAGTGCAGTGGCTTTTGTAGAGCGATGGGTAACGATGCTTCGTGCGTGACTGTTGTTGATGTGTGTAGAGGGTCCCTGGTTCGCGCCCGGGTATGGGCGATGGGACGGTCTAAAGTTATACTGTTACATTAGGAATACGTTTATCACACTGAGTTAAGGCTCCCTTCTCTGGCTGTCCCTGAAAATAATCAAAGCTGGAACAATCGTACAAAAATACTGTTCAAAAATAAATGGAAAGAGAAAAAGAGAGACATCTATAGAAAGAGTGAGACAAAGAAAGACATAGACATCGACATGACGGTCAGGGAACCAACAAAACAATGAGATGATCACAATGAGATGATCACCTACACATTCATCTGGATTCCCTGCAACCCAACAGCTGCCTTTCGCTTCTTCACCCATACCTAATTTCTGACTGCCATAATGTTCTCATGTTCTTGTAGGGTGGCAGGTAGCCTAGTGGTTAGAGTGTTGGACTAGTAAATGAAAGGTTGCAGGATCAAATCCTTGAGCTGACAAGGTAAAAATCTCTCATTCTGCCCCTGAACAAGGCAGTTAACCCACTGTTCCTAAGCTAGCATTGGAAATAAAAATGTGTCCTTAACTGGCTTGCCTAGTTAAATAATGGTATATATATTGCTGAGGCTGTTGGGTTTGTGAGGCATGATCACTCATTTGCATAAGAAATCATTTTAGAATGTCTTCTGTTTTGTCTTTGTGATATTTATAATGTATGTGTTAAATATATTTGCATGGTATGAGACATGAACAATTGTAGTTTTTTTTATGGTACACAAACAATATTATGTGGGGTTAATCTTGTTTTCAGAGAGAAAAACTAATTGTTCTTCGTTACAGGAAATGCATTATTAAATCAACTTTTTTTCTCAGATGGAAGGCATGGGGGGAAAGAAGGCCATAACAGTATTCCTCTTCCCCATTAAGGTTAGTCAGTGTGTAGCTTATCCCTTGGCTGCATTGTATCATGGAAGACTGACATCCCCCTGGAGTCCCCATTGACTTCACTGGGCTCTATGTCTGGGATGTGCTTTTCCTGTGTCTGCTTCTCTGCTCTCACAGAGCTTGTGTCCCAAATGGCACCCTATTCCCTATATAGTGCATTACTTGGTCAAAAGGAGTGCACTATCAAGGAAATAGGGTGCCATTTTGGATGTAAGCAGAGCTATTTCTGGCAGTTTATCGCCTCCTACCAGCTCTGATTTATCGGACTAATGTTGGTTCCATTCACCAAGCGCTGCACTTCCCAAAGCTCTTAGAAGCTCCCTTTGTGCACCTATAATTCTCCTAGAGTATATCTGTGCTCATTCTCTTTGATCTTTTGAACCTCTAGCACCAAAGAACCTCCCTAGATTGAGTTTTAGGATTTGGATATTTGAACTTTTTGGCCTTCCACCTAGTCCACAGATCTATGATCTCTCCTAGATTCTCAGCTTTTGACCCTGAGGGTTTATCTTGATGCACCTTATAATTCAGTTCTAAGTTTTTTTTAAAATACTGCAATATTGTGTGATATATAGGCATGAAAAATTGGTACACTTGTATATCTTTTTTTGAGCTGGACAATAATCAGGATTATTTCTGCTTGTGTTTTCCCCTTCACTACCTAGAGAGCCCATAGCTCTGGCAGTAATATTCAACATGTCACTTTGGATCTGTCCTCCACTGTCTGCTTTAGGTGAATAGAGGAACAAATGTCACTCACTGACAGATGAGATGTATGTTGGTGAAAAAGTCCAAGGAAATCAACAAACTCAGTATAAACAGAGCGAAGGTAGACTAGATGAAAGGACTTGTTATTCTCCCCCTTAAAATAGCCCTCAGCCCTCATTCAAACGTAGATATCCTCATAATTGACCTAAAATCAAGGACTTTTTAGTCCCTCCAAAATACCTATTAAACAATGGTGGAGAAGGGCCTGAAATCAAGGTATTTAAACAACACAACATCAGTCCAGGGATAAACAAAATGTCAGAACTGTCAGGAGAGAATCTGCTCATCGGAGAGAAAAGCACTGTTGTTCCTTTAATTGAATTACATTTTCTGTTTGTTTCCCTTTGTCGATGTCAAAGAGCAGACAACTGTGAAAATAGCGAGTCAATTACTGGATATTTGACAGCAATCACCACCCCAGCAAAGCTGCATGCCTTCATTGCCTTGCAGTAGAGCAAACAAATCAGGGATGTCCAGATCATGCTAGCATTACTACCCACAGGGCTGGAAGCAGAGTGGATTTAGAAGAAGTGGAGTGTATGATTTAGAGATGGCTGACTGTCTGCAACAGCTCTTGGATTGAATCCTGATAGAAAAATGTGTATTGGTCCGAGACCATAGTTTAACAGTCTGGTCTTGCAGGTAGTTGGAGTTCATGAGTGAGGACTGTTATCCTGGTGAGATACTGTACACTAGAACTGGGTTTCAAATACTTTATCTGTGTCTGTTTGAGCTTGCCTGGCTTAATAAACAAACAGGAAAGTCCCAAAAACTGCTAACCCTTCCCATATGGCACATCAGGCAGACTCAAGAAAACGCTCAAAGTTTTTGAATATATTCTGTTGAAACATTTGAAACCCAGGTCTGCGATATACATGGTGTTTTCATCCATATTGTAACTCTCCATGTACTTCCAATGTTTTCAACATCACAGAAACATATGACTGTAGTTCTGTCTGACCTGTGAATGAACTAGCATGTTGGTTCCAGTTATTTGTTATAATGCCTTTCCTCTCTATACTGGTGTTAGGATATTATATACAGTATACAGTTAAACAATAGAATGGGTTGAATCTCTGTGTAGCAGCACCACTGTCTAATGAATTCCCAGTATGTCACATGACTTAGTTCCAGTACAAAGATAGATAGTGAGGAAAACATCCCCAAATAACTGTCAATCTTCCTCTTTATTCAAACATCTCCTCTGCGTCCCAGGGGTCCCAATGACATTAGCATAGGATACAATGACACACATGTAAATCAGTCTTCAGAGATGTTAGAGCAGCAATCAGCCAGACCTGTATCCCAAATGGCACCCTATTCCTAGCTTTGGTCAAAAGCAGTGCACTATGAAGGGATTAGGGTGCCATTCAGTCAAACGTTTGGACACACAAACTCATTCAAGGATTTTTCTTAATTTGTCTTATTTTCCACATTGTAGAATAATAGTGAAGACATCAAAACTTTGAAATAACACATGGAATCATGTAGTAACCAAAAAAGTGTTAAAACAAACCATAATCTATTTTAAATTTTAGATTTTTCAAAGCTAACTTGATGACAGCTCTGGACACACTTGGCATTCTCTCAACCAGCTTCACCTGCTTTTCCAACAGTCTTGAAGGAGTTCCCACATATGTTGAGCACTTGTTGGCTGCTTTTCCTTCACTCTGCGGTCAACTCATCCCAAACAATCTCAATTGGGTTGAGGTCGGGTGATTGTGGAGGCCAGGTCCTCTGATGCAGCACTCCATCACTCTCCTTCTTGGTCAAATAGCCCTTAAACAACCTGGAGGTGTGTTGGGTCACTGTTCTGTTGAAAAACAAATGATAGTCCCACCAGGTGGGATGGCGTATCGCTGCAGAATGTTGTGGTAGCCTTGCTGGTTAAGTGTGCCTTCAATTCTAAATAGATCAGAGACAGTGTCACCAGCAAAGCACCCCCACACCATCACACCTCCTCCTCCATGGTGGGAACTACACATGCCGAGATCATCAGTTCACCTACAGTTGGAACCAAAGATCTCAAACTTGGACTCATCAGACCAAAGGACAGATTTCCACCAGTCTAATGTCTTATGGTAATTTCTTGTACAGGCTTTCTATGGTCAGGACGTGCTATTGGACTGCAATTTCTGAGGCTGGTAACTCTAATGAATGTATCCTCTGCAGCAGAGGTAACTCTGGGTCTTACTCTCCTGTGGCGGTCCCCATGAGAGCCAGTTTCATCATAGCTCTTGATGGTTTTTGCGACTGCACTTGAAGAAACTTTCAAAGTTCTTGATATTTTCCGAATTGACTGACCTTCATGTCTTAAAGTAATGATGGACTGTTGTTTCTCTTTGCTTATTTGAGCTGTTCTTGCCATAAGATGGACTTGGTCTTTTAACAAATAGGGCTAACAGGTGGTATACCTGTACCTTGTCACAACACAACTGATTGGCTCAAACACATTAAGAAGGAAATAAATTCCACAAATGAACTTTTAACAAGACACACCTGTTAATTGAAATGCATTACAGGTGACTACCTCATGAAGCTGGTTGAGAGAATGCCAAGTGTGTGAAAAGCTGTCATCAAGGCAAAGGGTGGCTACTTTGAAGGAGCTCAAATATAAAATATATTTTGATTTGTTTAACACTTTTTTGGTTACTACATGATTCCATATGTGTTATTTCATAGTTTTGATGTCTTCACTATTATTCTACAGAAAAAAAGTAAAAATAAAGAAAAACCCTGGAATGAAGGTGTGTCCAAACATTTGACTGATACTGTAAATAAAAAACCTCAGTGTATTTCAGGACAGCTGTTAATGTCCAAATATTTTTTGAGAGGAGATGGAAAGATGGAAGAAGCTGGCTAATTTTAAGATATTGCCTCACTCTAAAACTGAGTGCTTAAAGGTTCTATCTGCAGAGCACACAGACAGGCGCGTAAGGAAGCTTATATGTGTGAGTTATGACAGGGTGGACTGGGAGTTTACGACACCCGACAGAATTCCATGTTGTCACATTCAAAGTGTTGAGGGAGGAAATACTGGACGATTCTCAGCAGGCGCCCCCACAAACATTAAACCTCCGTTATAAATAGTTCCACCTAATGCTGCCTAAGATGGGCCTTAGATCCAAAACACGGTCCAACATGGCCTTCTCCTGTTAAAGCATCACTCAAACCTTTTTTGTATTGTATCCATATTCACTTGTTCACTCCCCTTCCCTAGCTCTGATGTCCTGTATTTAAGAGGCTCACCAGATAGTGAAGGCTTAGTATTGAAGAGGCTCTCCAGATAGTGAAGGCTTATTTTGAAGAGGCTCACCAGATAGTGAAGGCTTAGTATTGAAGAGGCTCACCAGATAGTGAAGGCTTATTTTGAAGAGGCTCACCAGATAGTGAAGGCTTATTTTGAAGAGGCTCACCAGATAGTGAAGGCTTATTTTGAAGAGGCTCACCAGATAGTGAAGGCTTGTTTTGAAGAGGCTCACCAGATAGTGAAGGCTTGTATTGAAGAGGCTCTCCAGATAGTGAAGGCTTGTTTTGAAGAGGCTCACCAGATAGTGAAGGCTTGTTTTGAAGAGGCTCACCAGATAGTGAAGGCTTGTTTTGAAGAGGCTCACCAGATAGTGAAGGCTTATTTTGAAGAGGCTCACCAGATAGTGAAGGCTTGTTTTGAAGAGGCTCACCAGATAGTGAAGGCTTGTATTGAAGAGGCTTTCCAGATAGTGAAGGCTTGTTTTGAAGAGGCTCACCAGATAGTGAAGGCTTATTTTGAAGAGGCTCACCAGATAGTTAAGGCTTGTTTTGAAGAGGCTCACCAGATAGTGAAGGCTTGTATTGAAGAGGCTTTCCAGATAGTGAAGGCTTGTTTTGAAGAGGCTCACCAGATAGTGAAGGCTTGTTTTGAAGAGGCTCACCAGATAGTAAAGGCTTACATTGTAGAGGCTCACCAGATAGTGAAGGCTTACATTGTAGAGGCTTACCAGATAGTGAAGGCTTGGTTTGAAGAGGCTCACCAGATAGTAAAGGCTTACATTGTAGAGGCTCACCAGATAGTGAAGGCTTACATTGTAGAGGCTCACCAGATAGTAAAGGCTTACATTGTAGAGGCTTACCAGATAGTGAAGGCTTACATTGTAGAGGCTCACCAGATAGTAAAGGCTTACATTGTAGAGGCTCACCAGATAGTGAAGGCTTGTTTTGAAGAGGCTCACCAGATAGTAAAGGCTTACATTGTAGAGGCTCACCACCAGAGCACTTGACGCTGCCTGCCTCTTCCTCCCTGTATTCCATTCCATTGTGTAGAGAATAAAAGCTGCTCTCACAGTGAAGGGTGCTCCTTCTCAAGAGCAGAATATGAGAGGATAGAGCTGGCATGCATCTCAAATGGCACCCTATTCCCTATTTCAGGGAGCACTAGGTGGTAGGTAGCCTAGTGGTTAAGAGCGTTGGGTCAGTAACCAAAAGGTTGTGGGTTTGAATCCCTGTACTGACCAGGTGAAAAACTTTCCACTGTGCCCTTGAGCAAGGCACTTAACCCTAGATACATTGGATAAGAGTGTCTGCTAAATGGTTGCCCATATGTAAATGATCAACTAGATTCATCTGCAGACTGTTTTTTAACTTTTATTGAGTGGATGGTCGGTGGGCCAGAACATATTTACATATCATTTGTAAACTGCAAATTGACCGCAAGAAGCCCAAACAGATATGATATTTGAATAAAACAATCATTTCAAACGGTGCTTACACATGTATATGATCACGTGTCTCTGTTATGCGTGGGAATACTAGGGGGAACAGATTTCTTAAAGTAAAATCACAATCGCTGATTTCCCTGTGTTTTTACAGTTTACTGGCGGGCCACCAGTTGAGGAACCCTGCCCTATATAGGGTACAAGTTTTGAATAGAGTAAAAATTAGGGCACTATAAAGGGAATAGGATGCCATTTGGTACACAGCTCTGGTCTGCTCATGCAGGGATTAACCTCCTGTGCTCTGTTAGAATAACTATAGGAGAAGGTACTGGTAAATACATTGGGTTACAGCTCAATAGCTTTTATATGGAATTTGTATTTTTCATTGAAGAAAATGGGCTTAAAAACGTTATTGGACAAGATAAGTATTATTTCAAGGTTTGACCAATGGGACGAAAAATGCTGTCTGTCTCTTTGGATGCCTGGATACATGTGTTTATCCATTGCTGATAGGATAAGGGGTTACTGAGCTTTTTTATCCAAGCTGGTCTTCACAATAACAACATTGTTGAAATAACTTTTTTTATTTATCTACTCAGGTGTAAGCCTGCAGCTCAAAAGTTAAACAGTTAAACAATAAAAATGTCTACATCCAACACAGGCAGGAGATTATGGCTGTGTATTAGCTAGAATGTTTAACTGAAACAGTAACAAAGCTACTTGCCGCCCGTTTAGCTGAAAAGCTAAGGGATATGGTTGGAGAAATGTAACCACTCTCAAATTCATATTTACAAATATAAACACAAGGACTGAGCATCCATGATATAACATCATGTATAGTTTTAACCATGTTTTGAGGCTATACAGTATTTGTTTACATAAACAATGTTTACAAACAAGCTTATATTTTGGGTTCTGATGGTGTATGACTGTTGATCTAAGCTCATGAGGCATTTATAAGGTATATTATTCAAGAATCAATTGGTATATATCATTCATTTAGAAGTCCCAAAATGGATGTAGCAACAAAGGATTCTAGCTTTAATATCTGCACGAGGCCCAACATTTACAAATCCAATGTATCATTCTGAATGATACACCAGTAAATGAGCAAGATAAACAGCATAGGCAGGCTGAGTTTCAATGTACAACCTCAGTAAAAAAAACTCTATCCGGCTCCCAGACAGAGACTTAGATTAAAGATATCTCATCCAGGGAAAATGGCAGAACACCGTACGCATTTGGTAGGCCTCCATATTAATCACACCCAACAGGCTTCAGGCCCATAAAGCCACAGCTACACTACCATTCAAAAGTATGGGGTCACTGAGAAATGTCTTTGTTTTTGTCCATTAAAATAACATCAAATTGTAGACATTGTTTAATGTTGTAAATGACTATTGTAGCTGGAAACGGTGTCATGTTGGTATAAATGGGTCGGGAGACCCATGTACTTGTCCTGTTGTACTTGTCCTCCCATGTACTTGTCCTCTTGCTCAGTTGTGCACCGGGGCCTCCCACTCCTCTTTCTATTCTGGTTAGTGCCAGTTTGCGCTGTTCTGTGAAGGGAGTAGTACACTGCCTTTGTACGAGATCTTCAGTTTCTTGGCAATTTCTCACATGGAATAGCCTTCATTTCTCAGAACAAGAATAGACTGACGAGTTTCAGAAGAAAGTTCTTTGTTTCTGGCCATTTTGAGCCTGTAATCGAACCCACAAATGCTGATGCTCCAGATACTCAACTAGTATGTGCTTTTCTTTCAAGAACAAGGACATTTCTAAGTGACCCCAAACCTTTGGACGGTAGTGTATATAAAAAAAGCCATTCTGTGGTTAATTGCTGACAGTTGCTGTTTTCATTCATTTTGCTATTATTCCAAAATTATTCAGGAGAGGGGGAGAAGTGAGGAGGAGAGGAGGAGAAGAGATGGGGAGAAGTGAGGAAGAGGAGAGGAGAGGGGGAGAATAGAGGATATAATGATTCAGGGGATCGGAGGAGGAGTCACTCAGTAATTAGGGACAGGATGGGAGTGGAGGGGAGGGGACAAGAGACTCCCTTACATTCAGTGGGATCCCACACCTGGGAATAATAAGGCCAAAGATCGATGGGAGCAGTGAGTGAGAGGGACTGTCGTCCAGATAGTGATAAAGGTTTCACTGGGGTAATTAACCTCTTTAACCTTCCTCCTGTGCCAGACTACCCCCCCAACCTAACGTTGCATTCCCACATCCAGTTTTCAGCGGAAAATGAAGCTACGTTGAATTACTACGTTGAATTAGCTGTATCCCGGAAAACTGGAAACATCCAGTTGTTGGCATCTCCACTAAGTGTGTATTACCCCTGACTTGACCTAAACAACTAACAAATGTGAGCTGAGCTAAGTGGGGAATGAACGGGTCTCTCAGGTACTGTGTGGATTATAGAGAATGTGTAACCTCCGCCATTCAAGACGTCTTATTTACACACAATAAACATGTAACCTGCAATACATATGCAACACTCCTATACTCTCTCCCATGAAAGAACATGACATCGCTATCACCAAACATAATTTATACACTCCAATGTCAACCACGTTCTATGTAAACATACACGTTACTAATGCAGAACATGTGTTTTTATCTGCCCCATACACGCCTCCCTACGAGTACTGCTGCGTACACACTTTCAGAGCCATATATTTAAGATCAATATAATAAATAACTATAATAGCATTTGAATAATATTTTAAATATATGGCCCTGCATACTTCCATACAGTCAGGTCTGGCTCGAGATTGAACTCCAGAACATTCTGGTGGATCGTGTGGCCAAACCAGACTGAATAATGATGTCTGATACAATGTCATGTCAGGGCCAAAGTGGACCTCCATCACCCAGGCTTCCAGGCCACATATGTGTTACCATGGATCTGTCACTAGATCATACAGGCTGGGAACAATCACCCTGGAACCATCCAGACCCAGACGGAGAGGTGACATCATCACCCTGCTCTGAGAGGTGACAGACTGACTGATAACGGAACAGAGAGGGGTAGAGAGAGGGGGGAGGGAGGGATAGAGCAGGAGGCCAGGAGAGAGAGACCCAGCATGGAAAGGCCATGGTGTCCAAGCATTCCGTCACTCTGAGATATCTCTTTTCACTTCCATAATGAAAGCCCTTTTAGGGCTGGAGTTATTATTCTTTCATTGAGTTCGCGGCTTGACCTTCGGTATGAATTAATGTTGGGTCTGCTTTGAATTCTAAAATGATTTTTCGAGGTAGGACAAAAGAGCACAGAGCTATGAACCACTTAAAAAACAATAAATTGATTTGCAATATAAGTTTTAAAAATCACATTTTTTACACATTTATTGGAAAACTTTGCTCTGGACTGTGACTTCATTTTTCCCAAAACCAAATAAATGTTTTGACATTTCTTCATGATGTATCAAACTCCGGCAACTTATTCTCTTTACCGTCGGTCTCTTACACTGCCGTGCTCTTCTCTCCTCATCTAGTCCTCACCTTTCTGCAACCAGTAGCCTAAGTGGCTCTGCTACTCTGTGTAAAGTTATATTGGAGAGGTCCCCACCCTCTAAATATAACCCTTATATCCCCACTTGATCCACATCACCATCCTGTCCCCAGCGATGGAAAGCACTGCTACTGCTGCTCTAAAGTGCCACCTCATTATAGATGCTCTCTCCAGCTAGTGAGTGCTTTTCTCTGTCCACTGCATATAGAGTACTGCAACTCCACATACCACATGTCATAGGTTCAGATAATGGCCCGTTGATGTTACGGTCTCCATACGTCTCTGCGTAGAAGTTGTTGAGCGACTGAGCTAATGGGTTAAATAGAGATACTGTCACGCTGCGACTCCCCCAGTTGGAAGAGAAACATGCCTAGGGCGTCAATTATAGTCTGGGGTTTAGCCTACAAGGCTGGGGTTAACTAGCTAATGTGTTGCTAAGATGTTATGGCTCATGCAGAACGGAAAGCACATTCTTTTTTTTATTAAGACAGAGTGGATAGTACTGTATAAACTCGGCATGGGAAAAAAACTATTCTGATGAGAGAGAAAGCAAAAGTGAGTGAGAAAGAGAGAGAGACAGAAAAGTGTCACAAGTCAAACACAGATATCCATAAAGCCTATATTGTTTCTCCTTTTGACGCAGCTTAAACACTCCCTCAGTGTTGACTATAATAGCTCGTAATTCACTTATGTCGCATTTTAGTAAACAGCCATCAGTATTGATGTTGAATGGGCTGTCATTCATCTGGTTGAAACTCAACTTCTGTGATAGAGAGGCGTTCTCTCCCTATTGTGTCACACGTCTTATAGCAGGGATAGGCAACTCTTACAGTTTTTAATATGATATCTGAGTGAGATTGACTAACAAATCCAAGAGGGGCCCACCGGGCTCTAATTCCACCTTCGTTACTACAGGTTTAGATAGCTGGCCTCTAGATTAAAACATGTCAGCTGACAGGGGCTAATTGAGTGACTGTCAGTGACTGACACAACAAGAGAAAAGCTGTTGATGCACAGCCAAATCAAACAATTGCACATTGTGTATTCTACTATTTTAATTTGCAACAGCTTTTTTTTGTTGAGGTGGGGAATGATCCGAGGGCCTTCAAAAGGGGGGCCGCCAGTTGCCCATCCCTGTCTTAGAGGGATGTCTGAGGCAGGGAGGGGGACAGAAGATGCAACCCAAATGGCACCCTATTCCCTATATACAGTGCCTTCGGAAAGTTTTCAGACCTCTTGACTTTTTCCACCTTTTGTTATGTTACAGCCTTATTCTAAAATGTATTCAATTGTTATCCCCCCCCCCCTCATCAATCTACACACAATACCCCATAATGACGAAGAAAAAACAGGTTCTGAAAAGTTTGCAAATGTATACTAAATAAAAAAACTGGAATATCAAATGTACATAAGTATTCAGACCCTTTACTCAGTACTTTGTTGAAGCACTGTTGGCTGCGATTACAGCCTTAAGTCTTCTTGGGTATGACACTATAAGCTTGACACACCTGTATTTGGGGAGTATCTCCCATTCTTCTCTGCAGATCCTCTCAAGCTCTGTCAGGTTGGATGGGGAGCGTCACTGCACAGCTATTTTCAGGTCTCTCCAGAGATGTTGGACCGGGTTCAAGTCCAGGCTCTGGCTGGGCCACTCAAGGACATTCAGAGACTGGTCCCAAAGCCACTCTTGCGTTGTCTTGGTTGTGTGCTTTGGGTTGTTAGGGCCGCCATTGGATTCTGGAGCAATGGAAATGTGTTCGTTCTCTGGAGTGATGAATCACACTTCACCATCTGACAGTCTGACAGACGAATCTGGGTTTGGCGGGTGCCAGGAGAATGCTACCTGCCCGAATGCATAGTGCCAACAGTAATGTTTGGTGGAGGAGGAATAATGGTCTGGGCCTGTTTTTTATTTTCATTTCATCTTAACGCTACACCATACAATGACATTCTAGACGATTCTGTGCTTCCAACTGTGTGGCAGCAGTTTGGGGAAGGCCCTTACCTGTTTCAGCATGAAAATGCCCCTGTGCACAAAGAGAAGTCCATACAGAAATTGCTTGTCGAGATCGGTTTGGAAGCCAGGCCTAATCATCCAACATCAGTGCCAGACCTCACTAATGCTCTGGTGGCTGAATGGAAGCAAGTCCTCGCAGCAATATTCCAACATCTAGTGGAATGCCTTCTTAGAAGAGTGGAATCTGGTATAGCAGCAAAGGGGGGACCAACTTCATATTAATGCCCACGAATTTGGAATGAGATCTTCGACAAGCATGTGTCCATATACTTTTGGTCATGTAGTGTACCTCATGAGTATCACTCTGTTCCCACTGTTGGTGTTTTGACTTTGATTATAACTGTAAGGCTTATAAGCAGCATCAGAGGTGTTATTGTATTGTATTTATAACTCATAACAGTGTGTCATTAACACCGACACGATAGCCTGAGGGACACTGCCTCACAGTAGTAAGACAAGATCAAGGTAAAAAGATAAAACTGGCACTTACATTACAATCTCCAATCCTCAGCCTTCTCTCCTTCTTTCCTTCCCATGGCTGGATACCACACAAATACACATTGGTATTTTTCTACAATATACCCCATTCCCCATTTCTCTCTGAGCACCATTTCACAGGCGGGTGAGTAAGCCATGCCAGCAATGGGTAAGAGTCTTGTTCTCTGTGTGGCACAGCCCTCAGCCATCTGGAAGGGTTAGGAGCTGGAGCTGGCATGCATAGATGAACAGGGGGTTTTACTGGCTGTGCACGGCTGGAGTTCAATGAAGTTCCACCTAGACACTGATCTGTGGTCAGTTTTACTGTTTCCCATCCTACTGGTTAAGGTTAGGATTCGGGGAGGTTATGCTGATCCTAGATCTACTGAAAGCTGTTCAGATGACCATGACAGTTGTCTCCCTTGTCTTTGTTTTACTATAAGTTTTACTATAAGCCTGTTCTGAGGATGTTGTCAGGCTGTACGGTACAGAAGGAGCTTGAATGGATATACTTCCCTTTCCTACACTGCTCCTTAGGCACCAGAGCAAGCCACTGCTCCTTAGGCACCAGAGCAAGCCACTGCTCCTTAGGCACCAGAGCAAGCCACTGCTCCTGCTAGGCACCAGAGCAAGCCACTGCTCCTTAGGTACCAGAGCAAGCCACTGCTCCTTAGGCACCAGAGCAAGCCACTGCTCCTTAGGCACCAGAGCAAGCCACTGCTCCTTAGCCACCAGAGCAAGCCACTGCTCCTTAGCCACCAGAGCAAGCCACTGCTCCTTAGGCACCAGAGCAAGCCACTGCTCCTTAGGCACCAGAGCAAGCCACTGCTCCTTAGGCACCAGAGCAAGCCACTGCTCCTTAGGCACCAGAGCAAGCCACTGCTCCTTAGGCACCAGAGCAAGCCACTGCTCCTTAGCCACCAGAGCAAGCCACTGCTCCTTAGCCACCAGAGCAAGCCACTGCTCCTTAGGCACCAGAGCAAGCCACTGCTTATGATGGCACATCAATAATGTCCATAAAGGGATTATAGTTTTTCAAGTAACACATTCAAATAATGAAGTGCTTAATCAAAGAAACGTTATACCTCTCTAGACCGTTATCCTACCTAGACTGACCTCACACTCCCCCAGTCCCAGTCCAACCTCCAAAGTCAGTCACAATGACATGCTCACTGATGCAGAACCTGCTGTGGAGCCCCAGTGAGGTGTGAAAATCTAACAGCTGCACACTGATTGGCGTAACACAGCAGATAATGGGCTTACAATGGGGATCTGCAGGTCCAAAGTAGAGACCTGAGGGGAATTCTAATCTAACTTTCATGGACTAGATTAGCGCAGTGGAGCAGTGGTCTAAAACACTGCATATCAGCTCAAGAGGTTTCACTGCAGTCCCTGGTTCAAATCCAGGCTGCAACACATCTGACTGTGATTGGGAGTCTCATAGGGTGGTGCACAGTTGTCCTAGTTTGGCCTGGGGTAGACTGTCATTGTAAATAAGAAATTGCTCTTAACTGACTTGCCAAGTTAAATAAAGGTACAAAATAAATAAACAATTAAAATTGAATAAATACTACTCCCAGGCATGACAGTCCAGCCACTCAACTTAAGAAAGAAGCACCTCTGCAGTATGCTGTTGGCAGTATAATCATTTTCTCTCTCCCTCCCTCCCCATGAATGCAACCCGGCACAGGAAAACTTATGGGAACCACTGTTGCAGTATATTTGCATTCAGGCATAATGAATGTTGTTCTGCAGTCCAAACTCAAGGCTGCCTTATCGTATTTCAAAACAACAACTCGGTTCTGTTCATATGTTTACCCAATTTTCTGCTAGAAAAACACATTTTGAGTTGACATCATTTTAAACAACAGTATGTTCTCTTCTCTGTCTCCACAGACTTGACTGGGACCAGACAGTATGGGGTTAAAAAGCTCCTACTGGCTTCTGACATCTTTCTTGGTGGTGAGTCCATCTTCAGCTTCTCATTAACACAAATAATTGTTGGTAGATTACTTTTGTGCAGTGTTCATTACTGTAATGCAGTTTATATATTACTGTCATTTTTTAAAACCAAATTGTACATGATTTGTGCGGTAAATGTCCAAGATAAACTGCAATACGTTTAACTCGACTGGTTTTTAACAAATAGAGAAAATCAGATAGATTAACGGATTAGTGAACTACATCAAGTCAATCACTAATTGGTTCAGTTTGGCAACTAGGAGCATCTCACTAGGCACATTACAGAATTTCAACGTGGAAATGTGGGTAATGTTTGGCTGAGACGTTGATTGTTGAGACGTTGATCATTGAGATTTCAACCTTTATTCACCCACTCAAAGAAACAGACAGAAATGTGTTGAATTCTCAATGTGTCTTGTCTTTTAACCATCTAAAAGCACAACCAAATTCCAATGAAAAAAATATCAGATTTTTTATTTAGTTGTCATCTGAATGTGTTATCACTGTGCTTTCACATTTAAAAGCACAACAAAGTTCAAATGAGAATGCAATATTAGATCATTTGTATTTATACAAAACCACAAGGGTACCTGTTGGGGCGGCAGGTAGCCTAGTGGTTAGAGCATTGGACTAGTAACCGAAAAGGTTGCAAGATCGAATCCCCAAGCTGACAAGGTAAAAATCTGTTGTTCTGCCCCTGAGCAAGGCAGTTAACCCACTGTTCCCAGGCCGTCATTGAAAATAAGAATTAGTTTTTAACTGACTTGCCTTGTTAAATAAAGGTTAAATACAACAAAAGAATGTGTTATTACTGTGCTTTATTTAATAACACAACCAAATGAACTGGTGTGCAGTCAAGATTAAAATACCATACATGGTCCAAGTAATCAATGCTGTTCGAGATTCTGCAAAGATTATTAAAGCAATTGTGAAGATCTCCACAGACCTGCAACCTTTGCATGCTTCCTGAACACAAACTGGAATCATAGCCAGACTAAGGCAGTGGCACAGAAGGAACTATCTCCTTCAAATGTTGATATTTGGTTGTGTTGACAACCAAACACAATTCAATATCCAGTTTGTTACACAAATTAATAATATGTTGGATTCGAAGTTAAAGAATAGGACTACATCAAATCAAACTTGGAATACTCTTCAAATAAAGTAAAATAAATCAAATAAAGTTTGATTTAGGCCTATTATTTAACTTAGATAGAGAGATAGAGAGATAGAGAGATAGAGATGTGAATCCAACATATTAATTATTAATTTGTAGATTCAATTTGTTATCAACCAAATCTTGAAACACTAGGCCTCTATATATTGTTGATTTTTAGTTGAACTCTGGGTTGAATTGAAACAATAGCTGTTGATGACTTGGCAAATGCTACAGTATATAGGCCTAAATGTATCATTCATGATATGACTTATAAAGTATTTTTACATTCCATTTGCTCTGTTAAACCTACTCTTTGGAATGAGTTTGATTGCAACAGGGAATCTATTTAGTTATTAAGTGTAGATCTCTCAGTAAATCATTCTCACGACAGCGCTGTGGTAGTAGTCAGGGCTTGGTTAAAGATACTACACCTACCTACAATCTCTCTGAACTTCTCCCCGATGTGGAAGCGACAGCACAGTGGTAGTAGTCAGGGCTTGGTTAAAGATACTACACCTACCTACAATCTCTCTGAACTTCCCCCCGATGTGGAAGCCACAGCACAGTGGTAGTAGTCAGGGCTTGGTTAAAGATACTACACCTACCTACAATCTCTCTGAACTTCTCCCCGATGTGGAAGCCACAGCACAGTGGTAGTAGTCAGGGCTTGGTTAAAGATACTACACCTACCTACAATCTCTCTGAACTTCCCCCCGATGTGGAAGCGACAGCACAGTGGTAGTAGTCAGGGCTTGGTTAAAGGTACTACACCTACCTACAATCTCTCTGAACTTCCCCCCGATGTGGAAGCCACAGCACAGTGGTAGTAGTCAGGGCTTGGTTAAAGATACTACACCTACCTACAATCTCTCTGAACTTCTGCCCGATGTGGAAGCGACAGCACTAGGCTGCATTCAAAACAAATCTCCCCCTCCCCCTCATCCAATGTCCCCCTAACATGGCGGAAACTCGCACTTGAGCCTTTTACTTTCGGTTTTGGGCCACCATCTGTAGAAAATTATATTTTTTGTTATTGAAAATATATTTCCCAGCGATTTAGATGGTAGTGCAATGATTCCCTACACTATTAATTGCCTGTTTTCTCACAAACTGAAATTGAGCAAAGAGTGTAGAATTTTAACAATCAGGAAATTACAGAGCGTCATTGTCGCTTGGCCCGATGGCCCGATTTCCACTAGCTAATGTAACACAGCCGTAAAGTCAACACAGCGTTCCCATTTTGACAACCGATTTCGCTCTGGCGGGAGAAATCAATAGGTGAATATCACAGCCAATAACAACACTGGTGGGTGAGTAATATTGTGAAACACTATCATTCCACTATTACTCCAGATATATTATGGACATCTTCGGAATTTACAATGCAAAAATTCAACAACAAGAAATCCTATGTGTAGCACCATTAAAACCCTGGATGGGAAACCAAAGGACAGCTGTAGACAGATCAACTCTCCAGTAAGAGGTGCTACCCGGCCTATTGTTTTTCTGGTAGTAGATACTGTATAACGTTGAAGATCTGACATTGTTTCAAAAGTTCAAATTCAACATATTTTATGCAAGGTTTATGCAAGGTTGTCTATGTTGGAAATTGGTTACCATGATGTCATAATCCTATAGTTGAAATTTCACCCTCAAAACAAAAGTTTACGTTTATGACTTTTTGCAAATCCAATGTATTTTCCCCGCAGATTCGATGTCACAATATGTTGACAAATTACATTGAAACAATGTTGATTCAACCAGTTTGTGCCCAGTGGGATGGATGACCTAAAAGCCTGGAGGTCTTTCAGCCATGATGCTAAATGTCTGCATGTACTGTCTATGAATGGCAGAGGCTGGTTTGTGTGTGTGTGTGTGTGTGTGTGTGTGTGTGTGTGTGTGTGCGTGTGTGTGTGTGTGTTGGTGTGCATGTGTGTGTGTGGATGCTTCCCCACGTGTGTACCGACCCTCATCATACTTTATTTCAACCCATAATGGTCAGCTGCCATAGACAGAAAACAAATTACCTTCAGCACAAATGCCAGGGTCTTTGCTGTTTGTTTCTTTATGACATTGGAACTCACTGTTACCAAGTCAGAAGATATCAGCCTAATTAAATATTAATGAGATGCAAAGTGATATGATGGTGATGGTAATTTATTCGAGCGTTCATGTAGTTACAGTCTGTTATTGAACATGACCAGGTAAGGCATGTAGAAATGAGTTTTATTTGTCAACAAATTGGATTCTAGATGTTTTGTTTCACATGTTCGCCTTTACTTGTATTGGTAAACTTCTTGATCGGTACAGCAACAGGTTGGATCAACTAGAAACCTTTGTACTGATAATAATACCTTTGTACCTTTAGTCTTCTATTCATCTGTAAATTATGATAAATTGGCTGTCGATAAGTGTTCGTACCATGTAATTATATTAAATTAAATTTGCCTGTCTGGCTGAGTGTAAGAAGGTCAATTCATACGGATCTCTTTAATCTCTCAGATGTTCATGCACTTTGTTTTCTTCGTTTCCAGAAAGGCTCTCAGTAACACTCTATTTCAGTAAAGCTCTATTTCAGTAAAGCTCTATTTTAGTAACACTCTTTTTCAGTAAAGCTCTATTTCAGTAAAGCTCTATTTCAGTAAAGCTCTATTTTAGTAACACTCTTTTTCAGTAAAGCTCTATTTCAGTAAAGCTCTATTTCAGTAAAGCTCTATTTTAGCAACACTCTTTTTCAGTAAAGCTCTATTTCAGTAAAGCTCTATTTCAGTAAAGCTCTATTTCAGTAAAGCTCTATTTCAGTAAAGCTCTATTTTAGTAACACTCTATTTCAGTAAAGCTCTATTTCAGTAAAGCTCTATTTCAGTAAAGCTCTATTTCAGTAAAGCTCTATTTCAGTAAAGCTCTATTTCAGTAACACTCTTATTTCAGTAACACTCTTATTTCAGTAACTCTCTTATTTCAGCAGGATACGTGGAAGAAATGAAAGAGGAATGACCTTTACGGACATGTGAGGTTTACTCACTGTCTGAAAGGGATTTTTGATTTTTTTTTTAGCTTTAAAGCTGACATTGGTGGTGGCCTGGTGGTCGTATGTATGACGTCATTTACTTCAATGTTTGGAGTGACATCATATGTACGGCTGCTAAACTGCTACATGGGACATCATCAATATTCCGAAAACTCTCAGATGAAAATCTAAATCTCCCCCTCCTCCATTTTGTTTTAGTGTCTGTAGCTCAGTATGCTTTGAATTGTCAGGTAAGACTGATGTACATTTTCCTGGAAAAGGAAAAGAACGCTCTGAAAGTTAAACGAGAAGAGATGAAAGTAATAACAAAGAGAAAGGAGAGATGGAGGAGGAGGGAGGAGGGTGGGGCGGGTGGGAGCTGTTTGCAAGCGAGTCTTTCCAAGCTATTGTGTTAATATTCATGTAAATTAATTAAAGTATGCGAGAGAGCAAGAAAGAAAGAGAGAGAAACACAGAGAGAGAGAGCAAGAAAGAAAGAGAGAGAAACACAGAGAGAGAGAGCAAGAAAGAAAGAGAGAGAAACAGAGAGAGAGCAAGAAAGAAAGAGAGAGAAACAGAGAGAGAGAGAGCAAGAAAGAAAGAGAGAGAAACACAGAGAGAGAGAGCAAGAAAGAAAGAGAGAGAAACAGAGAGAGAGCAAGAAAGAAAGAGAGAGAAACAGAGAGAGAGAGAGCAAGAAAGAAAGAGAGAGAAACACAGAGAGAGAGAGCAAGAAAGAAAGAGAGAGAAACACAGAGAGAGAGAAAGAAAGCAAGAAACACAGAAAGAGAAAGAGAAAAACAGAGAGAGAGCAAGAAAGAAAGAGAGAGAAACAGAGAGAGAGAGAGCAAGAAAGAAAGAGAGAGAAACACAGAGAGAGAGAGCAAGAAAGAAAGAGAGAGAAACACAGAGAGAGAGAGCAAGAAAGAAAGAGAGAGAAACAGAGAGAGAGCAAGAAAGAAAGAGAGAGAAACAGAGAGAGAGAGAGAGCAAGAAAGAAAGAGAGAGAAATACAGACAGAGCAAGAAAGAAAGAGAGAGAAATACAGAGAGAGAGAGCAAGAAAGAAAGAGAGAGAAACACAGAGAGAGAGAGAGCAAGAAAGAAAGAGAGAGAAATACAGACAGAGCAAGAAAGAAAGAGAGAGAAATACAGAGAGAGAGAGCAAGAAAGAAAGAGAGAGAAATACAGACAGAGCAAGAAAGAAAGAGAGAGAAACACAGAGAGAGAGAGAGCAAGAAAGAAAGAGAGAGAAATACAGACAGAGCAAGAAAGAAAGAGAGAGAAATACAGAGAGAGAGAGCAAGAAAGAAAGAGAGAGAAATACAGAGACAGAGCAAGAAAGAAAGAGAGAGAAACACAGAGAGAGAGAGAGCAAGAAAGAAAGAGAGAGAAATACAGACAGAGCAAGAAAGAAAGAGAGAGAAATACAGAGAGAGAGAGCAAGAAAGAAAGAGAGAGAAATACAGAGACAGAGCAAGAAAGAAAGAGAGAGAAACACAGAGAGAGAGAGAGAGAGAGAGAAACATATTTCCAAAGGCCCAAATGAACATACAATATACTCAAAATGAGTATAGCACATGGCTGGATTTCATGATGGCTTAGTTCATTTATATGAAGGAGTAATACCCGTTCATGTACACATCTTCTGCTCACTGATCATAGAAAGAGAGAGGAAAAAATTGTGAAAATGAGAGAACGAGAGAGAGAGAGGACAAACCCTGGCACTTTGAGTGGATTTATTCTTTGTCAAAATATTAGGAGAGATGAGTCACACTCCCAACGACACATTGTTGGACACAGCTGCTATTTGAGTCTTGATTTCCTTCTCGTCTTTGTGCAGAGAAGCGTTATCTACAGTATATCAGCTTTGGAGACGAGATGAGCTCCCATGGTTTTCAAGCCTCTTTTCCAAACCACACAATAGGAGAACAGACAGGATCAGAGAGAGGCTCTCATTCTATTCATATAAGGGTTCTTGTTTGCTAGTCATCTGTAACCACGCCAACACACATTTCAAGTACAGCATTGTGACACTCACTTGAGAAAAGCACAAGATGAGACTATTGTCTATTGCTTTTAGCATGAATCAGCAACGCATGTGGGAGTATACTGTCAATAAATCACTCTCACAATACCAATACTAAACCATAGCAATAGAATGACTCATTCTAGTACCAGACCCTTACACATTGCCTGTTTAAAGACAAGCATGCCAATAGTCACAACACAACTTGATTAAGCTCAGGGCAATTCTTTTCAGGGCAGCACAGCCTAAGTGCAACCTACACGTACTGTACATCACTAGCCAGTCACTTTGGTGTTCGATAGCTCTATTCTGGTAAGATGAAGTGGTTGTTATGTCTTTGCAGAGCGGAACCTTTGCCAGGGAGACCAGCTCTGAGCCTGCTAGCCCAGACACATCTCTCAGGCCTGTCCTGACCATAATGGAGGACGAGAGGCAGACCATGACCGAGGGTCAATACAAATGTCTTGAACTGTTCAGCCGAGATCAGCAGCACAACAGAACAGGTAAAGCACAAATCAATCATTTCAAAGTCCAAAAACGGATGTACCAATACCAGATTACCCTTTTAATCTAATCACAATAGTTACTAGGAGACAGGGATCTGATTACTAGGGCTCTTTGAGAAAGCACTTGTGTTGATGCTATGACCTTGATTGCGTAATGCTTAGTGGATGGATGTGTAATCAGTGCTTCATTGATGCTATAGGTAGAGATAGAGATGTTGTTACCAGGACTCAAGTGCAGTGATATAGGACTGTAAAAGTACCATAGCATATGCTAAATGCTAAATGCTAAATGCTAAATGCATATGCACCTCAGCTATTAGGCGTATGGAAAGTGTTAGAGGCACTGAGCTAAATGAGCTGAATGACTCAAATGTAAATAAAAGGTTTCGACATGAATTGTTAACGCATGGTTTAGCAATAGGGAGGTAGCCTAAAGTTTTGTAAATATATAGGCATAGACATTAAAGTCATTCTCACTGATGCAGGTGTGTTCTGTAGCCGTATGTGGGATGGCTTTCTGTGTTGGGATGAGACTCCGGTGGGGACCTACGCCACACAGAACTGCCCAGACTACCCTGGCCTGGACATCTCTGGTAAGACTAAACACTGATAAATGATACAATCTCTGCAGAGGGAAATGGCCAGGCCACAGGTGATAGGGTAGTTTATAGAGATGATAGAGGTGATTATAGACTTGATTATAGAGATGATAGGGGTAACTATAGACTAGATTATAGAGATGATGGGGTGACTAGACGTTAGAGACTAGATTATAGAGATGATAGGCGTGACTAGAAACTAGATTATAGAGATGATATGGGTGACTAGAGACTATATTATAGAGATGATAGGTGTGACAAGATTACAGAGATGTTAGGGGTGACTTGAGGTTAAATGACATAGATGACAGTGGTGATTAGAGACTAGATTATAGAGATGATAGGGGTGGTTAGAGACTAGATTATAGAGATGATAGGGGTGGTTAGAGACTTGATTATAGAGATAATAGGGGTGGTTAGAGACTAGATTATAGAGATGATAGGGATGGTTAGAGACTAGATGATAGAGATGATAGGGGTGGTTAGAGACTAGATTATAGAGATGATAGGGGTGATTCGAGACTAGATTATAGAGATGATAGGGGTGATTCGAGACTAGATTATAGAGATGATAGGGGTGGTTAGAGACTAGATTATAGAGATAGGGGTGGTTAGAGACTAGATTATAGAGATGATAGGGGTGGTTAGAGACTAGATTATAGAGATAATAGGGGTGGTTAGAGACTAGATTATAGAGATGATAGGGGTGGTTAGAGACTAGATGATAGAGATGATAGGGGTGGTTAGAGACTAGATGATAGAGATGATAGGGGTGGTTAGAGACTAGATTATAGAGATGATAGGGGTGATTAGAGACTAGATGATAGAGATGATAGGGGTGGTTAGAGACTAGATTATAGAGATGATAGTTAGGATGTGTCATGATAGAGATGATAGGGGTGGTTAGAGACTAGATTATAGAGATGATATGATTAGAGACTAGATGATAGAGATTTATTAGACAATTATAGAAACAAATGATTGGTGATTTATAGACAATGAAACAAATGATTGGTTGGAGAAAGACTCGTTATTGTATCTCTTCAAGGTTTAGCCAAGAATCCTGAAACAAAATAGAATATGTTGGATAGAGGACCGCATTCCGTTTCCCAACAATACTTTGATGTAAGTCGAGTGTTTGTTATGCACGCCAGTTACTAAAGCAATATAACTTGTTAACCATGTTTCTACAGTGTATAAAGCTTACAATTTAAAATGTACATGCTCTAGCAATGTGAAATATATTAGAGGAATAACGATCTAATTGTTGGTAGAGACTAATCGTATAATGTAACCTACCTGATGTGTTTGTTTCCTTGTTGAAGTGCCGGTGTGCATTACAAAAAGTGCAAATTAGTCTACGAGTCATCAAGTAACATTTATTGGTTGGTGGGAATAAACAAAGTGATGAATTATCCTGGGGGTGAATTACTTCATGAATGTGTATTGTGAGACTTAAAGAAGAAGTTATTGTTGTGTGTGTTTATGTAAAACTGTTGTTTATGATATACTGTATGTCCATGGGAAATGACACATTCATGGTAGAAATGTGTTTTGGGGCTATCGGGATGGAACATTCCTAGCGGAAGGGAGTTCCTGTAAAAAGTTCTTAGGTCCTCAGTTGACCTTTGCCTGGTGGACGGCAGGCTGGGCAGGCAACATGTTGGCTAGAGTAGAGTTATTCCTGAGTTTGGTTATAAGCAAAGAGTTGTTGCCCGAATAGTTTAAACTGAGAATATCTTTGATTTATTCAAGTCTTTGTCAACGTCCTTTTTGTTACCTTCTGTACAAAGTTTATTGGTAAATTCGTCCTGCACCTATTGTCAATAAAAGTTCTAAGAGAAGTGAGCACCAGAACATCCTATTTGTCTCCTCACTGTCTGATCCGCCGCCTCGGTTTCTGCTTCACAGGGTGACTAGATTATAGAGATGATAAGGGTAACTATAGATTATATTATAGAGATGATAAGGGTAACTATAGATTATATTATAGAGATGATGGGGTGACTAGAGACTAGATTATAGAGATGATAGGGGTAACTAGAGACTATATTATAGAGATGATAAGGGTGTCTAGAGACTAGATTATAGTGATGATAGGGGTAACTATAGATTATATTATAGAGATGATGGGGTAACTAGAGACTAGATTATAGAGATGATAGGGGTAACTAGAGACTATATTATAGAGATGATAAGGTTGTCTAGAGACTAGATTATAGCGATGATAAGGGTGTCTAGAGACTAGATTATAGAGATGATAAGGGTGTCTAGAGACTAGATTATAGAGATGATAAGGGTGTCTAGAGACTAGATTATAGAGATGATAAGGGTGTCTAGAGACTATATTATAGAGATGATAAGGGTGTCTAGAGACTATATTATAGAGATGATAAGGGTGTCTAGAGACTAGATTATAGAGATGATAAGGGTGTCTAGAGACTATATTATAGAGATGATAAGGGTGTCTAGAGACTATATCTAGAGGCCTTAGAGGCCAGATTATGGAGATGATACGGAATGATGGGTTGGGTTAAATGCGTTTGAAGCCATTCAGTTGTGCAACTGACTAGGTATCCCCCTTTACTTTCCCTTTCCCTTATCCTCTCTGTACCTGGGTTCACCTGAGTTTTGATCTTGGATCAATTTGACCTTTTAGATCATAATGAATATGAACATCTGGACAGGGGGGACCTGGTTCTAGATCTGCAGCCCAGTGGCCGTATGTATCAAACACATCAATCTAGGATCAGGTTTTGTCATTTATGTGCATGTCATTTAAATCAGTGTGATCTAAAAGGCAAAACTAATCGTAGATCAGTACTCCTACTCTGAGATGTTTTTTTGCAAATGGGCCCTGATCTGACCAGTGACACTTTACAACTGCAATTAGATTATTGTGGCTGGTGATGCAGCAAGCTTCTTAATGAGGTCATCCTTCATCAGCTTGGTTGATGCCAGATGTCTGTGAAAGCTCTGCTGGGTTTTATGTAACCGTTGATTAGCTGCTGGGGTAGGACAGGTTGCTGGGTTAGCGTACTCCCAGAGAGGGAACATCGTGATCTTTGGCATTAATCAACAGGAGATTCAACTCACACTTTAAGGATTACAGCAGAAAAGAGTTCCCCTTAAGTCTGGTATAATAAAAACTTATGTGATGCCCATGACTTAAATCTTAAGTGTTTTTAGCTTTGGTGGTGAATTTGTTGAATGACAAGGAGCTGGCTCTCAGCACTGGTGGAAAAAGTACTCAATTGTCATACTTGAGTAAAAGTTAAGATATCTTAATGGAAAATGACTGAAGTAAAAGTGAAAGTCACCCAGTAAAATACTACTTGAGTAAAAGTCTAAAAGTATTTGGTATCAAAAGTAAATGTAATTGCTAAAATGTACTTAAGTATCGAAAGTACAAGTCTAAATCATTTTAACTTCCTTATATTAAGCAAACCAGACATGACAATGATTTTTTTTTTCAGATAGCCTGGGGCACGCGACAACACTCAGAAATAATTGACAAATTAAGAATTATTGTTTATTGAGTCTGCCAGATCAGAGGCCGTAGGGATGACCAGGGATGTTCTCTTGATAAGTGTGTTAATTGGACCATTTTCCTGTCAAAATGTAACAAATACTTTTGGGTGTCAGGAGAAATGTATGGAGTGAAAAATACATTACTTTCTTTAGGAATGTAGTGAAGTAAATGTAAAAGTTGGAGCTGGCAGTGATGCCAGTGATGCTCAATTGAGTAGTGAGGGGAAACAAAATAACACTTAAAAGGGCAATCTGCAGTGCAAACAACAGCAAAGCCGCCACCCCACCGTTTTGGTAAACCATACATTTGATATGATACTACAATATGAAAGCATATATGTTATTGAAATGACAACATATGGGCCTCCAGAGTGGTGCAGCGGTCTACCATAGAGTACCAGTGAAAAGTTTGGACACACCTACTCATCCTATTTTCTACATTGTAGAATAATAGTGAAGACATCAAAACAATGAAATAACACATATGGAATCCTGTACTAAACCGAAAAAAGTGTTATTTTTGAGATTCTTCAATGTAGCCACCCTTTGCCTTGATGACAGCTTTGGACAGACTTGGCATTCTCTCAACCAGCTTCATGAGTCACCTGGAAGGCATTTCAATTAATAGGTGTGCCTTGTTAAAAGTTAATTTGTGAAATGTCTTTCCTTTCCACTCTAATGTACTTGTCCTCTTGCTCATTTGTGCACCAGGGCTTCCCTCACCTCTTTCTATTCTGGTTAGGCCCAGTTTGCTCTGTTCTGTGAAGGGATTATTACACAGCGTTGTACAAGATCTTCAGGTTCTTGGCAATTTCTCACATGGAATAGCCTTCATTTCCCAGAACAAGAATAGACTGACAAGCTTCAGAAGAAAGTTATTTGTTTCTGGCCATTTTGAGCCTGTAATTGAACCCACAAATGCTGATGCTCCACATACTCAACTAGTCTATAGGCCAGTTTTATTGCTTATTTAATCAGAACAACAGTTTTCAGCTGTGCTAACATATTTGCAAAAGGGTTTTCTAATGATCAATTTGCCTTTTAAAATTATAAACTTTGATTAGCTAACACAATGTGCTATTGGAACACAGGAGTGATGGTTGCTGATAATGGGCCTCTGTATGCCTATGTAGATATTCCATAAAGAATCTGCCGTTTCCAGCTACAATAGTCATTACAACATTAACAATGTCTACACTGTATTTCTGATCAATTTGATGTTATTTTAATGAACAATTGTTTTGCTTTTCTTTCAAAAATAAGGACATTTCTAAGTGACCCCAAACTTTTGAACGGTATTGTATTTCTAAATAAATAAATAAAAGGTGTCTGACAGCAAAATGAGATAACACTAAAAGCCTAACTATTGACTCGACAGTTGATATTACAGTCCAGTCAGCAGAGCTATAGCAGCGGCTTCATGTCTTGCCCCTATCACACTGATGGATTCAGCAGCTGCCAAGTTACCATTACTCATAGCTCAAATTACACCGCTAACAATTACCATTACATTTTTTTTGCAGGAAAAGTGTCAAAATATTGTGATGAATCTGGTAATTGGGTCCAAAGTCCCTCCATTAATAGGACCTGGTCCAAATGTCTGATGCTCTCCAAGGACAAATTAAAGGTAATTGGAGATTGATTCGTTCTCTGTTGATTAATGGTCAAAAAAGTACAGGTCTGTCTGGGACTGGGAATAAGTCCCATATGGCACCCTATTCCCTATGACGTGCACTACTTTGGACCAGAACCCTATGGGCCCTGGTCAAAAGTAGTGCACTATTTAATGAATAGGGTGACATTTGGAACGCAGTCTGGGTGGACTGTTCTTGTGTTGTCTGTTGTGTTTCCCTGTTATTATTCCTTTGATAGTTTAACGCCATAATTAGAGCCAGGAGTTTTTCCTTGTTTAGTCTCTAGATCCGGAACAACTCTGGGCCCACCTACCTATTCTGTATCTTGTCTGTATTGTTTTTTGCTTGTTTTTCTTCTATTAATTATTTATCTACGTTTTTATAGTCACTGATACTGTTCGCTGTTGACAAATAGAAATCCTCACGCTGTATTCTAGACACTGCCACAGCCTTATTCTAAAATGGATTAAATAATTATGTTTTCTCATCAATCTTCACACAATAACCCATAATGGCAAAGTGAAAACAGGTTTTTAGAATTTTTTGCAAATGTATAAAAAAATAAAAAACTGTCTTTGTTTACATAGTCACTGATCCTCACGCTGTATTCTACCCATCTTTGTTTATATAGTCATTGATACTGTTCCCTGTTGACAAATAGAAATCCTCAAGCTGTATTCTGTGTGTTTCTTTATGGTGTCTGTCCCGTTACATGTTGTTCTTCCCCAGAATGTGACTCTCCATGGTCTGCTAGAGCCAGGGTCTGTGGAGCCCACTGTGGAGACTCCAATCAGACAGAATGTGACTCTCCATGGTCTGCTAGAGCCAGGGTCTGTGGAGCCCACTGTGGAGACTCCAGTCAGCCCCAGGGTCAGTCAGGAGGAGGAGGAGAGGAAGAAGATCATCGACGGTCAATACAAATGCTTTGAGAAGATGAACAGAGACCAGCCGTATAACAAATCAGGTAGTGATGATGTGCACTACTTTAATACTCAGTGTGTGGGATTATTCCAGATTATAAACTGGGTGGATTGAGCCCTGAATGCTGATTGGCTGAAAGTCATGGTATATCAGGCCGTATACCATGGATATGGCAAAACATTTATTTTTACTGCTCTAATTATGTTGTTAACCAGTTTATAATAGCAATCAGGCTCCTTGGGGGTTTGTGATAGAGTGCATTTGGAAAATATTCAGACCACTTGACCTTTTCCACATTTTGTTACGAAACAGCCTTTTTCTAAAATGGATTTTTCCATCAATTTACACACAACAACCCATAATGGCAAAGCGAAAACAGTAAAAAAAAAAAAAAAAGATCAGGTGCATCCTGCTTTCATTGATCATTCTTGAGATGTTTCTACAACTTGATTGGAGTCCACCTGTGGTAAATTTAAATGATTGGACATGATTTGAAAAGGCAAACATCTGTCTATATAAGGTCTCACAGTTGACAGTGCATGTCAGAGCAAACACAAAGCCATGAGGTCAAAGGAATTGTCTGTAGAGCTCAAAGACAGGATTGTGTTGAGGCACAGATCAGGGGAAGGGTACCAAAAGATTTCTGCAGAATTAAAGTTCCCCAAGAACACAGTGGCATCCAGCATTATTAAATAAAAATGGTTTGGAACCACCAAAACTCTTCCTAGAGCTGGCCGCCCGGCCAAACTGAGCAATCGGGGGAGAAGGGCCTTGGTCAGGGAGGTGACAAAGAACCCAATGAAGAACCCAATGGTCACTCTGACAGAGCTCCAGAGTTCTTTTGTGGAGATAAGAACAGCCCTTAGTCATGGTATATTGGCCATATACCACACATCCTCTGGCCTTATTGCTTAAATATAATTTGAATATAATAAAATACTTTCAGTCATTTCAGGGTTACAGCACACAATCAGAAGAACCCATAAAGACAGGTACGATCACAAGTCACAGAGACAAACAATGACTGTTCAGAATTCGGATATAAACATACTATACCAGTAGACAGACGACAGTGTGGCCAAATGGTTCATGTACAGTTGTTTTCACCCAGCAACATAGTGTATTTACAATGAGTCTTCATTAGTGTGTTGTGTCTGGTTGTGTGTTGCTGGCGGCGCAGGGCTGTACTGTAACCGGACCTGGGATGGCTGGCTGTGCTGGGATGATACACCTGCTGGGACAGTCACCTGGCAGAACTGCCCAAACTATTTCCGTGACTTCGACTCCACAGGTAAGGCCTGGCTATAAGAGGCGTTTGTTAAACTGTAAGCAAGAATCAATAAAGTCCTGGTATGAATGATTCTCCCATGCTGACTTGTTAACTCTTTGTGATAAATGCATCGCTGTGGAACTTGGCTTGAATTTGAAGTATTCATAGCGTTTAATTCATTATTCATGGTGTCAAGTGGTTGCAAAGCTTTACGGCCATGTACAGTTTAAGTGTTTCTGTTTAAGTGGCTAAGTGTTAAACATATTCAAAGTGTGTATTATTAATCCTACTTCATTGTTTCATCAGAAAAAGCTACAAAGACCTGTAGCGAATCAGGACAGTGGTTCCGCCACCCAGATTCCAATAGGACGTGGTCCAACTACACGCTGTGTAACTTCCACACTACTGGCAAGCTGAAGGTAAGGTTTGTCACTGAGTGATCCATCAATCCCATACATGTGCTATTTATAGCATACACTCTATCCTATTTTACAAATCACAATAAGGGGACATTTTCAAAAGGCGATAATACAGTTATATTCAATGCAGAGGAGACCAAGGGGGGAACAATTGGTCAAATTGAGCTAGAAAGGGGAAATATGGTGCAGTAAAATGTACCTACGCTTACACACAATTACATTTTACAATCATGATATGTAGGAAGTCATAGAGGAACAGGTTTCTATTTCTGAGCAATGCATAGTAAAACGTCTGACTCTATCAATGCATAGTAAAACGTCTGACTCTAGTAATGCATAGTAAAACGTCTGACTCTAGCAATGCATAGTACAACGTCTGACTCTAGTAATGCATAGTAAAACGTCTGACTCTAGTAATGCATAGTAAAACGTCTGACTCTAGCAATGCATAGTACAACGTCTGACTCTAGCAATGCATAGTAAAACGTCTGACTCTAGTAATGCATAGTAAAACGTCTGACTCTAGCAATGCATAGTACAACGTCTGACTCTATCAATGCATAGTAAAACGTCTGACTCTAGTAATGCATAGTAAAACGTCTGACTCTAGTAATGCATAGTAAAACGTCTGACTCTATCAATGCATAGTAAAACGTCTGACTCTATCAATGCATAGTAAAATGTCTGACTCTATCAATGCATAGCAAAACGTCTGACTCTAGTAATGCATAGTAAAACGTCTGACTCTAGCAATGCATAGTAAAACGTCTGACCCTATCAATGCATAGTAAAACGTCTGACTCTATCAATGCATAGTAAAACGTCTGACTCTAGTAATGCATAGTAAAACGTCTGACTCTATCAATGCATAGTAAAACGTCTGACTCTATCAATGCATAGTAAAACGTCTGACTCTATCAATGCATAGTAAAACGTCTGACTCTATCAATGCATAGTAAAACGTCTGACTCTATCAATGCATAGTAAAACGTCTGACTCTATCAATGCATAGTAAAACGTAATGCTGAAAACTCTAGTAATGCATAGTAAAACGTCTGACTCTAGTAATGCATAGTAAAACGTCTGACTCTAGTAATGCATAGTAAAACGTCTGACTCTAGTAATGCATAGTAAAACGTCTGACTCTAGTAATGCATAGTAAAACGTCTGACTCTATCAATGCATAGTAAAACGTCTGACTCTAGTAATGCATAGTAAAACGTCTGACTCTAGTAATGCATAGTACAACGTCTGACTCTATCAATGCATAGTAAAACGTCTGACTCTATCAATGCATAGTAAAACGTCTGACTATCAATGCATAGTAAAACGTCTGACTCTAGTAATGCATAGTAAAACGTCTGACTCTAGTAATGCATAGTACAACGTCTGACTCTAGTAATGCATAGTACAACGTCTGACTCTAGTAATGCATAGTACAACGTCTGACTCTAGCAATGTGACACAGACAGATAAATATGTGTTCCTCTTTATTGGAACAGACCAATAAAGAACACTGATCGTTGCATCTAGCGCCGGTTTCTTAAAAAGACCTTTGTGAAGACACAAAGAATGCTATGACTATTCGTTATTCAAGCGTGGCTCAGACACACCTTGATTAGAGGATGGATTAAAACCATCGGTGCTGCAGACCTTAAGGCCATGTCCTAGTCTCCCCTCTTTCATATTTTGTTTACATCAAGGTTGCAAATGGAAGTCAGGGTTAACGGTGAATGAATGTCCTTGATGCACTACTGTATAGTCTTATTTGTTTGAATATAGGGTGTATTTGTATTTTCCAGATGGCCTATATCCTGTACTACATGGCGATTGTGGGTCATGCCTTATCCATAGCCTCCCTCCTGATCTCTCTGGCTATATTCTTCTACTTCAGGTAAATATAGATGCTGCTGTTGCTTTCTTTATGAAAAAAACTACTGGTTTGATCAGGGAGCGTAATCTGTCTTGGGTTGTTTTCTTTATGAAACAAACTACTGGTTTGATCAGGGAGAGTAATCTTTTCTTGGGTTGTTTTCTTTATGAAACAAACTACTGGTTTGATCAGGGAGAGTAATCTGTCTTGGGTTGCTTTCTTTATGAAACAAACTACTGGTTTGATCAGGGAGAGTAATCTGTCTTGGGTTGCTTTCTTTATGAAACAAACTACTGGTTTGATCAGGGAGCGTAATCTGTCTTGGGTTGTTTTCTTTATGAAACAAACTACTGGTTTGATCAGGGAGAGTAATCTGTCTTGGGTTTCTTTCTTTCTGAAACAAACTACTGGTTTGATTAGGGAGAGTAGTCTGTCTTGGGACACTTAACACTTTTTTCCCACTTGAACAAGTGATGAAGATGATAATGGTGACGACGACGATGATGAAGAAGATGATGACGCACCTAATCCTGAGGAAAATTAGGATGATGATAGTGGTGATAAATATGATGAAAACGATGGCGGTGATGACTGTGGTTGCTACAGTTCAGACAGCATTATATATTTCTCCTTGGCTGTGTGTTTCCTCTGAGGTAACTGAACTGTAAAGATGGCTGTGTGTTTCCTCTGAGGTAATTGAACTGTAAAGATGGCTGTGTGTTTCCTCTGAGGTAATTGAACTGTAAAGATGGCTGTGTGTTTCCTCTGAGGTAACTGAACTGTAAAGATGGCTGTGTGTTTCCTCTGAGATAACTGAATTGTAAAGATGGCTGTGTGTTTCCTCTGAGGTAACTGAACTGTAAAGATGGCTGTGTGTTTCCTCTGAGATAACACTGGCAGTGCAGACCTGTGAAAATGTCATCTTCACATTAAGCCTAAATGCGTTTTCCACACATTTAGGGAAATCTATTCAACAAATTGTGTTTGTCATTTCCACACAACACTCTGGTTTCCAATTTGTCATTTTCTGTGATTGAGTTGGGTAGCATTTGAAGGCAAGACATTTTGATTGGATAATATCATTTTTTCCCCTCTTCGGGATTTCCTAATATATTGTAAATGGATAGATCACATATTCTTCAATAGTGATGGAAAATGTTACAACGATTACATTTCACAGTGACTATTTTAAAATGATTCAATTATTTACATTTTATAATGAGTTTTCTGCCTTAGAATATTTGACATTATGATTATCATACACCATTTCAAGTTAAGATTTTTAGAAGCTGAACGTCCACAAATAAGCTTGATTTGTTACTGTAGCTGCATTGGATTATGGACCTTGACCTCCACGCTACCCTAGTGAAACTCATATTTAGGAGCAGTAACAGTGTCTCTGAATGTTTTACTCATTCTGATACTCATGTCCTTTTAATTTCATGCTGGCTTATTTCTGTGTAACTACTTAAAAGCAGATTCATTTCCTGTACATTTAAGAGTTCATGACCAAAGAAGCATGAATTCAGGACAGTTTAAAGAATGAGTTGGCTATGCTCTTATTTAAGTGTAGGGCAACCTTAATGGTAATCCCTGCTGATTTATCTTAATAAATATAGGTTGTGAGTACACACTTAAGGAAGAACTGCATATTAAGGAAAACTACTGGTGAATTTTAATGGAGTCGAGGTCAGTAAAGGTGGTTAAATCAAACCTAAGGAGAGAGTTATGATGACTGAGAAGGTCTGAAATCACCTCAGAGCAATAGATATGTGCAAGCAATTGACTCTGCCATGATAATGTCAAATGCTGATTAGTCATTAAAAAAAATCAGTTCTTCAAAAACAGATTGTAAAGAAAAGTTTGAGAAGTCAAGAGTATGTCAATACTCAGAAAAAGAAGAAGAAAAACACTGCTGTGTGACAATCAAATGATCCAAAGCAGATCGTGAAGGAACGTTCCATATGTATGAATACGTCCCTATAACCCAATCTTTCGCCGTAGCAATGATCCTGCAGTATGACCATCACATTTATTTGACATGCTTTTTTAATTCAGGCCATTATCCTTAAAGACACCTTATGGGGGGATATAACTGCAGGAACCAAAACAACATTTCTGCATTACATTGGCTACTACTGACTTGGAAAAGTTGGCTCAGTCAGTGATGGAAAAAGTGCTTAATTGTCATACTTGAGTAAAAGTAAAAGCTATACATAAAATTCCTGATATTAAGCCAACCAGCCGGCACAATGTTCTTAAAAACATATCAAATACAGACAGCTAGGGGCAACACTCCAACACCCAGATATCATTTACAAACACAGTATTTGTGTTTAGTGGGTTGGTCAGATAAGAGGCAGTAGTGGTGTCAACACGTTATATTGGTAGGTGTCTGAATTGGACCATGTTGCCGTCCTGCATGAGCATTCCAAATGTAACGAGTACTATTGCGAATTAATTCCAATTCAATTCATGAATTGGCCACCCCCCAGAAAAAGCAGAATTTGAATTTATTTTGACATCATGTATGGTTGCCAACACTATGTTTAACATGTCCTTGACACATTGCATTTCTAAAACTCAACCTCAGAAAAAATGTTTGAAATAATTACAGTGGTCTGGAAATATTCTAGGATCATTTTGTAGGTTAACAATTCATAATCCACTTTCACTCTAGAATGGAAAGTACAACCTAACATCTCATAACCAAATTACAAACAAAATACTGTACATATTTGAGTTATAATTAAAATCATATTTGAAATGGTATCTGTATTCTTTAGTAAGAAGATGCAGAAGATTTTAGCAAAATATTTGTCAAAGGAAGGAGACAAAATATGTTTAATGTCTCAGTTGAATTTCTTTGAATTTGTTTAAATTACATTCTGCTTCCTTTAATTCAATTGAAATTCTGCTTCCTGTGTGGTATGGCCAATTCAAATTTCAATTCATGGGTTGAATTGAACTAGGCTAAATTTAGAAGTTCCGAATTGACACCAACCCTGTAAGACAGAGTGCAGGTGCACATTGTAATAGCAAAAAGTAAAACGCTCAAACTACTCTGTATCTGTGTCTTGACAAGAAGAGAATAGAATACATCCTTTCTTGGCATTGTAAAGCTCTAACGGAAGACCAACACGATCAGCTAATTATTATCTCTATGAAGTTTTATAGGTAGTAAGCAAAGCATTGATTTTAAGGGAGCATCACTTTTATAAGGATGGCAATGTATTTAAAGGCTGATCTCTTTCAACGTTAAAGTCATAATGTTGTATTAGACTTTCCAGATGTGCAGTTTACAGTGGTATTTGATGCGGTACAGCTGCACTGTCTTCTTATTTATGGCCTCCACTTCAGCACTGCCAGGGCTCGCCAATAAAAATACTCTGACTAGCCGTGGAAAAATACAGTTGGGTTAGCTTTAAAAATACTGCATCACTTGGTTATCTGAGCCTGTCCTACATGATGCAGTTGTCAAAAATGGTTGTGTGTTTTGTCCAGAATTATTCGATCCCTAGATAAAGATTAATAAAAATGCCTGTATAAAATAACTCATACAAATACTGAGCTATTCAATGCTCATTTAAAAAAAATATATATATATATTTTATACTAATACTAATCATGATTTTGCTCAGAGAAAGATCTTTTTTAACAAGTCATAAAAAAACAAAGATATGGATCAAATTGATTGGATCCCCTGTTTTCAATACTCAAGCACCCTTCCCCTGTGAGGATAATGGCACAGAGACTTTTTCTCAAATGTTTAATGAGTTGGAGAACACATTGGGAGGGATATTAGACCATTCCTCCATACAGAATCTTTCCAGATCCTTGATACCCTTAGTTTGTGCTTATGGACGGCCCTCTTCAATTCAAACCACAGGTTTTCAATGGGGTTCAAGATGTTGATTTTGTGGTCAATTAACAATTTCTTTGTGGAATTTGATGTGTGCTTGGGGTTATTGTCTTTCTAAAACAGTCAATTGCAGACAACTTTTAGTCTCCTGGCAGAGAAAACCATATTTTTTGCAAACATGACCTGGTACTTGACAGAGTTCATGATGTCGTTGCGTTGACCACAACAAGAGCCCCAGGTCCAGTGAAAGAAAAATATCCGCATAGCATCTAAGATGCACCACCATATTGTACAGTAGGGCTGAGGTATTTTCTGCATATGCATTGTTCTTGTGAAGGACAAAACTGCCATTGGTGTGCATGGTCAAAGACCTATATTTTCATGTCATCTGACAATCATGAACTTTACAGAGTACCAGGACATTTTAGCCTAAAAACCTGGTTTCCTCATGCCAGGAATTTAAATGGCAGGAAGTTAAATGTTGTTGCTTGTTTAGGTGTGGCCAGAGAACATCCATATACACCAATATAACACCTTGGGATAAAGAAAGTGATTCTGTCCTATTTTCTACTCATCCTAGTTTGAAGATATTCTGTTAAGACACTTCCTTTATCTTTTTACTTGTATTGGGTCATTTAATAGTAGCCTTGTTCTCCAACACACTACTGACCCAGAACCCTTACTAATGCTGCCATACTGAGATCTCCTTCTCCTTCTTCTAGAAACAACACATTTACATCAAGACTGCAACATTAGCTAATGACTGGAGACAGATAACAGGACATTGTTGCTGAAGTGTACACATGTTAGACACAAAGTGTTTTCACTATTTCACTCCAGTAAACACCATTTCCTGCAGTCAAATGACCAAAACGCCCTCTAGTGGCCTCATGGGTGGAATGTTAATATTTTTCATAATTTCATAATTATATAAACATAATTGCAAAAAAACAGCCAAAAAATCTGGTGTTTCTATGTCAAACAATTTTGTTATATTTCAAGTCTTCTCTGATGTATATGAAGTGTAATATTGGGATGCAGACTGGAATACATTTCAACTCTAAATCTGACTTGGTACAGGTGTCTTATTTTTTAAGCCCATAACCATGTGTGAGGTGGATACTTTTGTTTCAAGTAGATTTGTTTAAGACTACAAAGAAAGACTGTGTGACCCTGATTTAGCCCACTGCAGTAAAATGTTATCAATTGCTTGTTTTAGAAAGCCTGGTTGATGAAAAATTGGAAACATTACTTTCCTAACCTTTGATAGAAAAGAGAATCATTTGATGTTTTGAGGCTTGATGTTTTGAGGCTTTGATGACTGCTGATCCGTGATAATCAGGAAGCTCCACAGGGGCCTCAAATAGAGTTGTTAATAATCTGTTTAGGGTGTGATTCCCAATAGGGTGTGATTCCCAATAGGGTGTGATTTCCAATAGGGTGTGATTCCCAATAGGGTGTGATTCCCAATAGGGTGTGATTCCCAATAGGGTGTGATTCTCAATAGGGTGTGATTCCCAATAGGGTGTGATTCTCAATAGGGTGTGATTCCCAATAGGGTGTGATTCCCAATAGGGTGTGATTCCCAATAGGGTGTGATTCCCAATAGGGTGTGATTCTCAATAGGGTGTGATTCCCAATAGGGTGTGATTCCCAATAGGGTGTGATTCTCAATAGGGTGTGATTCCCAATAGGGTGTGATTCTCAATAGGGTGTGATTCCCAATAGGGTGTGATTCCCAATAGGGTGTGATTCTCAATAGGGTGTGATTCCCAATAGGGTGTGATTCTCAATAGGATGTGATTCCACTTGTTGTTGGAAGTCGTGTGTGCTAGTATTTAACATGGGTGAACCAAAGCAAATTATTTCAGTGTTGCTTGAGAGAAAGTTATGAATTGTTGTCCATTGTTATACCAGTTTACAGCATGCTCTGACAACAACGGCAATCTTGATTTAGTATATGAGGTTCCTTGGTTCAGACATTTCATTCTAATGACTCTCTGTTTGAACCTATTTCACAGACGACTGCAACATCTGACTAAGTCATTATGGGCCAGAGTTAGTTGTTCCAATGGTTTATGTTATTTATTGTCTTGTTTACTACATCAAAGGTCGGAATATTTTTGTTAGGATGAAATATGTTCATTTTACAGTTTTTATGGCAACATGCAGAATGGATGAAAACACGTTTTATTATGGCTAATTGTAATAATAATAGACCTCCAGCTTTGTAGAAGATACTGTAATCTGTAAATATCAACTGTGAACGGATTTGTCACATTTCATATACTAACGATTTACACTGAGTGTACAAAACATTAGGAACACCTGCTCTTTCCATGACATAGACTGACCAGGTGAAAGCTAAAGTCCCTGTGTAGCTGAAGGGGAGGAGACTGGTTAAAGACAGATTTGCAAGCCTTGAGACAATTGAGACATGCGGAGAATGTGAAATAGTGCCTTTGAACAAAACATGGTTGTAGGTGCCAGGCGCACCAGTTTGATTGTGTTAAGAACTGTTGCTGGGTTTTTTCATGCTCAACAGTTTCCTGTGTGTATCAAGAATGGTCCATCACCCAAAGGACATCCAGCCAACTGTGGGAAGCATTAGAGTCAACATGGGCCAGCATCCCCGTGGAACGCTTGACATTTGTAGAGTCCATGCCCCAATGAATTGAGGCTGTTCTGAGGACAAAAGGGGGTGCAAATCAATATTAGGAAGGTGTTCTTAATGTTTTGTACACTATCAAAATGATATAGCCTATGTACTCCACAGTGTATTTTCCATGAATATTTTCACACTAGAAAATATGATAACCAGTTTCATCTTTTGGCTTCAATGCCTACATTATGGTTCTGTATGTTTTCGTAGTATTGTTTCACTACAGGACCTTTTTAATTTTGATTCTCTTATTGTAAGTGTATATACAGTTGAAGTTGGAAGTTTACATACACCTTAGCCAAATACATTTAAACTCAGTTTTTCACAATTCCTGACATTTAATCCGAGTAAAGTAAAAAAAAATCCCTGTCTTAGGTCAGTTAGGATCACCACTTTATTTTAAGAATGTGAAATGTCAGAATAATAGTAGAGAGAATTATTTATTTCAGCTTTTATTTCTTTCATCACATTCCCTGTGGGTCAGAAGTTTACAAACACTCAATTCGTATTTGGTAGCATTGCAATTGTTTAACTTGGTTCAAACTTTTCGGGTTGCCTTCCACAAGCTTCCCGCAATAAATTGGGTGAATTTTGGCCCATTCCTCCTGACAGAGCTGGTGTAACTGAGTCAGGTTTCTAGGCCTCCTTGCTCGCACACGCTTTTTCAGTTCTGCCCACACATTTTTCTACAGGATTGAGGTCAGGGCTTTGTGATGGCCACTCCAACACCTTGACTTTGTTGTCCTTAAGCCATTTTGACACAACTTTGGAAGTATACTTGGGGTCATTGTCCATTTGGAAGACCCATTTATGACCAAGCTTTAACTGATGTCTTGAGATGTTGCTTCAATATAACCACATAATTTTCCTACCTCATGATGCCATATATTTTGTGAATTGCACCAATCCCCCTGCAGCAAAGCACCCCCACAACATGATACTGCCACCCCCGTGCTTCACAGTTGGGATGGTGTTCTTCGGCTTACAAGCCTCCTCCTTTTCCTCCAAACATAACGATGGTCATGATGACCAAACCGTTCAGTTTTTGTTTCATCAGACCAGAGGACATTTCTCCAAAAAGTACGATCTTTGTCCCCATGTGCAGTTGCAAACCATAGTCTGGCTTTTCTGTGGCGGTTTTGGAGCAGTAGCTTCTTCCTTGCTGAGCGGCCTTTCAGGTTATGTCGATATAGGACTCGTTTAACTGTGGATATAGATACTTTTGTACCTGTTTCCTCCAGCATCTTCACAAGGTCCTTTGCTGTTGTTCTGGGATTGATTAGCACTTTTCGCACAAAAGTATGTTCATCTCTAGGAGACAGAATGCATCTCGTTCCTGAGCGGTATGACAGCTGCATGGACCCATGGTGTTTATACTTGCGCACTATTGTTTGTACAGATGAACATGTTACCTTCAGGCATTTGGAAATTGATAAACCAGACTTGTGGAGGTCTACAATTATTGAGGTCTTGGCTGATTTCTTATGATTTTCCCATGACGTCAAGCAGAGGCACTGAGTTTTTGAAATACATCCACAGGTACACCTCCAACTGACGCAAATTATGTGAATTAGCCTATCAGAAGCTTCTAAAGCCATGACATAATTTTCTAGAATTTTCCAAGCTGTTTAAAGGCACAGTCACCTTAGTGTATGTAAACTTCAAACCCACTGGAATTGTGATACAGTGAATTATAAGTGAAATAATCTGTCTATAAACAGTTGTTGGAAAAATTAATCGTGTCATGCACAAAGTAGATGTCCTAACCGACTTGCCAAAACTATAGTGTGTTAACAAGAAATTTGTGGGGTGGTTTAAAAACAAGCTTTAATGATGCCAACCTAAGTGTATGTAAACTTCCAACTTCAACTGTAGTTCTGTCCTTGAGCTTTTCTTGTCTATTAATGTTCTGTATTATGTCATGGTTCATGTTCTGTGTGGACCCCAGGAAGAGTAGCTGCTGCTTTTGCAACAGCTAATAGGTATCCTAATAAAATAAATAACAATACTTTTGTAAATGTTTATTGTAGTCCTCTCTGTGAATGTCTGCTTGGGTAACCACAACCAGACACATATCATATGTTAACATTATTATTTATGCTGTATGTTTGTCTTCACTCAGGAACCTGAGCTGCCAAAGGATCACGCTTCATAAGAACCTCTTCGTTTCCTATGTCCTCAACTCCGCCCTTACCCTCATCTACCTCATAGCAGTGGTCAACAACACAGATGTAGTGGAGAGAAATCCAGTAAGTCTCACACATTTCATCTATAAATTCCAGTAAGTCTCACACATTTCATCTATAAAATCCAGTAAGTCTCACACATTTCATCTATAAAATCCAGTAAGTCTCACACATTTCATCTATAAAATCCAGTAAGTCTCACACATTTCATCTATAAATTCCAGTAAGTCTCACACATTTCATCTATAAATTCCAGTAAGTCTCACACATTATCTATAAATTCCAGTAAGTCTCACACATTTCATCTATAAATTCCAGTAAGTCTCACACATTTCATCTATAAAATGAAAACAATTTAAGGGGAAGAGGATAGATAAGTCTCAGGGTTTCACTGCATGATATTTTCTAAATAATATTTTTTTAATTCTTAAAACATAACACAGCCTGCGAGCTCGGTTTTACTTCATTCAAATGAGTTTACTATCAGTTTCAATCAACCTGAGTGCAGATGTTTTTTTAAGAGTGTTCGTTAGGACATGAGTATTTTTTGCATATCTTGTTGTGTGCACAAACAGCCCAGAGTTATCCTTCTCTTAGCACTCAAAGACTTCTGTCCTTTGTCAGACTTTTGAACAGTTGCCACTCGTTGAGTCGGAGCTGAATTCTTTGAATCCTGAGGCCTGTTAAGGTGAACATGGTAAATCTGCCTCAATGGAATGTAGCGTTTCTGTATCTGGGATCATCCCTTTCTGGTGCTTTAAGTATTGTATTTTATGAGGCATTTTTATTGTCCACCTTATGAGGAAATTATTTGATTATGGTATTGTGCAAGACAGAGTTGCTGAGTCTGTTCCCCCAAATTGTATTAATAGTCATTCAAAAACAAGCTAGAAAATGTCAGAGATCTTGATCCAGAGAAATGGATACACTTGGGTAACCTTTGAGTAGATACATTAGTTTTTTCCTGGTTAGGTCACATGGTTAGTAAAAACTCCTGGTTGAATGGACACAGTAAGGTCCTGTTATCATGCTCTCGATTGGATCATCACTTTAGAGATGTTCTTCAGTTTATCCAGTCAAAGAAAATAACTCCCGTCTGGGTTTGATTTCTAGCCTCTCTTCTTCTCTTCTCCCCGTACCATCATGTTCTCACTGGAAAAACAGACTTCAAGCCTAATCCATCTGGCATATTCACAGTGGAAGGTTTTTTTGTTTCCTCAGATATACCAGCTGACCCTGATGATCCAACTGACAGGGAGGAAGGAATGACAGCTTTCACAATAAATATTGTGGGAATGTAATTGGAAAACGCTTAATTTGATACCGAATGCTGGGTCTCTGGTTTATAGAGCAGGGGTTGCTGGGATATCTCCTCAGTTTAGGGTCTGGTGCCATAGCAGGTGCCAGCTCTCTGTTCATATGATTTCTCATTTTATTTGTCCACTGAAGATGTTTGGTTGCTCTGATTAAAACTTGAGTCATATCTGAAGTCGCAGTGTCCAGGAATTATCATTATTAACCCGACCTTACAATATGAATAGCTATGTTCTAGCAGCATTGGCTCAGAACCATCTTTCCAAATCTGTCCTAAATGTATTATAATCTGCTTGCTTTGAGAAGTGGGAGAACTAAATTGCAGTTTGTCTTTCACACCTCAGACAACATGGTCTTGATATCGAGGGGTGGAACAACAACAAAAAATCCCATCACAGTTGGTTGCACATACTGCACATGTTGAAATTCTGGAGCGCCAAATTTAGACTGGGTCGGTGTGATTTAGGGATGTGGTATTCTGTTGGGAGAATAGACTAGGTGCTCTCTGAACAAAAAGGAACAAGCGTTCTTTCTCTCTGGCGGATCACAGTAGAGACTCCAAGTCTGCCAGAAGTGGGAGGAGTGAGTCCCTAGTGCTCAGGCCAAACAAAGGACTAGGCCCAAGACATGAGACACACACTTTGTCAGACATTAGTAACTTAAACACGCAGACTGTCCCGTTACATTAGGCTGGACGCCTCAGTTGGGCATTCAAGTTGAGGTAAATGTGGTTATGAATTGGTGGGAAAAATGAAGTGTTTAGATCACACCAACAGACCTTAGTGATGAGTGAACTGTATTTCAGCATACTTGTAATGGCACATCTGGACTCCATGTAAGGGCCAGGAGTCATGAAGGGAGGGAGGGATGGGGGGAGGGAGGGAGGTGAAGAAGGAAAAGAAGGAGGAGGGTAGATGAGGGTAGATGAGGGTAGAGGAGGGTAGAGGAGGAGGGTAGATGAGGGTAGAGGAGGAGGGTAGATGAGGGTAGAGGAGGAGGGTAGAGGAGGAGGAGGGTAGATGAGGGTAGAGGAGGAGGGTAGATGAGGGTAGAGGAGGAGGGTAAAGAAGGAGAAGGGTAGATGAGGGTAGAGGAGGAGGGTAGATGAGGGTAGAGGAAGAGGGTAGATGAGGGTAGAGGAGGAGTGTAGAGGAGGGAAGAGGAGGAGGGTAGATGAGGGTAGAGGAGGAGGGTAGATGAAGGTAGAGGAGGAGGGTAGAGGAGGAGGAGGGTAGATGAGGGTAGAGGAGGAGGGTAAAGAAGGAGAAGGGTAGATGAGGGTAGGGGGGAGGGTAAAGAAGGAGGGTAGATGAGGGTAGTGGAGGAGGGTAAAGAAGGAGGGTAGAGGAGGAGGGTAGATGAGGATAGAGGAGGAGGGTAGAGGAGGGTAGAGGAGGAGGGTAAAGAAGGAGGATGGTAGATGAGGGTAGAGGAGGAGGGTAAAGAAGGAGGAGGGTAGATGAGGGTAGAGGAGGAGGGTAGAGGAGGAGGGTAAAGAAGGAGGAGGGTAGATGAGGGTAGAGGAGGAGGATGGTAAAGAAGGAGGAGGGTAGATGAGGGTAAAGAAGGAGGAGGGTTGATGAGGGTAGAGGAGGAGGGTAGATGAGGGTAGAGGATGAGGGTAAAGAAGGAGGAGGGTAGATGAGGGTAAAGAAGGAGGGTAGATGAGCCTAAAGGCCCTCACTCCCTATCCAGGAACAGGCCTCTCTCTCAGGGCATGAGAGTACACATACAGGGTAGAGGAGGAGGGTAGATGAGGGTAGAGGAGGAGGAGGGTAAAGAAGGAGGAGGGTAGATGAGGGTAGAGGAGGAGGAGGGTAAAAGACTTAGAGGAGGAGGAGACATTGGGTGCATTGGGAAAGTTTTCAGACCCCTTCACTTTTTCTACGTTGTTACGTTACAGCGTTATTCTAAAGTGTATTAAATTAAAATGTGTTCTCATCAATCTACACACAAAACCACATAATGGCAAAGTGAAAACAGGTTTTAAAGAGTATTTTATTTACTTAAGTATGCAGACCATTTACTCAGTACTTTGTTGAAGCACCATTGGCAGCGATTACAACCTTGAGGCTTCTTGGGTATGATACTACAAGCTTGGCACACCTGTATTTGGGGAGTTTCTCCCAGTCTTCTCTGCAGAACCTCTCAACCTCTGTCAGGATGGATGGGGAGCTTCACTGTAAAGCTATTTTCAGATCTCTCCAGAGATGTTTGATTGGGTTCAAGTCCGGGCTCTGGCTGGGCCACTCAAGGACATTCAGAGACTTGTCCCGAATCCACTCCTGCATTGTCTTGGCTATGTACTTAGGGTCATTGTTATGTTGGAAGGTGAACCTTCACCCCAGTCTGATGTCCTGAGTGCTCTGGAGCAAAGAATTTCTGCAACATTGAAGGCCCTCAAGAAAACAGTGGCCACTGTATGGCTAAGAGGTTCTGAAGGCTGCATATGCTGCGTATACGGACCTCGGGGACAAGAGTCGAGAAGACATACAGTAACAGTCAAAAGTTTGGACACAGCTACTCATTCCAGGGTTTTTCTTTATTTGTACTATTTTCTACATTGTAGAATAATAGTGAAGACATCAAAACAATGAAATAACACAGATGGAATCGTAGTAACCAAAGAAGTGTCTAAGTGTTTATATTTGATTTTTTGAAGTAGCCACCCTTTGCCCTGATGACAGCTTTGCACACTCTCTCAACCAGCTTCATGAGGTAGTCACCTGGAATGCATTCCAATTAACAGGTGTGCCTTGTTAAAAGTTAATTTGTGGAATTTCTTTCCTTCTTAATGCGTTTGAGCCAATCAGTTGTGTTGTGACAAGGTAGGGCTGGTATACAGAAGATAGCCCTATTTGGTGAAAGACCAAGTCCATATTATAGTAAGAACAGCTCAAATAAGCAAAGAGAAACAACAGTCCATTATTACTTTAAGACAAGAAGGTCAGTTAATCCGGAACATTTCAAGAATTTTGAAAGTTTCTTCAAGTGCAGTTGCGAAAACCATGGGTTAAGCTGTGATGAAACTGTCTCTCATGAGGACGCAGAGTTACCAGCCTCATAAATTGCAGCCCAAATAAATGCCTCAAAGAGTCCAAGTAACAGACACATCTCAACATCAACTGTTCAGAGGAGAGTGTGTCAATCAGGCCTTCCCAATAAGAGTAAGAGACTTGCTTGGGCCAAGAAACACAAGCAATGGACATTAGACATTACACTGGTGGAAATCTGTCCTTTGGTCTGATTAGTCCAAGTTTGATATCTTTGGTTCCAACCGCCATGTCTTTGTGAGACGCAGAGTAGGTGCGGATGATCTCCGCATGTGTAGTTCCCACCGTGAAGCATGGAGGAGGAGGTGTGATGGTGTGGAGGTGCTTTGCTGGTGACACTGTCAGTGATTTATTTAGAATTGAAGGCACACTTAACCAGCATGGCTACCACAACATTCTGCAGCAATACGCCATCCCACCTGGTGGGACTATCATTTGTTTTTTAACAGTACAATGACCCAACACACCTCCAGGTTATTTAAGGGCTATTTGACCAAGAAGGAGTGTGATGGAGTGCTGCATCAGATGACCTGGCCTCCACAATCACCTGACCTCAACCCAAATTGAGATGGTTTGGGATGAGTTGGCCGCAGAGTGAAGGAAAAGCAACCAACAAGTGCTCAGCATACGTGGGAACTCTTTCAAGACTGTTGGAAAAACGTTCCAGGTGAAGCTGGTTGAGAGAATGCCAAGAGTGTGCAAAGCTGTCATCAAGGCAAAGGGTGGCTAGTTTGAAGAATCTAAAATAGATTTTGGTTTGTTTTAACACTTTTTTGGTTACTACATACCATATGTGTTATTTCAAAGTTTTGATGTCTTTACTATTATTCTACAATGTAGAAAATAGAACGAATAAAGAAAAACCCTTGAATGAGGAGGTGTGTCCAAACTTTTAACTGGGGCTGTACTTGTATGTAAATGTAATGTAGCTGCTACCAATTCCAGAATCGTCTAATCAGATCAGCACACATGTTCTGAGACAGAGTGCTGAGAACAACAAATCTCAACACCTAGAGGAGTCAATGAATCTACATGGGCCCGTCCCAAATGGAATCATATTCCCTATAGACGGGTTGATTATTTAGCAACAAATCCGCTGCGTGTGCAACTATGGGGCAAAACAGACTGGTTGGCTTAGATTGTTGACAACATGTAAACTATATATTTTTTCCAATATTCATTGGAAACATAAATAAATGTGCACAATGAGCACTTGTTGTCTCAAATACATCGTTACAGTTGTTAGGTTAGCTAGCTAGCGAATTTGAGCCATATTAGCATTGATCAGTCAAAACACCTCAAAACAAGACATTTTATCAAGATCAAGATGAAACGAGTCACTTACGATTCCCCACATGGCAGTTTCTTGTCATTGTTGGTAACTATCTGGTTATCCAGACTCACAACAACACACAGACATCTGCCACATTGAAGCGTGCGTATCGTTTTCGTGACATTGTCAGTTAACCCATCTACTGTATATAGTGCACCACTTTTGACCAGGGCCCATGTAGGCAATAGTGTGCTATTTGACAGAAAGAGACATGATAGCATAGTGTTGACTGACAAGAATGTGTGGATATTATTGAACAGGATTTAGGCTACTTTGCAGTACATTTTTCTTGTAAAATAAATACAATGTGCTGCAGTTACAATAACCTAGAGAAAAGTGGAGCAAGGGATACGCTCCAGCAGTAGGGGGTAAAATGATGAACGTCCTCCTATTGGAAAATCATAATACCCCCACTAACAATTTTGTGTCAGGGCTGGTTGAGCATTGGGCTTTGTGTTGTTGTTATTGTTATTTGGTGTTGTTGTTGTCTCTGTGTGACTCTCTGTGATCCTAATCCCCTGCAGGTTGGCTGTAAGGTGTTGCACTTCTTCCACATGTACATGCTGGGCTGTAACTACTTCTGGATGCTGTGTGAGGGGATCTATCTGCACACGCTCATTGTGGTGGCTGTGTTCGCCGAGGAGCAGCACCTACACTGGTACTACCTCCTAGGCTGGGGTGAGTCTTACTACCCGCCTTAACCACAGGGATCCCATTAGCTTGAAGAGATAGTGTGAGATTTGGGCAATTAAGGCATTTTTCTACTTATGCTAGCTGTTCCGGTAGACTTATAATCGTTGCACTAACGATAGTTAGCGTTGGCTCACGAAATTACCTCTAACTCCCTTCATACTGGACGCAGAGACATAAAAATGGTAGCCGCAAGTTCATCTGACTCCCTTTAAACTAAAAACCAAAAACCTAAATTGTATGCAATAAGGCTGTATTAGTTATAGCCAGCAATTGAAAGCAATGCAAAAGGTTAATTGCAGAGTGGAATAGTCGAAGTGAGAGGGTCCACTCCCATCAAAATCGGCGCACCTAGTGGCCGGGGACTTTAGTGCAGAGAAACTTAAAACCATTTGACCTAATTTCTACCAGCAAATTACATGTGCAACCACAGAGAGAAAAAAATAACTCTAGACCACCTTTACTCCACACACAGAGGCAGGTACAAAACTGACCATAATTCTACCCTCCTGATTCCTGCACACAAGCAAAAACTAAAGCAGGGAGTACCAGTGACTCGCTCAATACGGAAGTGGTCAGATGCTAAGCTACAGGACTGTTTTGCTAGCACAGACTGGAATATGTTCAGGGACTTATCTGATGGCATTTAGGAGTATATCACCTCAGTCACCGGCTTCATCAATAAGTGCATCAATGACATTGTCCCCACAGTAACCGTGCATACATACCCCAACCAGAAGCCATGGATTACAGGCAACATCCACACTGAGCTAAAGGTGAGATCTGTCGCTTTCAAAGAGCAGGACTCTAACCCAGACGCTAATAAGAAATCCCGCTATGCCCTCAGACGAACTAAGATTGAATCCTACTACATCGGCTCCGACAATCGTCGGATGTGGCAGGGCTTACAAACTATTACGGACTACAACGGGAAGCCCAGCCGCAAGCTGCCCAGTGACACAAGCCTACCAGACGAGCTAAACAACTTCTATGTGCACTTCGAGGCAAGCAATACATGAAGCATGCATAAGGGCTGTTCCGGACAACTGTATGATCACGCTCACCATAGCCGATGTGAGCCAGACCTTTAAACAGGTCAACATTCATAAGGCCGCAGGGCCAGATGGATTACCAGGGCATGTACTCCGAGCATGCGCTGACCAACTTCCAACAGTCTTCACTGACATCTTCAACCTGTCCCTGACCCAGTCTGTAATACCAACATTTTTCAAGCAGACAACCATAGTCCCTGTGCCGAAGAACACCAAGGTAACCTACCTAAATGACTACATATAGAGCCATGAAGTGCTTTGAAAGGCTGGTCATGGCTCACATCAACACTATCGTCACAGAAACCCTAGACCCACTCCAATTTGCATACTACCCCAACAGACCCACAGATGACGCAATCTCTATTGCACTCAACACTGCCCTTTCCCACCTGGACAAAAGGAACACCTATGAGAATGCTGTTCATTGACTACAGCTCAGCGTTCAACATAATAGTGTGCTCAAAGCCCATTTGTCACTTTGGTATAAAGGGACCAGGAGACATGCGCAGGAATAGGTAATAGGGTTTTTTATTTACCCAAATTAGGAGACAAAGGAGATGATCGTGGACTACAGGGACTACAGTGGACTACAGTGCCGAGCACATCCACATTCTCATCGACAGGGCTGTAGTGGAGCAGGTTGAGAGCTTCATGTTCCTTGGTGTCCACATCACCAACAAACTATCATGGTCAATTGTGTAACCACTCCCTCTTCAAATTAGGGCTGATTGGAAAAGCTGTTCAAAAGAGGACATTGTATTATTTCTTTGTACTCCCTGACGAAGGCCATGCAGCCGAAACGCGTCAGATTTTTAAAACCTTGTTTCTATTGAACATGCCATACAAATAAAGGCATTTTAATTAATTATATGAAGAGTGCCTTGGTCCTCCTTTCTTTTTTCTTTTATCTTTTTGATGACCAATTCACCCCTTTTACCAAAGAGCACCTTCTGTCTACCAAAATGTACTATTGTGTACCTTAGTAGAAAGAAGAGGAAGGGAAGCGCTACTAAAATCGATTTTATATTTGAGATTCTTCAAATAGCCACTTGATGACAGCTTTGCACACTCTTGGCATTCTCTCAACCAGCTTCATGAGGTAGTCACCTGGAGTTTTGACCGGTAGTGTACATATTTCCTCTTCTCCCCATCTGCTTTTCTGAAAACAAGTCACCAAAACAGCATTCTCAGACAGTAATTAAATGATTCACTTGATGGTCAGTCATGATAGTCAGTGATAATTATTCCCTTTTGTTTTCGCTTTATTTTACGTTTGAACATGTTACATTCTGTGTGTTCTGCAGTTGTTTAGCTAAAATGGTTTCATTCAACGGACAAACCAGATGTCGGTTTTTCCCCTTTATGTTGTCCTTGCTGGAATTGAACTCATATCCTTGTCAACTTGCCCATCTGTTTTTGGGTCATGTATTTCACTATCTATTCTAATGACGTCTGGGTTAACATGATATAGCAATAAGTCTTCATAGCAACCGGTTGCATGTTATAGTGTGTTCAAAACCATAAACTCACCTAGCCTCGGAGGCCTCTGCGCTCCTATATCATGATTCATAGCCGATCTTCATATTTCATCACCCTGTACTCACTGTAGAAATAAAATAACATTGTAAACAGCTCCCACCATCGCTGAATCACACATAGATCAGCTTGTGTGTCACACAACACAATGGGACACAATCTGTGTCGGGACACAGGATCAGAGACAACCCTGAGGTCACTGTTAACTGTGACACTCCCTGTGTGTCAACCCCACCAAACCCTGTATCAGATTGACAGCTTTAGTAGCTCTTCCTATTGGATAGCTGCTGTTAACGTGCTGTCTGTTCTGTTCTCCCCCTCTTTAATGGAGGAGTGATGTGTTATAATATGAGCCCTGCCTGTCCGATAAGTGATACGATAACTGTGAATGGTCGACCATTATTAAAGATGCCGTGATATAACCTTGGGGCAGAAGCTACAGTGTCTTTCACACAGCCACCCGAGGAATGGATGGAGGACATCCAGCTAGTCCATCTGTAGCCAATATGGCCGTAGAGCTTTGATAAATCACTTCTAAACGGACCCGCAGCTCGGATTCATCTGTTTAATCTGTTTATGGCCCAGCTAAAATGAAACCCCCAATAAACACTGGTATGGTTGTGTTGTTAATGGAGAAGGATTTAACAAGACTGGATTATTAGAGGAAATTGCTCAGTGTGGGTTTATTCTTGTTCAGCTTGTAGCGGACAGCATGATGAGGATGATCTTAATTTGATCACTTTTATTGCCAACAAATTTCTTACACCACAGGTATTGATTGCAGATGAGCTTTGTGATTTACATAAATTCATTGAAAACCCACACTAACACACGGTTATATTACTGTAACAGTATTGTACTTTTCATGTCTCCTACTGTTGGCCAGCTAATAGCCTAACCCCCGATCAAGCAACATTATGGACAAAAAATGTATATCCTGTCGCTGCAGGATTATTTTTGTTGTGACAATATAGGTCAAATTAAGATCCTACACCTGTAGGATAGTATAAGCTTGTTTTGAATTTAGGAAGGGCTTCCATTGGCTGTCTGCTCTGCCAGGTATCTTCACCTTAAAGGGTATTTAAATTATGCTTAACAGCCTTAAAGGGATAGTTGACTCAAAATACAAATGAACATGATTTCTCCACTTACCTTGTCTGTGTTCATGTTCAGTTGTATTTTCAGTGAACTTCCTCTTTATCCTCTTCTATCGAAAATACAGAAGATATACAAGAAGTTACTCTTATAACTGAGGAATTACATGCTAATTACTGTAATAACCACATTGTAGATGTTTCCGTCATAATACACATAACATCATTCATTGATTGATTCATGAATTGATTAATTGACATTTTGCAGATGTCCTTACAGAGTCTTTCTTCTGGTTTCCAGGGTTTCCCTTAGTGCCTGCATCCATTCATGCCGTGGCAAGGAAGAAGTATTTTGATGACAAGTGAGTGATGGTCCTCTGCATTAGTATTGTAAATAAACAGAGCAGCTGTGTGGTGGGCTGCAGTGAACAGATCTAGAAGGAGAAGAAGAAGAATTCATTGTCTGTTTGTAGACTTGTGTGACGGAGAATGTTTCTCCTTCCTGTAGCTGCTGGATGAGTGTCGAGACTCACCTGCTCTACGTGGTCCACGGGCCCATCATGGCAGCACTGCTCGTAAGCTACATCCTACACTCTAGAACCTTAGAAAGTTATTTGGCTGTCCCCATAGCAGAATCCTTTGAAGAACTCTTTTTGGTGGAAGGTAGAACCCTTTTGGTTCCAGGTAGAACATAATGGTACATGGATGTTCTTCTAGATCAAAACTTAATACGTAGGTAGCCATCATTGGACCAAAAATCATGTATTGTTATACTGTTGAATGTGCAACACATCAATCAAAGCTAATTGTGTCCTATGCTGGTGTTTAGACTTCCATTGTTTAGACAAAATCATTATAATCAGATTAGATTGCAACCCTTTCAGACACAGCAACCATGTTCAGACGTTTATAAAATCCCTTCTTTCTTTCCCAGGTGAATCTGTTCTTCTTGCTGAACATCGTGAGGGTGCTGGTTACTAAGCTGAGGGACACCCACCGGGCAGAGTCTAACATGTACATGAAGGCAGTGAGAGCTACCCTGATCCTGGTCCCTCTCCTGGGCATCCAGTTTGTCATCTTCCCCTGGAGGCCAGAGAACCGTCTGGCGGGGGAGGTCTACGACTACATCATGCATATACTAATGCATTACCAGGTAATCGCTATGACTACATCATGCATATACTAATGCATTACCAGGTTATCACTATGACTACATCATGCATATACTAATGCATTACCAGGTAATCGCTATGACTACATCATGCATATACTAATGCAATTACCAGGTAAACGCTATGACTAAATCATGCATATACTAATGCATTACCAGGTAATCGCTATGACTACATCATGCATATACTAATGCATTACCAGGTAATCGCTATGACTACATCATGCATAGACTAATGCATTACCAGGTAATTGCTATGACTACATCATGCTTATATTAATGCATTACCAGGTAATAGCTATATTACTGTATTACCAGATAATGACTACATCATGCATATATTAATGCATTACTAGCTCATATCTATATTAATGTATTATCAGAACATGACTTTATTAATGCATTACAAGGTAATGACTGTATTAATGCATTACCAGGTCATGACTACATCATGCATATATTAATGCAGTACCAGGTCAAATCTATATTACTGTATTACCAGATATTGACTTTATTAATGCATTAGCAGGTAATGACTACATCATGCATATATGAATGCATTACCAGGTCATATTTATATTAATGTATTACCAGATAATGACTGTATCAATGCATTACCAGGTAATGACTTTATTAATGCATGACCAGGTAATGACTACGTCATGCATATATTAATGCATTACCAGGTATGTAAGGCAATTGATTGTATGCTAGCAGAACAGTCCTTACCAAAGCTCTGATCTGACATAAGGTACACTCTTAGAAAAAAGGGTTCCAAAAGGGTTCTTCGGCTGTCCCCATAAAATAACCCTTTTTGGTTCCAGGTCGAATCATTTTTGGTTCCAGGTAGAACTCTCTTTACAGGGTTCTACATAGAACCAAAAAGGGTTATTTTATGGGGACAACCGAAGAATCCTTTTAGGCTCTAGATAGCAACTTTTTTTTCTAAGAGTGTGTGATTGTCTTGTTTTCCCTCCAGGGATTACTAGTGGCAACGATATTCTGCTTTTTCAATGGCGAGGTAAGCACTACTGTACTAACACAACACACAACACACAGAATATCTTTCTTCACTCTGTGGAAACCAGCAAATTCCCATTCAGTTGTACTCTTATATCATTTGTTTGTTGAGGTCCAGTAGACAGTATACAGTAACAGTTTAAGCTTGAACCTCTGAAGAACCCTTACTATTGGTATGGTACCGTTTTAACTGAACCTCTGAAGAACCCTTAATATTGGTATGGTACCGTTGTAACTGAACCTCTGAAGAACCCTTACCCTTTGGTATGGTATAGTTTTAACTGAACCTCTGAAGAACCCTTACCCTTTGGTATGGTACCGTTTTAACTGAACCTCTGAAGAACCCTTACCCTTTGGTATGGTACCGTTTTAACTGAACCTCTGAAGAACCCTTACCCTTTGGTATGGTACCGTTTTAACTGAACCTCTGAAGAACCCTTACCCTTTGGTATGGTACCGTTTTAACTGAACCTCTGAAGAACCCTTACCCTTTGGTATGGTACCGTTTTAACTGAACCTCTGAAGAACCCTTACCCTTTGGTATGGTATAGTTTTAACTGAACCTCTGAAGAACCCTTACCCTTTGGTATGGTATAGTTTTAACTGAACCTCTGAAGAACCCTTACCCTTTGGTATGGTACCGTTTTAACTGAACCTCTGAAGAACCCTTACCCTTTGGTATGGTACTGTTTTAACTGAACCTCTGAAGAACCCTTACCCTTTGGTATGGTACCGTTTTAACTGAACCTCTGAAGAACCCTTAATATTGGTATGGTACCGTTTTAACTGAACCTCTGAAGAACCCTTACCCTTTGGTATGGTACCGTTTTAACTGAACCTCTGAAGAACCCTTACCCTTTGGTATGGTATAGTTTTAAATGAACCTCTGAAGAACCCTTACCCTTTGGTATGGTACCGTTTTAACTGAACCTCTGAAGAACCCTTACCCTTTGGTATGGTATAGTTTTAACTGAACCTCTGAAGAACCCTTACCCTTTGGTATGGTACTGTTTTAACTGAACCTCTGAAGAACCCTTACCCTTTGGTATGGTACCGTTTTAACTGAACCTCTGAAGAACCCTTAATATTGGTATGGTACCGTTTTAACTGAACCTCTGAAGAACCCTTACCCTTTGGTATGGTACCGTTTTAACTGAACCTCTGAAGAACCCTTACCCTTTGGTATGGTATAGTTTTAACTGAACCTCTGAAGAACCCTTACCCTTTGGTATGGTATAGTTTTAACTGAACCTCTGAAGAACCCTTACCCTTTGGTATGGTATAGTTTTAACTGAACCTCTGAAGAACCCTTACCCTTTGGTATGGTACCGTTTTAACTGAACCTCTGAAGAACCCTTACCCTTTGGTATGGTACTGTTTTAACTGAACCTCTGAAGAACCCTTACCCTTTGGTATGGTACCGTTTTAACTGAACCTCTGAAGAACCCTTACCCTTTGGTATGGTATAGTTTTAACTGAACCTCTGAAGAACCCTTACCCTTTGGTATGGTATAGTTTTAACTAAACCTCTGAAGAACCCTTACCCTTTGGTATGGTATAGTTTTAACTGAACCTCTGTAGAACCCTTACCCTTTGGTATGGTACCGTTTTAACTGAACCTCTGAAGAACCCTTAATATTGGTATGGTACCGTTTTAACTGAACCTCTGAAGAACCCTTACCCTTTGGTATGGTACCGTTTTAACTGAACCTCTGAAGAACCCTTAACCTTTGGTATGGTACCGTTTTAACTGAACCTCTGAAGAACCCTTACCCTTTGGTATGGTACCGTTTTAACTGAACCTCTGAAGAACCCTTACCCTTTGGTATGGTATAGTTTTAAATGAACCTCTGAAGAACCCTTACCCTTTGGTATGGTACCGTTTTAACTGAACCTCTGAAGAACCCTTACCCTTTGGTATGGTATAGTTTTAACTGAACCTCTGAAGAACCCTTACCCTTTGGTATGGTATAGTTTTAACTGAACCTCTGTAGAACCCTTACCCTTTGGTATGGTACCGTTTTAACTGAACCTCTGAAGAACCCTTACCCTTTGGTATGGTACTGTTTTAACTGAACCTCTGAAGAACCCTTACCCTTTGGTATGGTACCGTTTTAACTGAACCTCTGAAGAACCCTTAATATTGGTATGGTACCGTTTTAACTGAACCTCTGAAGAACCCTTACCCTTTGGTATGGTACCGTTTTAACTGAACCTCTGAAGAACCCTTACCCTTTGGTATGGTATAGTTTTAAATGAACCTCTGAAGAACCCTTACCCTTTGGTATGGTACCGTTTTAACTGAACCTCTGAAGAACCCTTACCCTTTGGTATGGTATAGTTTTAACTGAACCTCTGAAGAACCCTTACCCCTTGGTATGGTATAGTTTTAACTGAACCTCTGAAGAACCCTTACCCTTTGGAATGGTATAGTTTTAACTGAACCTCTGAAGAACCCTTACCCTTTGGTATGGTACCGTTTTAACTGAACCTCTGAAGAACCCTTACCCTTTGGTAAAGTAAAGTTTTTTTTTGTATATTACAGTTTTAATTGAACATCTGAAGAACCCTTATACTTTGGTACATTGTTTTTTGGTATAGTACAGTTTTAATATAATCTTTAAAATAACCTTTTGGTAAAGTACAGCTTTAATTGAACCTCTGAAGAACCCTTACCTTTTGGTAAATTACAGTTTTAATAGAATCTCTAAAAGAACCCTTTGGTAAAGTACAGTTTTAATAGAATCTCTAATCTCTCTGGTAAAGTACAGCTTTAATTGAACCTCTGAAGAACCCTTACCTTTTGGTAAAGTACAGCTTTAATTGAACCTCTGGCAAAGTATAGTTTTAATTGGCCATGTTGAGGGAATGATGAGTCAGACCCCAATGAAACAGCTCATTGCTGCCTGGTGGCATTTCAGCTGTCAGGACTCGTCTGTCCCGTCATGCACACCATTTCAGCTGTCAGGACTCGTCTGTCAGCTGTCCCATCATGCACATTATTTCAGCTGTCCCGTCATGCACACCATTTCAACAGACAGCAGACAGCCATGATAACAACATAGATTTTTAAAGTTTTTATTTGACTAGTCAAGTCAGTTAAGAACAAATTATTATTCACAATGACATCCTACCGGGAAACAGTGGGCCCTGTTCAGGGGCAGAACAACAGATTTTTACATTATCAGCTTGGGATTCGATCCAGCAACCTTTCGGTTACTGGCCCAACGCTCTAACCACTAGGCTACCTGCCGTCCCGAACAATTGTGGAGGTACCGGGGATTGAACCCGGGGCCTCATACATTGTGGCCGTTGGTGATAGAGTTGTCACCAATTAGTTGGAGAGAGCATTACTGTGCTGAATCTATGGAGTCAGCTGACTCCTGTACAGTAGCAGAGGCAACAGCACTAGGACCATCTCAGATGAAGAGGAAGGAAGACAAGCCTTAGAAATGCCTCAGACACTTGAACATCTCTGGGGCGAATCATCCACCCTGTCTCTGTCTGTCTGTCTGTCTGTCTGTCTGTCGCTCACTCACCTCAGCCTGCAGTTGTTTGCTGTCTGACAGCGGATGTCCATAATCTAGAGTCACCAACATAAACTTTTTAATTTTTAAGGACATTACTGTTTTTTTTTTTAAAGAGACCATTCAGATTTGTTTTTAGGTCATATTGTAGATGCTATGATCCAGAACGGCCAGAGGTTTTAACATAGGCCCACCCACCCAGTCAGTTAATAAAATACATTGAGAGAATACATTTAATAGGTCAGGAGTTGCATCAGGTACTGCTTGGCCAGTCTGAGCCCAGACCAGGAGAAAGAGTGACTGAGCATTTTCTTCGCTTGAGAAAGTAGAAAGAAAAACAATGCACACACCCAGAAAAACAGAGACCTTATTTGAATACACAGCATGAGGTCGAATCTGGCATTGACAAAAACACAGCGAATTAACATAGTGTTCGTTCACCATCAGGCGCAGTGTTTAGTAATATTTTATACGTAGGAAATGATTTCTGGGCCTGGAAAACAGGTCAATTATTAGCTCATGCATGAGCAACCAGGCCCCATCAGCATCTCCATCGGCTCTCGTAAACCAAGTTTGACGTGTCCGAAGAACCGATTCAGCACTGTCGGGGGGGATAAAAGACGCATTGACACAGTAAGGGAATGTTTGTTTGCTTTGCAGCATAATGGCTTTTACTGTCTCCTAATTTGGGACATTCATTTTTGGAGATGAGTTCATTGCACAATTTGATTCTGGGGCCAAACTGCCTAGATCTAGGCTGTGTCCCAATTGACACCATATTCCATACATTCTCCATGGGCACCTTTTCCCCTAAGGGTCGTGGTCAAAAGTAGTGCAATATAAAGGGAATAGCTGTGTCATTTGGGACCTGGCACTAGCTACACAGTCTGTTGAATAACTCTTTGTCAAGTTACGCCAATGAGGAAAAAAGTAGTACTTATTGTTATGTTTTCCAGGTTGCGTCTGAAATTGCACCCTATTCCCTATATAGTGCACTACTTTGGACCAGAGTGCAAGTAGTTTTTAAAAAGAAAAGTGAAACCCTGTGCACAGCAGTGTGTCTCTAGGTCCTGGTGCTGATTTTGGCAGGAACAACTAGTATTCAAAAGTATGATTAAAAACGGCAGACTGAAAAAAACACAGGCGAATGTCATTTTACTCGATTTTCAATGCTAGTTGTTGACATGCTCTGCATCATTAGATCATGGGAGAGTGCAGTGTGTCCTGTCCTCATTTTCACTCAATAATTAGTGTGGCATTGTTCAGGAATTAGATGTTCCCTGTGCTGGCTCAGGCCATTCTTCTGAGAGAACTATGTCAAACACTGCTTTGCTTTCCATTTTTAGAGTGCACGCTCATTCATGCAGTATAAAGTTATCACACAAGATAATTCTCCGGTTTTCATTTTTTTCTTAATCAGATTTGTGCTGTGCTGAATAATTTCATACTCTCATAATGTATTATTTACTAACTTGGTGATTTTCAAAAGAGGAACAGCAGATAAGCGAGTGTAAATTCATCAATCTACTCTACCTGCACTAAACTCAGTAAGGAGAAGCTATTGTCCTTCAATTAATCACAGGAAATTGTGATTCAATTCTGTTTCTTCATGTCTAAAAACTGCCATTAACATTTATCATATGAATCCACATTTCCTGAGCTCAATCACATTACATTGATTTAATGATCATGCATATTGATGAAAATGTGTGGCTGTGCACTAAAATGCTGTGAGATGACATTGAGGCACTAAAATGCTGTGAGATGACATTGAGGTACTAAAATGCTGTGAGGTGACAGTGAGGTATAAACAGACCATGTGTCTTTTTGCTGTTCACCTGTCCGTGCCTAATGAGTCTCTCTGTGTGTCTGTAAAACCCCGATGAAGGCAAGTGGCTTAATATGGTTGTTCTCTCACTCTCACTCTCTCCCACTCTCACTCTCTCCCACTCTCACTCTCTCTCACTCTCTCTCACTCTCTCTCACTCTCTCACTCACTCTCACTCTCTCACTCTCACTCTCTCACTCACTCTCACTCACTCTCACTCTCTCACTCACTCTCACTCACTCTCACTCTCACTCACTCTCACTCTCTCTCACTCTCTCACTCACTCTCACTCTCTCTCACTCTCTCTCACTCTCTCACTCTCTCACTCTCTCACTCTGTGTGTGTTTATCCGTTTGTGTGTGTACTCACCCATTAGAGAATACAGTTTATAATATGAATATTCCTTTTTCTCAGGTGCAGGCGGCTCTGAAGCGACAATGGATTCAGTACAAGGCCCAGTGGGGTCAGCGACGGAGGGACCACTGCTCCATGCGCTCTACCTCCTACACCGCCACATCAATCACTGAGGTTCCCGCCTTCATGTACCACCACGACTGCAACAGCGAACACTTAAACGGCAGACACACCTCTGAGGACTCTGAGCTGGTGGCTCTTAAGACAGGGGAGATGTACGCCTGACAAGCGGGAGGCAGTCTGAGTGTGGGAGGAGAAAAGAGTTAGTAGAGGAATCAAGATGGAGACGTTTCTCTACTATCTAACACGAAACAACCCAGCGGTCCCGCCGCGTTTCCACATCTCAGAGACAGAACGAGGGGTAAGCCCCAGACTGTGAAGGAGAAGACCGTGTGTGTCTGGACAGTGATACAGTGATACAGTATCTCTCCCATGACTTGGCCAACGATGGCTGATGATTCTTTACATGACATTGCTGCTGCTGTGGCTGATTTTAAAAACATTATAAGATATACATGAAACGGGAGTCGAGTTTGAAATGTGGCACGTCCTAAAGCTGCTATTTGTGGCTGCTATTTGTGGAGCTCTTCCTACACATCATGGGGACATTGAGGATGATGTTGATGATGATGAAACTGTATTGTTGCTTCATCTATACCAAAGGATGTGTGGGTTCGGCTGCCATAGGCATGCACTGCATGAACTGAATCCAACACTGAAGCGACCGACAGTGTCCATGACACATGAGGTCAAAGGTTGACAACGACTCCCTGTACCTAAGCTCTGGAATCCTGTACATATTTGTTTCACCAGTTTCACTTTAAAAGTGTCAAAGGGTGTTTTAGAAGATTCTATTTTTCGGACTAAATGTTTTTGTTCTTGTCAACGACTTGTTCTTTAAATACCTGCTATCTGTCCTGTGAAGCTAGTTAGCTCTGCCAGACTGCTTTGCTGTTCGTACAGCTGCTGCCTGTTCTTGTGGTGTTTCTGTCACAAGGCCTGGATTTAAAGAGTGCAGAAGATACAGAACGCCTTGATATGGACTCAAAAGAGAGAGCAAAATGGATTGATTAACTTAAAATAAAAAGCAAGATATGGAATGACATAGGTAACGCATTTAGAAGCCATTTTGAGTACCACATGGCTCTAGAGGGGAGACTATTTCAGTGAAATAGTCTGTTGTTTACCGTGTCCATTTGCCAAAAGGTCTAAAGTGAAGCTTGTATGGCTACCGAAGAATCGTTATGTTTTGTGCTTAAATTAAGGCCATTTGAATTATGTTCAAATTTCTTTTCATTTTCAAATCGTTTATGAATCGAAGTACAGGGAATAAGGAGAGAAAATTAGTAAATACATTAAGGCTACCTGCACAGTGTTGCTATATCAACAATTATAATTTTCAATACAATTATCTAAATTGAAAACATGATTACCTCGAAGAAGCATTTTCCTTCCATTGCACAGAATCTGTTAAATCGTTCTAACTGAGGGCGATTTCAAACAACTCTCTTGTGGTGAATACTACAGAATATGTATTTTCATTCACCTACAGATGTAGGATCTTAATTTGAGCCAGTTTGCTACAACAGGAAAATAATCCTGCAGCAACAGGAAATGTACATTTTTACATAGATTATAATGAATAGACATTTTTTTGTCAGGGTTGATACATTTTTTGCAAGGATAAATCAAGTCTGAAATTTCGAAGTTGAAATTACAAACTTCAGAAGCATTGTGACAAACAAAATTTGATTTGATTTTAAACCCCAGGAAAGTTAAAAATCAAATTAAGATCCTACATCTGTAATATATCATGCCCTTAAATTATAATGCTCTTGGATCCTGAATTAAAGTCTTTGAGGCATTTCAGAAAGTGTCATGTGGAATCCTTTGCTCTTAGCTAATCTGGTAGCGCAGGCCAATTTCTAGGAGTGTGATTTTGGTTTTGTGTCACAAAGACTGTCTTTAGGAGTCAGGAATAACGCAATCTCTTGTTTACCGTCACTGCTTGCAGGTGGTCTCCTCAACAAGCCCCTTCTGTTTCATAGAAATGTACATTTTAACCTTCAAATGTGTTCCTTTGTAAATTGCACAACCAAAATTGATTTTTAGAATGGACACTGAAAACCATTGAAATTGAATGAAATGGCTCAGCACACTGCTTTGTATTGAGTTAAAAGAGATATGTGTGTGCGTGTGCGCTCGTGCATGTGCGCGCGTGCGTGTGTGTGTGTGTGTGTGTGTTTATCAGTGTGTAAAATGCAGATAGTGATCCATGAGCCTTGGGGCCTTCTGATGTCCAGATTAATCCCATCTTCACATGGTTTTTAAAGATAGACATCTGCTAGGATTTAAGTCCAGTGGCTCTCTGGAGCAGCCCTGATCTGGATATAATGTAGCAGTATGTTACTGTAGACAGGTACAGGTACTTCAGTACCGATGACAACCAGGGGCCTCATTTATATAAAGATTTGTACGCACAGATGTAATCCTAAATTGTGCATACAATGCCATTTATAAATGAGGCCCCAGGTGCCCAGACTCATTGCAGACTAGTCTGGACCTGAATGCCGAAGACACATTTTCTTTTGGGGACAATACATTTAATTGTGCCAATCTAATTTATTTTACATCTTCAAATTCTATTAGGCCAAGATAAAGTAAATATTTACACTTACACTAATGTTAATACTGCTTCCAACGTCTTTGCTGATGTCGGGCCAGCATGGAAGATTTGACACGGTGACAATCCGTTTGAAAAGTTAGAAGAAGGCCATTTGATGAGGTCTCTAACAGCTAATTCTGTCTGTTTGATTCCAGAGAAGGATTTAACCACTGTGAAGTGGATTTAAAAAATGTTTTGGTCCATTCATCTTTTGAGGTTTATTTGTTCTGGATATGAATAACATGTTAAAGGTTTTTATTTTAATTTGGAGGAATATTATCATTTCTGTATATTTAGTATGTTCATGGTCATGTTGTCCTGTGCCCATGTCAACATGACAGCAGAGTTTGTGTGTGTAATAGCTGTGAAATGTTTCAACCGCAGTTTTTGGTTCTTTTGTTTCGCTTGTGTTTGGCTCTCGACCTCTTAAGTGCTTTGTGTGGCGTTATTTCAAAGAAAACAAAAACAGTGTTTTGTAAAATGCACAAAGTGACCAGCTGTTTGTTTAAAAGCTATTTCAATCAGAAATATATTCCTAAAAGATTCCCTGTTGTGTCTGTTCTTTCTTTCCTACAATACTATGCAACCTGTAGGACTTAGGAACAAACCTTTGTGTGTGTGTGTGCGTGTGCGTGTGCGTGTGCGTGTGCGTGTCTGTGTCTGTGTGTGTGTGTGTGTGTGTGTGTGTCTGTGTCTGTGTGTGTGTGTGTGTGTGTGTGTGTGTGTCTGTGTGTGTGTGTGTGTGTGTGTGTGCGTGTGTCTGTGTGTGTCTGTGTCTGTGTCTGTGTCTGTGTGTGTGTGTGTGTGTGTGTGCGTGTGCCTGTGTCTGTGTGTGTGTGTGTGTGTGTGTCTGTGTGTGTGTGTGCGTGTGCCTGTGCCTGTGCCTGTGTCTCTGTGTGTGTGTGTGTGTGTGTGTGTGTCTGTGTGTGTGTGTGTGTGTGTGTGTGTCTGTGTCTGTGTGTGTGTGTGTGTGTGTGTGTGTGTGTGTCTGTGTGTGTCTGTGTGTGTGTGTGTGTGTGTGTGTGTGTGTGTGTGTGTGTGTGTGTGTGTGTGTGTGTGTGTGTGTGTGTGTGTGTGTGTGTGTGTGTCTGTGTCTGTGTCTGTGTGTGTGTGTGTGTGTGTGTGTGTGTGTGTGTGTGTGTGTGTGTGTGTGTGTGTGTGTGTGTGTGTGTGTGTGTGTGTGTGTGTTTTTTTTAAAGGGAGCAGAAGAAACTGGATTTAAAAGTTTTAAAATACTTCAACATCACAATCCCCACTGTATTATTTTGTACCCAAATTACTCCCCTAAATGGTTTAGGCATACTTTAAAATCTAGTCGTCTGTCTGGAAAAAATACACATTTCAAGTTTCAGAGGATTTGCATTGTGAGTATGTGATGGAAACGATGTATCGTGAGATTGACTTCATGTATATTCCTGCTCTCTCATCAACCGTCATACAGTAATGCTTCTGACACCCATTATACAACACAATGGCTGTATATTCCATATATAGTGCACTACTTTCGACCAGGGCCAATAGGGCTTTGGTCAAAAGTAGTGCACTATGAAGGGAATAGGGTGCCATTGGAGATACAGATAAAGTCTGGGCACATCAGATCCCAGTTGTCCTCGGAAAAGGACAGTTCTTCTCATCAGTAAAATCTGGTTGTTATCATCCTGATAGGCCAAGCTTTTGCTTTTCTAAGAGCCTCCGCAACTATGCAGCGTCTATTACACTAAGGACAATTTCAAGGACTGTTGGTTCTTTATAGCACCGCTATACCATAGTAAGTCAGTAACAATGATGTTGGATTTCAAATAGCTGCCATTCAAATAGCTGTTTTACAATATCTTATATAGGAAAACCCCAACCCATGAAACTGAATCATTAAATGATAGTGTTCAACTTGAAAGTGGAGAGGAAAATGAAGCAGTATGCAAAGAGACTCCTGCTCAAGATGGAGCAGATTCATATTCATTTGTCTCTGTATTTGTTAATACACAATGGGGGAAATAATCAAACTTTACTGTTGCAGGAACGTACCGTTTAACCTGTTTATTGAAACCCATTTACTCAGTCATAAGGATTGTATTGATGCACAACCCCACACAGCAGATCTTATTGAGGGATCACCTGTCACGACTTCCGCCGAAGTCGACTCCCCTCCTTGTTTAGGCGGCGTTCGCCGGTCGACATCACCGGCCTTCTTGCCATCGCCGCTCCATTTTTCATTGTTCCGTTTGTTTTGTCTTGTTCACCTGGTTTACATTCCCTAATCAACTGCATATATATATTCCTCTGTTCCCCCCCAATGTCTTTGTGTGGGATTGTTTTGTTACGTGTTTTGTATTGACGCGCCAAGCTGGTTTTTCCCCCAGGTACTATGTTTCAACCCGGAGTATGTTTAATTGTTAAACATTTTTGCTTATTTGTGACTTTGTCGCGCTTTGCACTTTTGCCTTTGGCTGGAGGTTTGTTGGACACTGTTGCGTTCGTCTGTTGTTTGCTTCTGCCGAATAAAGTGTTCACCTGATCACAACTCTCTGCTCTCCTGCACCTGACTTCAACACCAGTAGAGCACAACTCTCTGGTCTCCTGCACCTGACTTCAACACCAGTAGAGCACAACTCTCTGCTCTCCTACACCTGACTTCAACACCAGTAGAGCACAACTCTCTGCTCTCCTACACCTGACTTCAACACCAGTAGAGCACAACTCTCTGCTCTCCTACACCTGACTTCAACACCAGTAGAGCACAACTCTCTGCTCTCCTGCACCTGACTTCAACACCAGTAGAGCACAACTCTCTGCTCTCCTGCACCTGACTTCAACACCAGTAGAGCACAACTCTCTGCTCTCCTGCACCTGACTTCAACACCAGTAGAGCACACTCTCTGCTCTGCTCTCCTGCACCTGACTTCAACACCACACTCTCTGCTCTCCTGCACCTGACTTCAACACCAGTAGAGCACAACTCTCTGTAGAGCACAACTCTCTGCTCTCCTGCACCTGACTTCAACACCAGTAGAGCACAACTCTCTGCTCTCCTGCACCTGACTTCAACACCAGTAGAGCACAACTCTCTGGTCTCCTACACCTGACTTCAACACCAGTAGAGCACAACACTCTGCTCTCCTACACCTGACTTCAACAACAGTAGAGCACAACTCTCTGCTCTCCTGCACCTGACTTCAACACCAGTAGAGCACAACTCTCTGCTCTCCTGCACCTGACTTCAGCACCAGTAGAGCACAACTCTCTGCTCTCCTGCACCTGACTTCAACACCAGTAGAGCATACGCTGACATCACCAGACATGGTAAATTCCCCACTTGATTATTCCAAGGCAGGATAAAAAGAGAAAATCATATCTGAATTCCAACATGGAAATAGGATGCACCCTAAATGGGAAATAGGATGCACCCTATTCCCAAAATAGTGCACTAACTTTGACTACAGCCCTATGGGACCTGATCAAAAGTAGTGCACTGTATAGAGAAAAGGGTGCCATTTGGGGTGCATTCTATTTCCATAATGAATTCAGATATTATTTTCTCTTCGTATCCTACCTTGGAATAATCAGGTGGGGAATTTACCATGCGAGAAAGGGACTCCAAATCCCTTGTTGTTGTTGGAGAGCATTTTGTTATCTTCCTCTTGGTTGGGTATCTCTGTGTCCTCTAGTCTCCCACACTGTCAGACCCCACCGTGTCTCCTCTAGTCTCCCACGCTGAGATGTCAGACCCCACCGTATGCTCCTTAGAGTGAGATGATCCAGGGACCCCTGTCTGCGCAGCTGAGAGATGTCAGAAGTAGTGTCTCTCTAGTCTCCCAGAGCGCTGAGATGTCAGAACCGGTGTCCATTCTGCTGGATGTGCCCCATGTCTAGTCTCCCACGCTGAATGTCAGACCCCACCGTGTCTCCTCTGTCTCCCATCCAGATGTCAGACCCCACCGTGTCTCCTCCCAGTCTCCCACCTAATGTGACCCCACCGTGTCTCCTCTAGTCTCTAGTCTCCCACGCTGAGATGTCAGACCCCACCGTGTCTCCTCTAGTCTCCCACGCTGAGATGTCAGACCCCACCGTGTCTCCTCTAGTCTCCCACACTGAGATGTCAGACCCCACCGTGTCTCCTCTAGTCTCCCACGCTGAGATGTCAGACCCCACCGTGTCTCCTCTAGTCTCCCACGCTGAGATGTCAGACCCCACCGTGTCTCCTCTAGTCTCCCACGCTGAGATGTCAGACCCCACCGTGTCTCCTCTAGTCTCCCACGCTGAGATGTGAGATGTCAGAGATGTCAGACCCCACCGTGTCTCCTCTAGTCTCCCACGCTGAGATGTCTGTGTCTCCTCTAGTCTCCCACGCTGAGATGTCAGACCCCACCGTGTCTCCTCTAGTCTCCCACGCTGAGATGTCAGACCCCACCGTGTCTCCTCTAGTCTCCCACGCTGAGATGTCCCCAGACCCCACCTGTGTCTCCCCACCGTGTCTCCTCTAGTCTCCCACGCTGAGATGTCTCCCACGAGATGTCTGTCTCCTCTAGTCTCCCACGCTGTCAGACCCCACCGTGTCTCCTCTAGAGTCTCCCACGCTGAGATGTCAGACCCCACCGTGTCTCCTCTAGTCTCCCACGCTGAGATGTCAGACCCCACCGTGTCTCCTCTAGTCTCCCACGCTGAGATGTGACCCCACCGTGTCTCCTCTAGTCTCCCACGCTGAGATGTCAGACCCCACCGTGTCTCCTCTAGTCTCCCACGCTGAGATGTCAGACCCCACCGTGTCTCCTCTAGTCTCCCACACTGTCAGACCCCCCCACCGTGTCTCCTCTAGTCTCCCACGCTGAGATGTCAGACTCCCACCTGTGACCCCACCGTGTCTCCTCTAGTCTCCCACACTGAGACGTCAGACCCCACCGTGTCTCCTCTAGTCTCCCACGCTGAGAATGTCAGACCCCACCGTGTCTCCTCTAGTCTCCCACGCTGAGATGTCAGACCCCACCGTGTCTCCTCTAGTCTCCCACACTGAGATGTCAGACCCCACCGTGTCTCCTCTAGTCTCCCACACTGAGATGTCAGTCTCCCACCCCACCGTGTCTCCTCTAGTCTCCCACGCTGAGATGTCAGACCCCACCGTGTCTCCTCTAGTCTCCCACCTGAAATGTCCAGACCCCACCGTGTCTCCTCTAGTCTCCCACGCTGAGATGTCAGACCCCACCGTGTCTCCTCTAGTCTCCCACGCTGAGATGCCAGACCCCACCGTGTCTCCTCTAGTCTCCCACGCTGAGATGTCAGACCCCACCGTGTCTCCTCTAGTCTCCCACGCTGAGATGTCAGACCCCACCGTGTCTCCTCTAGTCTCCCACACTGTCAGACCCCACCGTGTCTCCTCTAGTCTCCCACACTGAAATCAGACCCCACCGTGTCTCCTCTAGTCTCCCACACTGTGTCAGACCCCACCGTGTCTCCTCTAGTCTCCCAGGCTGAGACGTCAGACCCCACCGTGTCTCCTCTAGTCTCCCACGCTGAGATGTCAGACCCCACCGTGTCTCCTCTAGTCTCCCACGCTGAGATGTCAGACCCCACCGTGTCTCTCCTAGTCTCCCACGCTGAGATGTCAGACCCCACCATGTCTCCTCTAGTCTCCCACGCTGAAATGCAGACCCCACCGTGTCTCCTCTAGTCTCCCACGCTGAGATGTCAGACCCCACCGTGTCTCCTCTAGTCTCCCACGCTGAGACGTCAGACCCCACCGTGTCTCCTCTAGTCTCCCACGCTGAGATGTCAGACCCCACCGTGTCTCCTCTAGTCTCCCACACTGAGACGTCAGACCCCACCGTGTCTCCTCTAGTCTCCCACGCTGAGAAATGTCAGACCCCACCGTGTCTCCTCTAGTCTCCCACACTGAGACGTCAGACCCCACCGTGTCTCCTCTAGTCTCCCACACTGAGATGTCAGACCCCACCGTGTCTCCTCTAGTCTCCCACGCTGAGATGTCAGACCCCACCGTGTCTCCTCTAGTCTCCCACGCTGAGATGTCAGACCCCACCGTGTCTCCTCTAGTCTCCCACGCTGAGATGCAGACCCCACCGTGTCTCCTCTAGTCTCCCACACTGAGACGTCAGACCCCGCCGTGTCTCCTCTAGTCTCCCACGCTGAAATGCCAGACCCCACCGTGTCTCCTCTAGTCTCCCACGCTGAGATGTCAGACCCCACCGTGTCTCCTCTAGTCTCCCATGCTGAGATGTCAGACCCCACCGTGTCTCCTCTAGTCTCCCACGCTGAAATGTCAGACCCCACCGTGTCTCCTCTAGTCTCCCACGCTGAGAATGCCAGACCCCACCGTGTCTCCTCTAGTCTCCCACGCTGAGATGTCAGACCCCACCGTGTCTCCTCTAGTCTCCCAGGCTGAGACGTCAGACCCCACTGTGTCTCCTCTAGTCTCCCACGCTGAGATGTCAGACCCCACCGTGTCTCCTCTAGTCTCCCACGCTGAGATGTCAGACCCCACCGTGTCTCTTCTAGTCTCCCACGCTGAGATGTCAGACCCCACCATGTCTCCTCTAGTCTCCCACGCTGAAATGCCAGACCCCACCGTGTCTCCTCTAGTCTCCCACGCTGAGATGTCAGACCCCACCGTGTCTCCTCTAGTCTCCCACGCTGAGATGCCAGACCCCACCGTGTCTCTAGTCTCCCACGCTGAGATGTCAGACCCCACCGTGTCTCCTCTAGTCTCCCACGCTGAGACGTCAGACCCCACCATGTCTCCTCTAGTCTCCCACGCTGAGATGTCAGACCCCACCGTGTCTCCTCTAGTCTCCCACGCTGAGATGTCAGACCCCACCATGTCTCCTCTAGTCTCCCACGCTGAGATGTCAGACCCCACCGTGTCTCTTCTAGTCTCCCACGCTGAGACGTCAGACCCCACCGTGTCTCCTCTAGTCTCCCACACTGAGACGCCAGACCCTGGCACGTCTCCTCTCGTTCCCTCCCAAGCTGAGACGCCAGACCCAGCCACGTCTCCTCTCGTTCCCTCTTCCTTCCTTCCTTTTTCCCTTCCAATTTCCTAAGGCTCATTTAATGGATTTACAGACCTTCTCCAGATTTGTTTATGGAGCAGTTTTATTTTGGTATTCCTCCATATCCTGGTGTTGTTAGCTCCCTGCTGAGATAGCGGATCTCCTGCCAAAGACACCACAAAGATGTGGTCAATCTGGTCGCCACTATCTGGTGATGCTAGAAATTATGCTTTTCTGACCAGAAATGACAAATCTTGACTTTCACCCTGAAAGACAGTTTGCGTCCCAAATGGCACCCTATTTCCTATATAGTGCATTACTTTTGACTAGGGCCCGTAGGGCTTTCATCAAAAGTAGTGCACTATGTGTAAAAAAGTAGTGCACTATGTAGGGAATAGAGTGCAATTTGGGATGCTGGCAGACTCAGCGATATGATGTCATCATACACAGTAGGACAACCACCTACTTAGCTTACAGACGTCTGACACTACAGGCACTTCCTGTTGTCTAATTAATCTATTGTGTTATTTTACACAATTTCAATGACAACAGAAGATGCACACAGGCCATAAAAACACATTGCCATTTGGTAAAGTGAAGCACACTCCTCTCTGGCATCAGAGCTTTGTCTTGTCCCTGGGCTTGCTTCTGATCCCATCCTCCCACGTTTTGAAGAGCCTGTCGAATTATTAACAAAACACACAACAATAACACTGTTATTGAATTTTAAATGGTACTTGATTGTGTGTGTCTCTCTGTCAAATTAGCATCCCTCAGATGTCTTCTGAGACCTTGAACAGTGGTGATCATCACATGAAATAACTCCCTCCTTAAGGATTACAATACGACGCACACTGTCTAATCATCAACATTGAGTTAGTAGCATAAATCCTTTGATTTTAGGGAGTGTTACAATAGCTACAATAAACACAGTGTGATTATCTTTATTGGGTATTATGATGAAAATCCTTTGATATTTAAAGGATACTTCAGGATTTTGGAAATGTCTTGTCTCTGCGTGCAGTTTGAAGTGCAGTTTGAAGGAAGTTGCTAACTAGCATTAGCACAATGCCTGGACGTCTATGGTAACTGCTAGCATTGTAGTAGATACCATAAACTTCCTGTCATTGCGCTAACACTAGTTAGCATTGGCTCACGAAACTACCTCTAAATTCATCATACTGGATGCAGATAAAGGGCCTCATTGCCAAAATCTTTAAGTAGCCCTTTAAGTAGAAATAACTAAATAATGTCCCTAGGAGCACCCCTTAATCCATTCATGTAACATTTACTTTCAATTTATATTAGCATCTTTTTTAGTGAGGATGTATATTTGTAAAGCATGGGATGGGACAATAGACTAACGAACATCAGAGACTGGGCTGAAAGCCTGCATGTTGTCATTAATCGCAAGCTACTGCTGCCATTCATAACCAACATAGTGCTGCCATTCATAACCAACCTACTGATGCCATTCATAATCAACCTACTGATGCCATTCATAATCAACCTACTGATGCCATTCATAATCAACCTACTGATGCCATTCATAATCAACCTACTGATGCCATTCATAATCAACCTACTGATGCCATTCATAATCAACCTACTGATGCCATTCATAACCAACATAGTGCTGCCTTTCATAACCAACATAGTGCTGCCATTAATAACCAACATAGTGCTGCCATTCATAACCAACCTAGTGCTGCCATTCATAACCAACCTACTGATGCCATTCATAATCAACCTACTGATGCCATTCATAACCAACCTACTGCTGCCATTCATAATCAACCTACTGATGCCATTCATAATCAACCTACTGATGCCATTCATAATCAACCTACTGCTGCCATTCATAACCAACATAGTGCTGCCATTCATAACCAACCTAGTGCTGCCTTTCATAACCAACCTAATGATGCCATTCATAACCAACATAGTGCTGCCATTCATAATCAACATAGTGCAGCCATTCATAACCAACATAGTGCAGCCATTCATAACCAACATAGTGCAGCCATTCATAACCAACATAGTGCTGCCATTCATAACCAACATAGTGCTGCCATTCATAATCAACATAGTGCAGCCATTCATAACCAACCTAATGATGCCATTCATAACCAACATAGTGCTGCCATTCATAATCAACATAGTGCAGCCATTCATAACCAACATAGTGCTGCCATTCATAACCAACATAGTGCTGCCATTCATAACCAACATAGTGCTGCCATTCATAACCAACCTAGTGCTGCCATTCATAACCAACCTAATGATGCCATTCATAACCAACATAGTGCAGCCATTCATAACCAACCTAGTGCTACCATTAATAACCAACCTAGTGCTGCCATTCATAACCAACATAGTGCTGCCATTCATAACCAACCTAGTGCTGCCATTCATAACCAACATAGTGCTGCCATTCATAACCAACCTAGTGCTGCCATTCATAACCAACCTAGTGCTGCCATTCATAATCAACCTCGTGCTGCCATTCATAACCAACATAGTGCTGCCATTAATACCCAACATAGTGCTGCCATTCATAACCAACCTAGTGCTACCATTCATAACCAACCTACTGATGCCATTCATAATCAACCTACTGATGCCATTCATAATCAACCTACTGATGCCATTCATAATCAACCTACTGATGCCATTCATAATCAACCTACTGATGCCATTCATAACCTCCCTAGTGCTGCCATTCATAATCAACCTAGTGCTTTTGAAACTGCAAGAGGGAGAAGCATGAGCAGCAAATTGACCAGTCTGGAAATAAAGAAAGCACACAGTGTTGAAGAGAGGCCCCACGAAGACTGGTAGCTCAAGATGTGCTCATTAAAACAGAACACTCTGTAACCATCGATTCAGGACCATGGACAGAAGGCTACTGCCAAATCAAATCAAATCAAATGAAATTTATCAAACGCTCCGAATACAACAGGTTTAGACCTTACAGCAAACGCTTACTTACAAGCCCTTAACCAACAATGCTTTAAGAAGTTAAGAAAAAAAAGTGGTAAGTAAAAAATTGATAAGTAGAAAATAGAAAATAGAAGTAACAAATAATTAATCGTCAGCAGTAAAATAACAATAGCGAGTCTATATACAGGGGGTACCGGTACAGAGTCAATGTGTTGGACCAGTTACCGAAAGGTTGCTGGATCGAATCCCCTAGCTGACAAGGTATAAATCTGTCATTCTGCCCCTGAACAAGGCAGTTAACCCACTGTTCCCCTGAACAAGGCAGCTAACCCACTGTTCCTAGACCAGTTAACCCACTGTTCCCCGGTAGGCCATCATCCTGCCCCCCCAGAACAAGGCAGTTAACCCACTGTTCCCCTGAACAAGGCAGTTAACCCACTGTTCCTAGACCAGTTAACCCACTGTTCCCCTGAACAAGGCAGTTAACCCACTGTTCCTAGACCAGTTAACCCACTGTTCCCCTGAACAAGGCAGTTAACCCACTGTTCCCCGGTAGGCCATCATTGTAAATAAGAATTTCTTCTTAACTGACTTGCCTAGTTAAATTTGAAAAAATCAACAAACAAAAAAAATCTGTGTGTTAAATAAAAGTACATTTTAAAGTTAGTTGAGGTAATTGAGGTGATATGAAAGTAAACAGAGAGTAGCAGCAGCATAAAGGGGGGGGTCTGGGTAGCCCTTTGATTAGCTGTTCAGGAGTCTTATGGCTTGGGGGTAGAAGCTGTTAAAAAGCCTTTTGGACCTAGACTTGGCACTCCGGTACCGCTTGCCGTGTGGTGGCATAGAGAACAGTCCATGACTGGGGTGGGTGGAGTATTTGACAATTTTTATGACACTTTCTCTGACACCGCCTGGTATAGAAGTCCTGGATGGCAGGAAGCTTGGCCCCAGTGATGTACTGTGCCATACGCACTACACATTGTAGTGCCTTGCGGTCAGAGGCCAAGCAGTTGCCATACCAGTCAGTGATGCAACCAGTCAGGAGGCTCTCGATGGTGCAGCTGTAGAACCTTTTGAGGATCTGAGGACCCATGCCAAATCTTTTCAGTCTCCTGAAGGGGAATAGGCTTTGTCGTGCCCTCTTCACATCTGTCTTAGTGAGTTTGGACCATGATAGTGGACACCAAGGAACTTGAAGCTCTCAACCTGCTCCACTGCAACCCTGTTGATGAGAATGAGGTCCTGCCCGCTCCTCCTTTTCCTGTTGTCCACAAACCTCTCCTTTGTCTTGATCACATTGAAGGAGAGGTTGTTGTCCTTGCACCACATGGCCACCACACTCCCATCAGCACAATGAAAGGATAACTTTAATTGGCACTGCCAATTTCATTATCACCTCAAAGCACAAACAATATGCTACATTGGTCATCGTCCTTATACCCGTCAAATAACACAAAACTGTATATCTATCAATAGCAATTAGACCAGCAAAAGCAAGCAATTAAATGAATTTAAAAGATGCATTGAAGAAAAAGCAAAGGCTTAAACTATATATTACATAAAAAATCTGCCAAACAACCAGGCTTACATGAGGGAAAACCAATGAAGTAATCATTCTGGCATGGCGACCAGGGCCATGCCAGCTTACCATTTAGACGAGTTGCAGCCTCCTCCATGCTGTGTTGAACCTCATGAGAAGTTTCTGATTCCATTCTCCTTCGTGGCGAAATGTACTTGTCAGTTCCCTCTCAAATGCCAGCTGGACAAGCTGGGCTTTTTGTTGATGTAACATGCTGTGTCTGTGTTCTTCAGAGTGGAGAAAGAAGTGTCACACATTGCTGTAGATGTCCCAAATGTTCATCCAAAGACATGTTTCAGTGCCAACAGCTCAGTCAGCATTGCTGACAAAGGTGTGGGGTGTCCGTTTGTTGTTGCAATTTCACTTTGCAAGAATCAATAAACTCTGCTTCCTCTGGTTCAGTTTGTTTATATCCAACAGGTCATCAGATCCTAGTTGCTGAGGTAACGGAGGTGCAGGTGCTTGTTGTAATGTTACCCTCGTGCTGTTGGTGCTAGGCCATGGCTCTTCTCTATCTCGTTGGTCAGCACACAGTGTGGGGGATGGGTGGGTACTACATTTGCTGCTAGGCTCCTCAAACTCGGTGGTCGGGGCAGCAGGCTGCTCCATGAGCTCGGCATCCCACTCAACATGGTGGGTATCCATGCTTATTAGCCAGCTATAATTATTCAGCTCGCCACTACCAAAACTTAACAAAGCTAGTAGCTACAGTCGTGGCCAAAAGTTTTGAGATTGACACAAATATATATTTTCACAAAATCTGCTGCCTCAGTTTGTATGATGGCAATTTGCATATACTCCAGAATGTTATGAAGAGTATTCAGATGAATTGCAATCAATTGCAAAGTCCCTCTTTGCTATGCAAATGAACTGAATCCCCCCGAAACATTTCCACTGCATTTCAGCCCTGCCACAAAAGGACCAGCTGACATCCTGACAGTGATTTCTCTTGTTAACACAGGTGTGAGTGTTGATGAGGACAAGGCCGGAGATCACTCTGTCATGCTGATTGAGTTCGAATAACAGACTGGAAGCTTCAAAAGGAGGGTGGTGCTTGGAATCATTGTTCTTCCTTTGTCAACCATGGTTACCTGCAAGGAAACACGTGCCGGCATCATTGCTTTGCACAAAAAGGGCTTCACAGTCAAGGTATTGCTGCCAGTAAGATTGCACCTAAATCAACCATTTATCGGATCATCAAAAACTTCAAGGAGAGCGGTTCAATTGTTGTGAAGAAGAATTCAGGATGCCCAAGAAAGTCCAGCAAGCTCCAGGACTGTCTCCTAAAGTTGATTCAGCTGCGGGATCGGGGCACCACCAGTACAGAGCTTGCTCAGGAATGGCAGCAGGCAGGTGTGAGTGCATCTGCATGCACAGTGAGGCAAAGACTTCTGGAGTATGGCCTGGTGTCAAGAAGGGCAGCAAAGAAACCACCTCTCTCCAGGAAAAACATCAAGGATAGACTGATATTCTGCAAAAGGTACAGGGATTGGACTGCTGAGGACTGGGGTAAAGTCATTTCTTTGATGAATCCCCTTTCCGATTGTTTGGGGCATCCGGAAAGAAGCTTGTCCGGAGAAGACAAGGTGAGCGCTACCATCAGTCCTGTGTCATGCCAACAGTAATGCATCGTGAGACCATTCATGTGTGGGGTTGCTTCCCAGCTAAGGGAGTGGGTTCACTCACAATTTTTCCTAAGAACACAGCCATGAATAAAGAATGGTACCAACACATCCTCTGAGAGCAACTTCTCCCAACTATCCAGGAACAGTTTGGTGATGAACAACGCCTTTTCCAGCATGATGGAGCACCTTGACATAAGGCAAAAGTGATAACTAAGTGGCTCGAGGAACAAAGCATCAATATTTTGGGTCCATGGCCAAGAAACTCCCCAGACCTTAATCCCATTGAGAACTTGTGGTCAATCATCAATAGGCGGGTGGACAAATAACAACCCACAAATTCTGACAAACTCCAAGCATTGATTATGCAAGAATGGGCTGCCATCATTCAGGATGTGGCCCAGAAGTTAATTGACAGCATGCCAGGGCGGATTGCAGAGGTCTTGAAAAAGATGGGTCAACACTGCAAATATTGACTCTTTGCATCAACTTCATGTATTTGTCAATAAATGCCTTTGACACTTATGAAATGCTTATAATTATACTTCAGTATTCCATAGTAACATCTGACAAAAATATCTAAAGACACTGAAGCAGCAAACCTTGTGGAAATTAATATTTGTGTCATTCTCAAAACCTTTGGCCACGACTGTACTATCTAGTCTATTATTAACTGTCCAAAAAAGTGAACAACTGTTTTCCCTCTGAGAAATAAACGGTCAATTTGACCTCGTCCTGGGTGGGATCCAATGAGCTTCCTAAACAAGGTAATGAAGGCTGTACCATATGACATTGCATGGCTAGGTGCCTAATCAGAATGCATTTGGAGATTTTAACTACTAAATATGGCATTGTTATATCCCACCTCCCTCAGATCACCATGTTGTTGTCTCTGGGTCAATTTAGGAGAAAGGCTAGGGATTTTTACATTGATAAATGTGTTTGTTTGGTTTGATTGTTTATTGCATAGAATATTTGCTATTTATTTAATATTGTGTTCTAAATTGTGTATCATTTTTATTTTCTGTATTGTTCCCAGGGAACATTTGCAAATGAGACCTAGGTCTCAATATGATTTTCCCTGGTTAAATAAAAGTTAAGAAATTAAAAAACAGCTTCTGTCCCGGTCTGTGCTACTGGCAGGCCTGACAACGCTACATTGGCAAAACCGGACATTTTAATGCATATGCCATTTGTTATGTTTATGGGGAAACAAAACTGTATGTGTGTGTGTGTGGGGGGGTGCACAAATTCTAACGTGGGGGTCCATGCCCGGCTTTGCCACCCCGTAGAGCCGGCTCTGAACTGAAGTCAAGTCACGGCTGTCTAAACACAGAGTCTCTCTAGAGTATCATCTATACTAGAGAACAGAGAAAACTATGAGATGTTTACAGATGGTAAATGTTCCAGTACTAATAAGATGGTTGACCATAGGTTGAAACAAACCACTCTGTTGATGCTCTACCATGAGTAAACTCAGAATGTGTTTCTGGCAGTGGATTGTAGACTTATGTTCCACATGATAACTGCCATCCTCTTACCTCCCTAATAATACTTGTGGGCGCATTATGCCATTACCAGTTTTGCCAGATAAATAGCTCATTTTCTGGTGAGTACAGAAGCAGAACAGAACAGAATTTGATCATCCTGTTGTTGCAGGAGTCTATTTAAGGCTTAAAAAGGCTTCTAAAGATTGTAATTTCCACTTTGAAAATGTATCAACCTAAAAAATGTCCATTAATTACAATCTACATAATAAATTACATTTCCTGTTGCTGCAGGATTATTTTCCTGTTGTAGCAAACTGGCTCAAATTATGATCCTACATCTGTAGCTTCTCAGAACACATCATTTCTGGTCCTTTTGTGTGTGTGTGTGCGCATGCTTGTGAGTGTCTGTGCATGTGTGTGTGTGTGTGTGTGTGTGTGTGTGTGTGTGTGTGTGTGTGTGTGTGTGTGTGTGTGTGTGTGTGTGTGTGAGAGTTGTGAAAGACCCTTCCTACAGTATCTCTTACCAGCTCTCAGTGAAGCCACCAATCTACCAGAGATGAGATGATTAGACTCGTTAATGCTAATTTGTTATGACAGGAACAATTTAATCCCTGTGTTTTTGTGTGGAGGAAATAATTTTGACAGTGCCACTAATTGCAGTGTTACTAGAAGAAGCCACTGGGAAAGGGAACATCATTTTTGCAGATAATTACATTGTCCTAACACTTAGTTAAACAAGCTGGGATTACTACATGCTACTAAACATGATGTTGTTTATTGTTTTTAACAAATTAGTTAATTCGTTTAGAGTAATTTTTCTGTTATAAAGGGGATACAAAGCAAAGCATGCATGTACACACACACACACGCATGCATGTACACACACACACACACACACACACACACACACACACAGTACTGTAAATGTTTATCTCTGACAACTGCATAGTCCTGTCATAGTTTTTCCCTGTCTGCATAGTCCCGTGATCTGAATAGCAGAGGTCATTTAGAATGTTTGCATAACCAACCGTTGAGATATTCATGCATTCACACGTGCTGATGTCATCATGATGACTATTTCGGATAAACTTGGAATTGTTAGGAGTGAGGCTAAAGGGGCCACACAATATTATATAATGGATAATCAAATGGAAGAGTTTAGTTAACCTCAAGTTCATGTCTGTTTGAAGTTTAAAATGGCAAACAGCTATATGGGCCTAAACCCTTTGCCTTGTACTGTAGCAATGCTCTCCAGGATATTGTATAAATAGATATGACTGTCTGGTTTGGTGTTTATCTATTCCACCCCATGCTCACAGCAAAGGACAACTGTGAAAAAGATTGACAGGTAGCAGTAGATGGATAAAGAATTGACTGTGCACTCATGGCTGAGATTCATAAAGCCAGTGTCATACCATTATTAACCAAGGATAGACATCTCAATCAGAGACGGAGGGTTTTTTACTTAACTCAATGCTGTCCATATTTCAAATAGGTTTCAAATAGTACCCTATTCCCTACACAATTCACTACTTTTGACCAGAGCCCTATGGGAGCACTATGGGTCCTGATCAAAAGTAGTGCACTATATAGGGAATAGGGTGCCATTTGGGTGAATTGTAGTGCACTATATAGGGAATAGGGTGCCATTTGTGTGTAAAGTAGTGCACTATATAGGGAATATGGTGCCATTTGGGTGTAAACTTTGATGAAATAGGATCACATGTTTAGGTAAGGCTAATGCTTGGTCTGAGGGGAACATGGAGCCTTGAACATCAGTGGTTAGATTCTAGAAGGGTACAGATTCCGACATTTCAATCCAAGTTCCACATTCCTCATCCTCCACGGTGCTACAACAGTTTTACGAGGTGTCCCAGGCACAGCGGGAGCAGCAATAACTGGTTTCCGTTTGATATTCCGCAAGTATAAATTCATCATCTGCTAGCTTCAATGAACACCAGGTTGAAAGGTGCCTGGAGGCTAGTCAGCTAGACGGCAACTTTGATGGAAATTAGCTAGAGCTACTGTAGGTAGGTGTGTGTGTGTGTGTGTGTGTGTGTGTGTGTGGACTAATGGTTGCAGGCAAGGCCTCCTACTTATCTAAAGGAAGTGTTTTCTCCGAGGGCTACAGACCAGGGCAGTTTGGGGCTGCTCAGCACCCAGAGATTGGAGTTGTTGTTGAAAGCCATTCAGGCCTGCCTCAGGCACCAATATCTAAGACATCACTATATCCCTGTCAGGCCTGAGTGGAGGCTCAGTAATCATCTTTTTCAGGCCAAATGTCTCAGATATCCTAAGGATCACTCATTATGGATGATGGAGTTTGGTGGGTTTTCTGCTGGTACAGCACAGACAATGGGGATACCTAGTCAATTGTACAACTGAATGCATTCAACTGAAATGTGTCTTCCACATTTAACCCAACCCCTCTGAATCAGAGAGGTACGGAGGGCTGCCTTAATCAACATCCACGTCGTCAGTGGCCAGGGAACAGTGGGTTAACTGCCTTGCTCAGGGGCAGAACAACATAGTTTTACCTTGTCAGCTCAGGGATTCGATCCAGCAATCTTTCAGTTACTGGCCCAATGCTCTAACCACTAGGCTACCTGGCATAGGCTACTGATGAAAGAGAACATTTTTCAACCTAAGAATGGAAATTCAAGAGGAAATTTTACTTTTACCCACACACAGATGTGGACTCAGGAGACAGGTTGGAAATCATTTATTTCTCCTCCATTGTATCCCACTCAGATGGTGTGATCTGCTGCCAATCTGCTCCAAGACACGAAGGCCCTGAAGGTGTAGCGAATTATAATCCCAATGATGAATGAGATGACAGGAGTGTGAGGCAGTGGAGGAGAGTGGGAGGAGGAAGGAGGGAGGAGAGAGGGGGCGGCAGAGAGGTAAATCTGAGGATTTGTTGGTGAGAAATGTAAACCCGACTTGCATTTCTCCCTCCTGTAGTAGATCAAAGCTACTGTATGCCTGTCACCACTAGCAGTACTATACACACTCTTCCCTTCCTTCATGTGAAGCTTCAGTCCGGTACTTTAATGCAGCAGTGACACCCGTGTGAACTGAAGATTAGATCTGCATAAATAGGAAAACAAAATCCATTCTTAGGACTGTTGTGGTGTACCTGAAGGGACTCTAGTGTAAGGAATATATAGACTGTGAAGTTTGAGTCAGGTAGCTGTGACTGTGACACCCTGCTGTGAACTGGAGATTACATATGCATAAATAGGGAAAACGAAGTCTGACTTCTTAGGATTGATTGTGCGTCAGAAGGATGAATCAATTTCAGTATGACAAGATCAGGATCAGTGAGTGTAGCCTGGTTCCAGATCTTGTTGTGCTGTACAGCCAACTCCCATGGTCATTGAAACACAGCACAAACAGACCTGGGACCAGGCTACTGTGAGAAAAAGTGCTCATAATTTTTTCAAAGACAAATAATTTAGCAAAGAGTAGAAGATAAACTGATGTTAACAAAGCCTTACTGCACAAAAATTAGACCTACAGGACATGACTAAGTAGAGTGACACTAGCTTGAAATAAACGGAAAGCCCTTCAATTGTTTGATGTGTCAGACTGCAGAAATACATGTGTAATAACAATCAGAACAATCATCAGTGCCTTCGTAGAAGGAAACGCATCAACAACACAACATGACCGACAGAATTGGAGTGTAGAGCGAGGAGAAATAAATAGATTGATAAAATGTTGTGGCCGTTTTTATGCACTGCACTCATGCACTCGCATTAAACATAAATCAACACATTGGACAACAATTGAACAATAGATGAGGAGATTGTATGCCCTGACAGACACATTGGTATCATTCAATCCCATGAATCTTTGGAGAAAACAAATACATCAGTCTATTCAGTCACACCTATTAGATGAAAACCAACAAAGCATGTTTCCATATGTTTCCACCTGGAATATCAACCAGGTTGCTCAAGATCCACTGCGAAATTAGACGTCCCTCAAAGTAAGCAGCACGTCCAGAGATGACTTCTAAATCGGCCACTAGGGGCAACTATGAGCGTTATTTGCATCAAGTAGGCTTGGGTTTTGCTAGAGCATTGTGGATGGGGGTAAAAATGGGCATAAGCCGTGAGCTCCGGCTCCAAGGGTCGTGTGCTCAATCCCAGTGCTAGGAATTTATTTGTTTTTTTTTGTTTTAAAACTAACCCAAACCTTAACCCTTAACTTAACCATTCAGAATGAATACCTAAACTTAACCTTCAAAATTTGACGTTTATGGACAAAGGTTTGGACGTCTGATACGGCACTGAGATTGTGAGAGCATGTTGTTGTATATATATATGCTGGTTGGTGTTTGGGCCAGACGGCATTTCCCTAATACTAGATACACACATCAGATAAAGTACGGAGGAGAAACACAATACCATTTAATGGAGAATGCATGTTAAAATGGCTCAGACTTGAAGGTGAGTTGTCTGGTTTAACATTTAGAATAATTCAAGCACAAACACATGCCAGATGTGAAAGGCAACACTCCCATTGATATTTCACCACTTAAATATCATGGATAGGAGACACATAAATACATTTGACTATGCAAACGGCAGGGCTGGGGGAAAGACAGGGAGACAGTCAGAGAGAGAGACAGACAGACAGCAGTAGAAAATTTACAAAAATATGTTCCTCCAAGTCAGGTTCCCATTCTGATAGTCATGTCTGGTATAGTGGTTCTGAGTCTGACTAGTTGTACTTCAGGGTATAAGTGGGGAAAGGCGTCCACCCCTTCCCACATCAATTAGCACACATCCATCACCGACAGCGACACCTACAGTCCAGGTGGCTCTTCTCAAAAAGTCTGGAAATCACAAAGTTACATGACAGACCATTGTTTATTCAGGCGGGTACCCTAAATGATATGGGCAGAATTCATCTTTAAACTCGAAACCTCTAGAGATGTCCATACAAACAGGACCAGAACAAGACATATCCCTCTACAGTCCAGGACCAGAACTAGATATATCCCTCTACAGTCCAGGATCAGAACTAGATATATCCCTCTACAGTCCAGGGCCAGAACTAGATATATCCCTCTACAGTCCAGGGCCAAAACTAGATATATCCCTCTACAGTCCAGGGCCAAAACTAGATATATCCCTCTACAGTCCAGGACCAGAACTAGATATATCCCTCTACAGTCCAGGGCCAGAACTAGATATATCCCTCTACAGTCCAGGACCAGAACTAGATATATCCCTCTACAGTCCAGGACCAGAACTAGATATATCCCTCTACAGTCCAGGACCAGAACTAGATATATCCCTCTACAGTCCAGAACTAGATATATCCCTCTACAGTCCAGGGCCAGAACTAGATATATCCCTCTACAGTCCAGGACCAGAACTAGATATATCCCTCTACAGTCCAGGACCAGAACTAGATATATCCCTCTACAGTCCAGAACTAGATATATCCCTCTACAGTCCAGGGCCAGAACTAGATATATCCCTCTACAGTCCAGAACTAGATATATCCACAGTCCAGGGCCAGAACTAGATATATCCCTCTACAGTCCAGGGCCAGAACTAGATATATCCCTCTACAGTCCAGGGCCAGAACTAGATATATCCCTCTAGTCCAGGACCAGAACTAGATATATCCCTCTACAGTCCAGGACCAGAACTAGATATATCCCTCTACAGTCCAGGACCAGAACTAGATATATCCCTCTACAGTCCAGGACCAGAACTAGATATATCCCTCTACAGTCCAGGGCCAGAACTAGATATATCCCTCTACAGTCCAGGACCAGAACTAGATATATCCCTCTACAGTCCAGGACCAGAACTAGATATATCCCTCTACAGTCCAGGACCAGAACTAGATATATCCCTCTACAGTCCAGGACCAGAACTAGATATATCCCTCTACAGTCCAGGACCAGAACTAGATATATCCCTCTACAGTCCAGGACCAGAACTAGATATATCCCTCTACAGTCCAGGACCAGAACTAGATATATCCCTCTACAGTCCAGGACCAGAACTAGATATATCCCTCTACAGTCCAGGACCAGAACTAGATATATCCCTCTACAGTCCAGGGCCAGAACTAGATATATCCCTCTACAGTCCAGAACTAGATATATCCCTCTACAGTCCAGGACCAGAACTAGATATATCCCTCTACAGTCCAGGACCAGAACTAGATATATCCCTCTACAGTCCAGAACTAGATATATCCCTCTACAGTTCAGGACCAGAACTAGATATATCCCTCTACAGTCCAGGACTAGAACTAGATATATCCCTCTACAGTCCAGGACCAGAACTAGATATATCCCTCTACAGTCCAGGGCCAGAACTAGATATATCCCTCTACAGTCCAGAACTAGATATATCCCTCTACAGTCCAGGACCAGAACTAGATATATCCCTCTACAGTCCAGGGCCAGAACTAGATATATCCCTCTACAGTCCAGGGCCAGAACTAGATATATCCCTCTACAGTCCAGGACCAGAACTAGATATATCCCTCTACAGTCCAGGACCAGAACTAGATATATCCATCTACAGTCCAGGACCAGAACTAGATATATCCCTCTACAGTCCAGGGCCAGAACTAGATATATCCCTCTACAGTCCAGGGCCAGAACTAGATATATCCGTCTACAGTCCAGGACCAGAACTAGATATATCCATCTACAGTCCAGGACCAGAACTAGATATATCCGTCTACAGTCCAGGACCAGAACTAGATATATCCCTCTACAGTCCAGGACCAGAACAAGATATATCCCTCTATAGTCCAGAACTAGATATATCGCTCTACAGTCCAGGGCCAGAACGAGATATATCCCTCTACAGTCCAGGACCAGAACTAGATATAACCCTCTACAGTCCAGGGCCAGAACTAGATATATCCCTCTACAGTCCAGGACCAGAACTAGATATATCCTCTACAGTCCAGGACCAGAACTAGATATATCCCTCTACAGTCCAGGACCAGAACTAGATATATCCCTCTACAGTCCAGGACCAGAACTAGATATATCCCTCTACAGTCCAGGACCAGAACTAGATATATCCCTCTACAGTCCAGGACCAGAACTAGATATATCCCTCTACAGTCCAGGACCAGAACTAGATATATCCCTCTACAGTCCAGGGCCAGAACTAGATATATCCCAGTCCAGGGCAGATCTACAGGGCCAGAACTAGATATATCCCTCTACAGTCCAGAACTAGATATATCCCTCTACAGTCCAGGACCAGAACTAGATATATCCCTCTACAGTCCAGGACCAGAACTAGATATATCCCTCTACAGTCCAGGACCAGAACTAGATATATCCCTCTACAGTCCAGGACCAGAACTAGATATATCCCTCTACAGTCCAGGGCCAGAACTAGATATATCCCTCTACAGTCCAGGACCAGAACTAGATATATCCCTCAGTCCAGGACAGTCCAGGTCCAGCCAGAACTAGATATATCCCTCTACAGTCCAGGGCCAGAACTAGATATATCCCTCTACAGTCCAGGACCAGAACTAGATATATCCCTCTACAGTCCAGGACCAGAACTAGATATATCCCTCTACAGTCCAGGACCAGAACTAGATATATCCCTCTACAGTCCAGGACCAGAACTAGATATATCCCTCTACAGTCCAGGACCAGAACTAGATATATCCCTCTACAGTCCAGGACCAGAACTAGATATATCCCTCTACAGTCCAGGACCAGAACTAGATATATCCCTCTACAGTCCAGGACCAGAACTAGATATATCCCTCTACAGTCCAGGACCAGAACTAGATATATCCCTCTACAGTCCAGGACCAGAACTAGATATATCCCTCTACAGTCCAGGGCCAGAACTAGATATATCCCTCTACAGTCCAGAACTAGATATATTCCTCTACAGTCCAGGTCCAGAACTAGATATATCCCTCTACAGTCCAGGACCAGAACTAGATATATCCCTCTACAGTCCAGGACCAGAACTAGATATATCCCTCTACAGTCCAGGACCAGAACTAGATATATCCCTCTACAGTCCAGGACCAGAACTAGATATATCCCTCTACAGTTCAGGACCAGAACTAGATATATCCCTCTACAGTCCAGGACCAGAACTAGATATATCCCTCTACAGTCCAGGACCAGAACTAGATATATCCCTCTACAGTCCAGGACCAGAACTAGATATATCCTCTACAGTCCAGGACCAGAACTAGATATATCCCTCTACAGTCCAGGACCAGAACTAGATATATCCCTCTACAGTCCAGGACCAGAACTAGATATATCCCTCTACAGTCCAGGACCAGAACTAGATATATCCCTCTACAGTCCAGGGCCAGAACTAGATATATCCCTCTACAGTCCAGAACTAGATATATCCCTCTACAGTCCAGGACCAGAACTAGATATATCCCTCTACAGTCCAGGACCAGAACTAGATATATCCCTCTACAGTCCAGGACCAGAACTAGATATATCCCTCTACAGTCCAGGACCAGAACTAGATATATCCCTCTACAGTCCAGGACTAGAACTAGATATATCCGTCTACAGTCCAGGACCAGAACTAGATATATCCCTCTACAGTTCAGGGCCAGAACTAGATATATCCCTCTACAGTCCAGGACCAGAACTAGATATATCCCTCTCCAGGACAGTCCCTCTACAGTCAGGACCAGAACTAGATATATCCCTCTACAGTCCAGGACCAGAACTAGATATATCCCTCTACAGTCCAGGACCAGAACTAGATATATCCCTCTACAGTCCAGGACCAGAACTAGATATATCCCTCTACAGTCCAGGGCCAGAACTAGATATATGCCTCTATAGTCCAGAACTAGATATATCCCTCTACAGTCCAGGGCCAGAACTAGATATATCCCTCTACAGTCCAGGGCCAGAACTAGATATATCCCTCTACAGTCCAGGACCAGAACTAGATATATCCCTCTACAGTCCAGGGCCAGAACTAGATATATCCCTCTACAGTCCAGGGCCAGAACTAGATATATCCCTCTACAGTCCAGGGCCAGAACTAGATATATCCCTCTACAGTCCAGGACCAGAACTAGATATATCCCTCTACAGTCCAGGACCAGAACTAGATATATCCCTCTACAGTCCAGGACCAGAACTAGATATATCCCTCTACAGTCCAGGACCAGAACTAGATATATCCCTCTACAGGACCAGAACTCCCTCTGGACCAGAACTAGATATATCCCTCTACAGTCCAGGACCAGAACTAGATATATCCCTCTACAGTCCAGGACCAGAACTAGATATATCCCTCTACAGTCCAGGACCAGAACTAGATATATCCCTCTACAGTCCAGGACCAGAACTAGATATATCCCTCTACAGTCCAGGACCAGAACTAGATATATCCCAGAACTCTACAGTCCAGGACCAGAACTAGATATATCCCTCTACAGTCCAGGACCAGAACTAGATATATCCCTCTACAGTCCAGACCAGAACTAGATATATCCCTCTACAGTCCAGGAACAGAACCCTAGAGAACTATATATCCCTCTACAGTCCAGGACCAGAACTAGATATATCCCTCTACAGTCCAGGACCAGAACTAGATATATCCCTCTACAGTCCAGGACCAGAACTAGATATATCCCTCTACAGTCCAGAACCAGAACTATATATCCCTCTACAGTCCAGGACCAGAACTAGATATATCCCTCTACAGTCCAGGACCAGAACTAGATATATCCCTCTACAGTCCAGGACCAGAACTAGATATATCCCTCTACAGTCCAGGACCAGAACTAGATATATCCCTCTACAGTCCAGGACTAGAACTAGATATATCCGTCTACAGTCCAGGACCAGAACTAGATATATCCCTCTACAGTTCAGGGCCAGAACTAGATATATCCCTCTACAGTCCAGGACCAGAACAAGATATATCCCTCTACAGTCCAGGACCAGAACTAGATATATCCCTCTACAGTCCAGGGCCAGAACTAGATATATCCCTCTACAGTTCAGGACCAGAACTAGATATATCCCTCTACAGTCCAGGACCAGAACTAGATATATCCCTCTACAGTCCAGGGCCAGAACTAGATATATCCCTCTACAGTCCAGGGCCAGAACTAGATATATCCTCTACAGTCCAGAACTAGATATATCCCTCTACAGTCCAGGACCAGAACTAGATATATCCCTCTACAGTCCAGGGCCAGAACTAGATATATCCCTCTACAGTCCAGGGCCAGAACCAGAACTAGATATATCCCTCTACAGTCCAGGACCAGAACTAGATATATCCCTCTACAGTCCAGGACCAGAACTAGATATATCCCTCTACAGTCCAGGACCAGAACTAGATATATCCCTCTACAGTCCAGGGCCAGAACTAGATATATCCCTCTACAGTCCAGGACCAGAACTAGATATATCCCTCTACAGTCCAGGACCAGAACTAGATATATCCCTCTACAGTCCAGGACCAGAACTAGATATATCCCTCTACAGTCCAGGACCAGAACTAGATATATCCCTCTACAGTCCAGGACCAGAACTAGATATATCCCTCTACAGTCCAGGGCCAGAACTAGATATATCCCTCTACTAGTATATCCAGGTCCAGAAACTAGATATATCCCTCTACAGTCCAGGACCAGAACTAGATATATCCCTCTAGGACCAGAACTAGATATATCCCTCTACAGTCCAGGACCAGAACAGTCCAGGGCCAGAACTAGATATATCCTCTACAGTCCAGGACCAGAACTAGATATATCCCTCTACAGTCCAGGACCAGAACTAGATATATCCCTCTACAGTCCAGGGCCAGAACTAGATATATCCCTCTACAGTCCAGGACCAGAACTAGATATATCCCTCTACAGTCCAGGGCCAGAACTAGATATATCCCTCTACAGTCCAGGATATATCCCTCTACAGTCCAGAACTAGATATATCCCTCTACAGTCCAGGACCAGAACTAGATATATCCCTCTACAGTCCAGGACCAGAACTAGATATATCCCTCTACAGTCCAGGACCAGAACTAGATATATCCCAGTCTACAGTCCAGGACCAGAACTAGATATATCCCTCTACAGTCCAGGACCAGAACTAGATATATCCCTCTACAGTCCAGGACCAGAACTAGATATATCCAGAACTAGATATATCCCTCTACAGTCCAGGACCAGAACTAGATATATCCCTCTACAGTCCAGGACCAGAACTAGATATATCCCTCTACAGTCCAGGACCAGAACTAGATATATCCCTCTACAGTCCAGGACCAGAACTAGATATATCCCTCTACAGTCCAGGACCAGAACTAGATATATCCCTCTACAGTCCAGGACCAGAACTAGATATATCCCTCTACAGTCCAGGACCAGAACTAGATATATCCCTCAGTCCAGGACCAGAACTAGATATATCCCTCTAGTCCAGGACCAGAACTAGATATATCCCCAGGACCAGAACTACAGTCCAGGACCAGAACTAGATATATCCCTCTACAGTCCAGGACCAGAACTAGATATATCCCTCTACAGTCCAGGACCAGAACTAGATATATCCCTCTACAGTCCAGGGCCAGAACTAGATATATCCCTCTACAGTCCAGGACCAGAACTAGATATATCCCTCTACAGTCCAGGACCAGAACTAGATATATCCCTCTACAGTCCAGGACCAGAACTAGATATATCCCTCTACAGTCCAGGACCAGAACTAGATATATCCCTCTACAGTCCAGGACCAGAACTAGATATATCCCTCTACAGTCCAGGACCAGAACTAGATATATCCCTCCCAGTCCAGGACCAGAACTAGATATATCCCTCTACAGTCCAGGACCAGAACTAGATATATCCCTCTACAGTCCAGGACCAGAACTAGATATATCCCTCTACAGTCCAGGACCAGAACTAGATATATCCCTCTACAGTCCAGGACCAGAACTAGATATATCCCTCTACAGTCCAGGACCAGAACTAGATATATCCCTCTACAGTCCAGGACCAGAACTAGATATATCCCTCTACAGTCCAGGGCCAGAACTAGATATATCCCTCTACAGTCCAGGACCAGAACTAGATATATCCCTCTACAGTCCAGGACCAGAACTAGATATATCCCTCTACAGTCCAGGGCCAGAACTAGATATATCCCTCTACAGTCCAGGGCCAGAACTAGATATATGCCTCTATAGTCCAGAACTAGATATATCCCTCTACAGTCCAGGGCCAGAACTAGATATATCCCAGGACTCTACAGTCCAGGGCCAGAACTAGATATATCCCTCTACAGTCCAGGGCCAGAACTAGATATATCCCTCTACAGTCCAGGACCAGAACTAGATATATCCCTCTACAGTCCAGGGCCAGAACTAGATATATCCCTCTACAGTCCAGGACCAGAACTAGATATATCCCTCTACAGTCCAGGACCAGAACTAGATATATCCCTCTACAGTCCAGGACCAGAACTAGATATATCCCTCTACAGTCCAGGACCAGAACTAGATATATCCCTCTACAGTCCAGGACCAGAACTAGATATATCCCTCTACAGTCCAGGGCCAGAACTAGATATATCCCTCTACAGTCCAGGATATATCCCTCTACAGAGGACTAGATATATCCCTCTACAGTCCAGGACCAGAACTAGATATATCCCTCTACAGTCCAGGACCAGAACTAGATATATCCCTCTACAGTCCAGGACCAGAACTAGATATATCCCTCTACAGTCCAGGGCCAGAACTAGATATATCCCTCTACAGTCCAGGACCAGAACTAGATATATCCCTCTACAGTCCAGGACCAGAACTAGATATATCCCTCTACAGTCTATATCCCTCTAGTCCAGGACCAGAACTAGATATATCCCTCTACAGTCCAGGGCCAGAACTAGATATATCCCTCTACAGTCCAGGACCAGAACTAGATATATCCCTCTACAGTCCAGGACCAGAACTAGATATATCCAGGACCAGAACTAGATATATCCCTCTACAGTCCAGGACCAGAACTAGATATATCCCTCTACAGTCCAGGACCAGAACTAGATATATCCCTCTACAGTCCAGGACCAGAACTAGATATATCCCTCTACAGTCCAGGACCAGAACTAGATATATCCCTCCAGGACCACAGTCCAGGACCAGAACTAGATATATCCCTCTACAGTCCAGGACCAGAACTAGATATATCCCTCTACAGTCCAGGACCAGAACTAGATATATCCCTCTACAGTCCAGGAACCAGAACTAGATATATCCCTCTACAGTCCAGGACCAGGATATATCCCAGAACTAGATATATCCCTCTACAGTCCAGGACCAGAACTAGATATATCCCTCTACAGTCCAGGGCCAGAACTAGATATATCCCTCTACAGTCCAGGAAGAACTAGATATATCCCTCTACAGTCCAGGACCAGAACTAGATATATCCCTCTCTACAGTCCAGGACCAGAACTAGATATATCCCTCTACAGTCCAGGACCAGAACTAGATATATCCCTCTACAGTCCAGGACCAGAACTAGATATATCCCTCTACAGTCCAGGACCAGAACTAGATATATCCCTCTACAGTCCAGGACCAGAACTAGATATATCCCTCTACAGTCCAGGGCCAGAACTAGATATATCCCTCTACAGTCCAGGACCAGAACTAGATATATCCCTCTACAGTCCAGGACCAGAACTAGATATATCCCTCTACAGTCCAGGACCAGAACAGAACTAGATATATCCCAGAACTAGATATATCTCTACAGTCCAGGACCAGAACTAGATATATCCCTCTACAGTCCAGGACCAGAACTAGATATATCCCTCTACAGTCCAGGGCCAGAACTAGATATATCCCTCAGTCCAGGGCCAGAACAGATATATCCAGGTCCAGAGAACTAGATATATCCCTCTACAGTCCAGGACCAGAACTAGATATATCCCTCTACAGTCCAGGACCAGAACTAGATATATCCCTCTACAGTCCAGGACCAGAACTAGATATATCCCTCTACAGTCAGAACAGAACTAGATATATCCCTCTACAGTCCAGGACCAGAACTAGATATATCCCTCTACAGTCCAGGGCCAGAACTAGATATATCCCTCTACAGTCCAGGGCCAGAACTAGATATATCCCTCTACAGTCCAGGGTCCAGAACTAGAGATATCCCTCTACAGTCCAGGACCAGAACTAGATATATCCCTCTACAGTCCAGGACCAGAACTAGATATATCCCTCTACAGTCCAGGACCAGAACTAGATATATCCCTCTACAGTCCAGGGCCAGAACTAGATATATATCCCTCTACAGTCCAGGACCAGAACTAGATATATCCCTCTACAGTCCAGGGACCAGAACTAGATATATCCCTCTACAGTCCAGGACCAGAACTAGATATATCCCTCTACAGTCCAGGACCAGAACTAGATATATCCCTCTACAGTCCAGGACCAGAACTAGATATATCCCTCTACAGTCCAGGGCCAGAACTAGATATATCCCTCTACAGTCCAGGACCAGAACTAGATATATCCCTCTACAGTCCAGGGCCAGAACTAGATATATCCCTCTACAGTCCAGGGCCAGAACTAGATATATCCCTCTACAGTCCAGGAAGAACTAGATATATCCCTCTAGTCAGTCCAGGGACCAGAACTAGATATATCCCTCTACAGTCCAGGGCCAGAACTAGATATATCCCTCTACAGTCCAGGATCAGAACTAGATATATCCCTCTACAGTCCAGGGCCAGAACTAGATATATCCCTCTACAGTCCAGGGCCAGAACTAGATATATCCCTCTACAGTCCAGGGCCAGAACTAGATATATCCCTCTACAGTCCAGGACCAGAACTAGATATATCCCTCTACAGTCCAGGACTAGAACTAGATATATCCGTCTACAGCCCAGGACCAGAACTAGATATATCCCTCTACAGTTCAGGGCCAGAACTAGATATATCCCTCTACAGTCCAGGACCAGAACTAGATATATCCCTCTACAGTCCAGGACCAGAACTAGATATATCCCTCTACAGTCCAGGACCAGAACTAGATATATCCCTCTACAGTCCAGGACCAGAACTAGATATATCCCTCTACAGTCCAGGACCAGAACTAGATATATCCCTCTACAGTCCAGGACCAGAACTAGATATATCCCTCTACAGTCCAGGACCAGAACTAGATATATCCCTCTACAGTCCAGGACCAGAACTAGATATATCCCTCTACAGTCCAGGACCAGAACTAGATATATCCCTCTACAGTCCAGGACCAGAACTAGATATATCCCTCTACAGTCCAGGACCAGAACTAGATATATCCCTCTACAGTCCAGGACCAGAACTAGATATATCCCTCTACAGTCCAGGGCCAGAACTAGATATATCCCTCTACAGTCCAGGACCAGAACTAGATATATCCCTCTACAGTCCAGGACCAGAACTAGATATATCCCTCTACAGTCCAGGACCAGAACTAGATATATCCCTCTACAGTCCAGGACCAGAACTAGATATATCCCTCTACAGTCCAGGACCAGAACTAGATATATCCCTCTACAGTCCAGGACCAGAACTAGATATATCCCTCTACAGTCCAGGACCAGAACTAGATATATCCCTCTACAGTCCAGGGCCAGAACTAGATATATCCCTCTACAGTCCAGGACCAGAACTAGATATATCCCTCTACAGTCCAGGGCCAGAACTAGATATATCCCTCTACAGTCCAGGGCCAGAACTAGATATATCCCTCTCCAGGACCAGAACAGTATATCCAGGACCAGAACTAGATATATCCCTCTACAGTCCAGGACCAGAACTAGATATATCCCTCTACAGTCCAGGGCCAGAACTAGATATATCCCTCTACAGTCCAGGGCCAGAACTAGATATATCCCTCTAGTCCAGGGCCAGAACTAGATATATCCCTCTACAGTCCAGGGCCAGAACTAGATATATCCCTCTACAGTCCAGGGCCAGAACTAGATATATCCCTCTACAGTCCAGGGACCAGAACTAGATATATCCCTCTACAGTCCAGGACCAGAACTAGATATATCCCTCTACAGTCCAGGGCCAGAACTAGATATATCCCTCTACAGTCCAGGGCCAGAACTAGATATATCCCTCTACAGTCCAGGACCAGAACTAGATATATCCCTCTACAGTCCAGGACCAGAACTAGATATATCCCTCTACAGTCCAGGACCAGAACTAGATATATCCCTCTACAGTCCAGGATATATCCCTCTACAGTCCAGAACTAGATATATCCCTCTACAGTCCAGGACCAGAACTAGATATATCCCTCTACAGTCCAGGACCAGAACTAGATATATCCCTCTACAGTCCAGGACCAGAACTAGATATATCCCTCTACAGTCCAGGACCAGAACTAGATATATCCCTCTACAGTCCAGGACCAGAACTAGATATATCCCTCTACAGTCCAGGACCAGAACTAGATATATCCCTCTACAGTCCAGGACCAGAACTAGATATATCCCTCTACAGTCCAGGACCAGAACTAGATATATCCCTCTACAGTCCAGGGCCAGAACGAGATATATCCCTCTACAGTCCAGGGCCAGAACTAGATATATCCCTCTACAGTCCAGGACCAGAACTAGATATATCCCTCTACAGTCCAGGGCCAGAACTAGATATATCCCTCTACAGTCCAGAACTAGATATATCCCTTTACAGTCCAGGGCAGGAACTAGATATATCCCTCTACAGTCCAGGGCCAGAACTAGATATATCCCTCTACAGTCCAGGGCCAGAGAACTGCACACGTAGAGAGAGATGGAGGATTTATGTGTTTCTCTTTATGTGCCTTGCTGGCAGGGATCCCTCAGTTGTGCATTTCACTAAAGTCTTTTAATCTAGACGGCAGGAGTGCTGAATGTGAGATTTCCTGCACTCTGTAGGGCTTTTAAAACAGTCCATTAGAGAGCGGTGGTATAGACACACACACACACAAACATGCATATGCACACACACATAGTCTTGGACACACAGTTAACTCTAACCCTTATCCTAACTCTAACCTTAACCCTAACCCCAAAACTTAACCTTAACTCTAACCCAATAGAAATAACATTTGACCTTGTGGGGACTAACAATGTCTTCAATTGGTCAAAAAAATTTTACTGGGGAATTCTGGTCCACACAAGGTTAATTAAACACACACACACACACACACACACACACACACACACACACACACACACACACACACACACACACACACACACACACACACACACACACACACACACACACACACACACACACACACACACACACACACAGTGTCAGAGCTTCAAAGCAGAACCCTGTGTAAATGCCATTCTAAGAAACACTTTCACGGTTTCAGATTTGCTCAGGTCCAGTTAAACATCAATTTTCTGTTGACTTCACTCTGACGAGGTTGAGTCACTTCAGTGAACCTTAAGGCTGTGGCTTTCCGTGGGGAAAAGGGGAAAAGGGGGAAGCTGGAAATAAGCATTGAGCTACGAGACAACACACTGATTGAAATGGATGGGATAGAATACAAATGTCAGAGAAATGAAGTCAATATTGGATCAAGTCATTAAACAACACTCATTGGTCCATGACAGACCATAGATTGTGTAGTAAGTAGTCCATGATGGACTCTACAACCAAATAGTCTTGCCCACTGCAACTGTGTTGCTGTCGTCTTTTAATCCACAGATGGAATAGAGTTAGTGCCAGGCAACTGTGCTGTAAGTACTAGCTTCTTGAAGCACCCATCCCGTTACCGGGATCATTTTCGTCAACATCAACTGTGCTGTAAGTACTAGCTTCTTGAAGCACCCATCCCGTTACCGGGATCATTTTCGTCAACATCAACTGTGCTGTAAGTACTAGCTTCTTGAAGCACCCATCCCGTTACCGGGATCATTTTCGTCAACATCAACTGTGCTGTAAGTACTAGCTTCTTGAAGCACCCATCCCGTTACCGGGATCATTTTCGTCAACATCAACTGTGCTGTAAGTACTAGCTTCTTGAAGCACCCATCCCGTTACCGGGATCATTTTCGTCAACATCAACTGTGCTGTAAGTACTAGCTTCTTGAAGCACCCATCCCGTTACCGGGATCATTTTCGTCAACATCAACTGTGCTGTAAGTACTAGCTTCTTGAAGCACCCATCCCGTTACCGGGATCATTTTCGTCAACATCCACTGAACTGCAGAGCGCCAAATTCAAATTAAATTACAAAAAATATTTAATTTTCATGAAATCTCAAGTGCTATATAGCAAAACACAGCTTAGCTTGTTGTTAATCCACCTGGCGTGTCAGATTGCAAAAAAAGCTTTTCGGTGAAAGCATACCAAGCGTTTATGCAAGGACATCTCTCTCAGTAGACAAAACATTACAAATAGCTAGCAGCCAAGTAGATTGGTCACGAAAGTCAGAAAAGCAATAAAATGAATCGCTTACCTTTGATGATCTTCGGATGTTTGGACTCACAAGACTCCCAGTAACACAATAAATGTTCATTTTGTTCCATGAAGATTATTTTTATATCCAAAATTCCTCCATTTGGTTGGTGCGTTATGTTCAGAAATCCACAGGCTCGAGCGGTCACGACCACGCAGACGAAAATTCCAAATAGTATCCGTAAAGTTCGTAGAAACATGTCAAACGTTTTTTATAATCAATCCTCAGGTTGTTTTTACAATATATAATCGATAATATTTCAACCGGGACTGTATCTTCTTCAATAGGAGAGAGAGAGAAAATGTATGCTCCAAGCTGTTGAGCATGCAAAACGCTGCTGGCACCCAGCCATACAATGACGCGAAGTGATCTTTCTCGCTCATTTTTCAAAATAAAAGCCTGAAACTATCTCTAAAGACTGTCCACACCTTGGGGAAGCCATAGGAAAAGGAATATGTTTGATATCCCTTTAAATGGAGGCAAGGCAGGCAATTGAACCTTTCAGGAAAAACAGCACTTCCGGGTTGAATTTCCTCAGGTTTTCGCCTGCAATATCAGTTCTGTTATAGTCACAGACAATATTTTGACAGTGTTGGAAACTTTAGAGTGTTTTCTATCCGAATCTGAAAATTATATGCATATTATAGATTCTGGGCCCGAGAAATAGGCAGTTTCATTTGGGTATGTTTTTCATCCAAACATCAAAATAATGCCCCCTACACTCAACAGGCTAAGAAGGTTCATTGTATTCAATGTTAGTATTCGTCTGGATTTCTTTTTCTTTGAACAAACCAACTGCATTCTGACAGGACGTACCATCTACCAGATGTGGCATTGTGCACACACACACACACACACACACACACACACACACACACACACAAAGGGTAACATGTAAGGCAGGTCGGCTGACACACACACACACACACACACACACACACACACACACACACACACACACACACACACACACACACACACACACACACACACACACACACACATATATAGGATATATACCTCTATATTCCTGGGATGTTATCTGTGCCATTCAAAGGGTAACATGTAAGGCAGGTCGGCTGAAGCCCCAAAATGCTTTTTTGTCTGTTCGATGCAAACCTAATCTAACTGCCATGTTGGATTTGTCTGTTACTGTAAAAGGTCAGACTGCAGCTACATTAGTCATATAATGGACTAAAGAGAAAACAGGCTGTACATTGGCTTGTATACAGTATATAGGACACAGGACACAGCCATTCCTTTAAAGGGTACGGATAGCCAAATTCAATATATTTTGAAGCAATTCTGTCTAAAAATGTTTTTTACCCTGCAAATGGAGAAAGGTGACGGAGCCATTTTCAGTTTCAATGGGTATGACTCCTCTGCTCGAGACTACAATCAGTCAAAAGACTAGCTTACTGCAAAGCACAAAGAGATATCTTAGAGTAGCTGTATGGATCATTGACGACAGTGAACACTTTTGACCCAAAGGGAGAATTCATCAGCCGTCATTAGCTAACAAAATAACAGAGCAAATTGTTTCAACAACACGGGGCTGTTTCTAAATGTATTGGCAGCGACCAGCAGATATCAACCAGAACAAAAACATTGGCAGCTTTTGTTTTAGGACAGAATATATAAAGGTCCAATATTTCATGGCTATTTGACCTTATCTGTCCTGTTCTATACATTCTACATTTGAACTATAATTATACATTATACAGATCTGCTATCTTTAATTTGAACCGTTTCTCACAACAGGAATATAATCCTACAGCAACAGTTAATTATTATGTGGATTTTAATTCATATACATTTTTGTCGGGATTTATTTATTGTTCATTAGGGCAAATCAAGTATGACATTTTAAAGTGGAAATGACTAAATGTAGAAGCCTGTTTAAAAATCCAATACACTACAAGTTTGCAATTCCTGCGGTGCAGGAAAATTCTCTGCGACAATAGCGTGATCAAATTAAGAGAGCACATCTTATTGGTCTACAGTCTGAATCAATGGTATTGCTTCTACAGGACAGGGCATATTTGTGTTTATAATACAGTTAAAAAACACCCCTGCTGACAACACTAACAAAACTATTTGAATTGGATTCCTAGACACAATACAAAAGAGAGGGACAACTTTTGTTGTCCCAGTAGCCAAAATACATCCCTCTGCTAAGTAGCTTTGTGACAGGCGACGCAGCAAGGCCGGAGACCATGGAATTATCTATCTAAAACCATCTATTTGGGTGTTTTTTGTTTTGATTATTGTAGCATGAATATTCATTTAACTTGTACACACATCATACGTCTGTTTTTCTGTTATTTATCATTTAGAACAAATAACAAACTAAGTGCCTGCAAACAATAGTAGCTCAGTAGGGAATCAGCATACAGACTATTATACAACTATTAAAGAACAGAATAAAATAGGGGAAAAACAGAATATAATGTATTTCCAGGGTCAATGTGACAAAGAAGACACAAACAAACAGATGAAACAGAAAAATAAAATAATAGTTGACCGGTTTTTCAATTTCCTTCGCTCTAATCCTCAAGATCTGAAGCACTGACAACAAATTGACTTGAGAACTAGACAAATGTCTTGGTCTGAGAAGGGAGGAAATTGGCCTGTGATTGCATCCCGAATGGCACTCTATTCCGTATATAGTGCACTACTTTGACCAGGGCACATTGGACTCTGGTCAAAAGTAGTGCACTATATAGTGAGTAATGTGCCATTTGGGGTGGACTCTGTGTTCACAGCTCTCTCATTAAGGCTGGGAGCTCCTCTTCTAAAGGCCTTCACGTTTTTACATTTGACCAATCTAATTTCCAAAGATAACCTGTCATTTACTGAAAATAACTTTAACATCCACTTCACAAAGGAAGACAATTGATTCCTTTGTAAACTTGAGCAATGTTATTAACAAAATGATGAGGGCAAAGAAAAAATGAATGCAGACTGTGTCTTTTATGTACGTACATGTCAAGATCCACAGTTCTGAGTGGTCCACACAGGTTCCATCAGGAGTACCAATCGATTAGCACGTGTCTTGGTAATAGTATCCCTTAGAATAGATCCACCGTATCATCGATACCCTATTCAGTGAAGCTGTAGAAAATTGTTACCCATTTAGACAACTGTGTGTTTAGATTCAATGGTGCTTGAAGAAGCAATCGGTTTACCGGTACTAGTGATAAACCAAACCATAGTGAAACGGTTTGTGCCTTTTTCCGTCATCATCTCTCCCTCTTACTGTTTGTCGCTTTGGTACTATTTTCACAAGTATGTGGTAAAATCTCACAACTCTTAGTACAAAACTCATAATGTATCATCAAAAAGGCTGTTATTTAAAAAAAGAAAGAATTTAAGCACATTTTCAATTGACTATAAGTACAACACACAAAATCACACACTTTTTCACCAAACCTAATCAGTGTTTCATCTAGAAATACCGTTCATATAAAGTAATTGCCTTTCACAATGCAATGCTCACAATACTTTTCATATGATTATCTTCTAATTTGTTTAAATAGATTTGACCGTCACTTAATCCAACTGTTCTTAATTGTTAATCACTTAACCGTTTGGTTAACCTATAGATTTTGAACTGGTTTGTCTACTATATATGGATTTTGTGAACTTCAGAAATAGAATGTGTGTTTGTAAAGTATAAACATCTAAATGACATGTATGATACTTGATAACCATACATAATGACTACTGTTTATTGCTAATTGACTTTACATAGTAGTAACTACAATTGGTCACCATATAAAAGGGGGAGTGTGAACACTTGTAATTTCTTTCAACATGGAGAAGGATGGACAGGGGAAGAAATCAAAGAGCTCATGGACAAGGGGCCCGTCAGAGAGATGGTCATGGGCCCCATCAAAGAGGTGGAGAAGGGCCCCATCAAAGAGGTGGGCATGGGCCCCATCAAAGAGGTGGGCATGGGCCCCATGAAAGAGGTGGTCATGGGCCGCATCAAAGAGGTGGGCATGGGCCCCATCAAAGAGGTGGACAAGGGCCCCATCAAAGAGTTGTGCATGGGCCCCATCAAAGAGGTCAAAGAGGTAGGCATGGGCCCCATCAGAGAGGTCAAAGAGGTGGGAATGGGCCCCATCAGAGGTCAAAAAGGTGGGCATGGGCCCCATCAAAAAGGTGTGCATGAGCCCCATCAAAGAGGTGTGCATGGGTCCCATAAAAAAGGTGTGCATGGGCCCCATCAAAGAGGTATGCATGGGTCCCATCAAAGAGGAAGGTATGGGCCCCATCAAAGAGGTTAAAGAGGTGGGCAAGGGCCCTATCAAAGAGGTAAGCATGGGCCCCATCAAAGAGGTCAACGAGTTGGGCATAGGCCCCGTCAAAGAGGTGGAGATAGGGAGGCAGACGGCAGGGAACTGTTGTGTTTAATGAAGCCAGGGCCATCGTCGTTGACCATGTGGTAAACAGAGGCCTTACCATGGCAGAGGCTGATTAGTTAGGTTAATTCACCCCAATCTGAAAAGATCAACTATCTATTCGATCATGAGAACATTTTACCAAGAAAACTGGTAAGTTTGCAGGATATGCACTATGCTTTACCATTACATTTACAGTAAATAACATATTGTAATGCATGTCCATTCACAAATCATGTTCCAGTATTCTTCCAGTATGATCTATAGACAGTGACTCTGCTCTACTCTCAGAATTGACAGAAGACCCCATGGTGGTGGCCGTGTGCTGACCGACCAGTAGGAGTGGACAGCGGTAGAAAAGGTGAGGGCCAGGAATGACATATGGCTGTCCTCAATAAAGCAGGCCATTGAGGAGAACCATGATACCTTTACCAAAGTGGCATCCATCAGCCTACCAACAATCACCCGAGACACTAGGTATCTATGAAACACATTTACCTGGTGCCTTTTGAGAGAAACAACGACCGGTTGAAACAACTGTGGGCCAAGTATGTTCAGGTACAGAACTATATACTGTATTACTGTTACTATTAATACACATGCTACTTCACAATATCATGCTGGAACTATACTGTAAAAATAACTAACCAAAATACATTTTTAGAAGGTGATGGTGCTGGATGCTGCTGTGAACCATCACAAGTATATCTTTGTTTATGAAGCGGGCTTCAACCTGGTCAAAACTCGGCGCCGTGGGAGGAACCTCATCGGCCAAAAGGGGTGTCAAAGTGCCTGGCCAACGTGGGGGAAACAGCTCCATGTACGCAGCTATCTCTGAAGATAGTGTGGTAGGACGTAGGCCATTACTTGGATCCTACAACGCTGCACACCTTATTGTGTTTCTCAATGAAATTCAGAAGGCCTGTCAAGGTGAAGGGGTCTCCTATTTCATTGTGTGGGACAATGATGGAGCTGACAGAGATGGTCGCTTCACTTCGCGTTCTTAGGAAACTATGTGGTATTTTATTTTTTATGTATAATGTCTTACACTGTTGCCCAGGAAATCTTAAATCTTATTACATACAGCCGGCAAGAACTATTGGATATAAGAGCAACGTCAACTTACCAACATTACGACCAGGAATACAACTTTCCCGAAGTGGATCCTCTGTTCGGACCACCACCCAAGACAATGGATCGGAACCCAGTAGGCGACCCAAAACAACGGCGCCACAGAAGGGGTAGACGGAGCGGTCTTAGGGCAGGCTCCGTAGACGGGCACGTCGCTCACCGCTCCCGAGTATACTACTCGCCAATGTCCAGTCTCTTGACAACAAGGTAGACGAAATTTGAGCAAGGGTTGCCTTCCAGAGAGACATCAGAGTTTGTAACATTCTCTGTTTCACGGAAGCATGGCTCACTCGGGATACGTTATCAGAGTAGGTACAGCCACCCGGTATCTTCACGCATCGCTCCAAAAGAAACAAACATCTCTTTGGTAAGAAGAAGGGCGGGGTTGTATGCCTTAAAGATTAATGAGTCGTGATGTGATCATAACAGCATACAGGAACTCAAGTCCTTTTGTTCACCTAACCTAGAATTCCTTACAATCAAATGCCAACAGCGTTATCTACCAAGAGAATTCTCTTCAATTATAGTCACAGCCGTGTATATCCCCCCAAGCAGACACCTCGACGGCCCTGAAAGAACATCATTGGACACTATGTAAACTGGAAACCACATATCCTGAGGCTGCATTTATTGTAGCTGGGGATTTTAACAAGGCTACTCTGAAACAAGGCTCCCTAAATTTTATCAGCATATCGAATGGGCGACCCGGGCTGGAACAATTCTGGATCATTGATACTTCCGCGACGCATACAAAGCCCTCCCTCACCCTCCTTTCGGGAAAAATGTGACCACGACACCACTTTGATGCTCCCAGCCTATAGACTAACTAAAGCAGTACACGCCCGTGCTCAGGTCTGTTCAACTCTGTCCGACCAATCTAATTCCACGCTTCGAGATTGCTTTGATCACGTGGGCTGGGATATGTTCCGGATAGCCTCAGAAAACAACATTGATGTATGCGCTGGTTCGGTGAGCAAGTTTATTAGCAAGTGCATCAGTGATGTTGTACCCATGGTGACTATTAAAACCTTCCCCAACCAGAAACCATGGATTGATGGCAGCATTCGCGCAAAACTGAAAGCGCCAACCACTGATTTTAATCATGGCAAGGCGACCGGAAACATGACCGAATACAAACAGTGTAGCTGTTCCCTCCACAAAGCAATCAAACAAGCTAAGCGTCAGTATAGAGACTAAGTAGAGTCGCAATTGAATGGCTCAGATACGAGACATATGTGGCAGGGTCTACAGTCAATCACGGATTACAAAAAGAAAACCAGTCCCATCGCGGACACCAACGTCTTGCTCCCAGACAAACTAAACAACTTCTTTGCCCGGTTTGAGGAAAACACAGTGCCACTGACACGGCCTGCTTCCAAAACATGCGGGCTCTCCTTCACTGCAGCCAACATACAACATTTAAATGTGTTAACCCTCGCAAGGCTGCCGGCATCCCTAGCCGTGTCCTCAGAGCATCCACAGACCAGCTGGCTGGTGTGTTTATGGACATATTCAATCAATCCCTGCTCTTCCAACATGCTTCAAGCGGGCCACCATTGTTCCTGTTCCCAAGAAAGCTAAGGTAACAGAGTTAAACGACTATCGCCTCGTAGCACTCACTTCTGTCATCATGAAGTTCTTTGAAAGACTAGTCAAGGAGCATATCACCTCCATTCCACCTGACACCCTAGACCCACTCCAATTTGCTTACCGCCCCAATAGGTTCACAGACGATGCAATCGCAATCACACTGCACACTGCCCTAACCCATCTGGACAGGAGGAATACCTATGTAAGAAGGCTGTTCATCGATTATAACTAAGCATGTAACACCATAGTACCCTCCAAACTCGTTATTAAGCTCGAGACCCTGGGTCTCGACCCCGCCCTGTGCAACTGGGTCCTGGACTTTCTGACGGCCACCCCCAGGTGGTGAGGGTAGGAAACAACATCTCCACCCTGTTGATGCTCAACACTGGGGCCCCTCAAGAGTGCGTTCTCAGCCCTCTCCTGTACTCCCTGTTCACCCATGACTGCATGGCCATGCACGCCTCCAACTCAATCATCAAGTTTGCGGACGACACTGCAGTAGTAGGCTTGAAAACCAATAACGATGAGACGACTTACAGGGTGGAGGTGAGGGCTCTCAGAGTGTGGTGTCAGGAAAATAACCTCACACTCACAGTCAGCAAAACAAAGAAGATGATGGACTTCAGGAAACAGCAGAGGGAGCACCCCCCTATCCACATCAATGGGACAGTTGTGGAGAAGGTGGAAAGCTTTAAGATTCTCCACGTACACATCACTCAGGAGGCTGAAGAAATTTGGCTTGTCACCAAAAACACTCACAATCTTCTACAGATGCACAATCGAGAGCATCCTGTCGGCCTGTGTCACCGCCTGGTACGGCAACTGCTCCGCCCACAACAGTAAGGCTCTCCAGAAGGTAGTGAGGTATGCACAATGCATCACCAGGGGCAAACTACCTACCCTCCAGCACACCTACACCACCCGATGTCACAGGAAGGCCAAAAAGATCATCAAGGACAACAACCACTCGAGCCACTGCCTGTTCACCCCACTATCATCCAGAAGGCTTAGTCAGTACAGGTGCATCAAAGCTGGGACCAAGAGACTGAAAAACAGCTTCTATCTCAAGGCTATCAGACTGTTAAACAGCCATCACTAACATTGAGTGACTGCTGCCAACATACTGACTCAAATCTCTAGCCACTTAATAAATAATAAAAAATTGGATGTAATAAATGTATCACTAGTCACTTTAACTTCTTATGGCTGGGGGGCAGTATTGAGTAGCTTGGATGAATAAGTTCCCCAAAGTAAACGGCCTGCTCCTCAGTCTCAGTTGCTAATATATGCATATTATTATTAGTATTGGATAGAAAAGTCTAAAGTTTCTAAAACTGTTTGAATGATGTCTGTGAGTATAACAGAACTCATATGGCAGGCAATATCCTGAGTTGAAATCAAAACAGGAAGTGAGAAATCTGAGCTTTGTATGTATTCACCTGAGTCCCCAATGAAATCCCCTTGAGATATTAATTATGTTGCACTGCCTAGGTGTTCCACTAGATGTCAACCAATAATAGACACTTTAATGAGACTTCTATGGTGTTGTGGGAGTGAATGAGAGCAGAATGTATCAGGTGTCCATCAAGCAGCCATTTTCTGATCACGCTTATTCCTCATGGTACCCACTTGCGTTCCATTGCTCATGAAGACAAGAAGGAATACTCCGGTTGGAACTTTATTGAAGCTATATGTTTAAAAACATCCTAATGATTGATTCTGTACTTAGTTTGAAATGTTTCTTCGACCTGTAATATAACTTTTTGAAGTTTTTGTCCGATGTAACGCTGACCAGAATGAGCGTTTGAATATGTATACCAAACGCGCTAACAAAAGAAGGTATTTGGACATAAATAACGGATATTATCGAACAAAACAAACATGTATTGTGGACCTGGGATTCCTGGAGTGCTTTCTGATGTAGATTATCAAAGGAAAGGGAAAATACATATCATGTAATTTCTTGTTTATGTTGACGCCATGGTTGCGGCTATTGTGATTTTTTATTTCTGAGCGGCGTCTCAGATTATTGCATGGGTTTCTTTTTCCGTAAAGTTTTTAAAAAAATCAGACACAGCGGTTGCATTAAGGAGAGGTATATCTATAATTCCATGTGTATAACTTGTATTATCATCTACATTTATGATGAGTATTTCTGTTGAATGATGTGGCTATGCAAAATCACTAGTGAATGTAACGCGCCAATGTAAACTCATATTTTGATAAATATGAACTTTATCAAACAAAACATACATGTGTTGTGTAACATGAAGTCCTATTAGTGTCATCCGATGAGGATCAAAGGTTAGTGATTCATTTTATCTCTATTTATGCATTTTGAAACTCCTCTCTTTGGCTGGAAAAAAATGGCTGTGTTTTTCTGTGGCTATGTGGTGACCTAACATAATTGTTTGTGGTGCTTTTGCTGTAAAGCATATTTGAAATCAGACACTGTGCTGGGATTAACAATGAGAATAGCTTTAAAATGGTATGAGATACATGTATGTTTGAGGAATTCTAATGATGAGATTTTTGACGTTTTAATATTGGCGCCCTACACTTTGACTGGCTGTAATATCGCTCCCGTTAACGGGATTGCAGCCATAAGAAGTTCACTTTAAACAATGCCACTTTATATAATGTTTACATACCCTCCATTACTCATCTCATATGCCCAGTTGATGTGTTAAGTTTACATACACCTTAGAAAAATTATTTTGACATTTAATCCTGGTAAAAATGTCATGTCTTAGGTCAGTTAGGATCACCACTTTACTTTAAGAATGTGAAATGTCAGAATAATAGTAGAGAGAATGATTTAATTCAGCTTTTATTTCTTTCATCACATTCCCAGTGTGTCAGAAGTTTACATACACTCAATTAGTATTTGGTAGCATTGCCTTTAAATTGGTTAACTTGGGTCAAACGTTTTGGGTAGCCTTCCACAAGCTTCTCACAATAAGTTGGATGCATTTTGGCCCATTTCTCCTGACAGAGCTGGTGTAACTAAGTCAGGTGGGTTGGCCTCCTTGCTTGCACAAGCTTTTTCAGTTCTGCCCACAAACCTTCTATAGGATTGAGGTAAGGGCTTTGTGATGGCCACTCCGATACCTTGACTTTATTGTCCTTAAGACATTTTGCCACAATTTTGGAAGTATGCTTAGGGTCATTGTCCATTTGGAAGACCCATTTGTGACCAAGCTTCAACTTCCAGACTGATGTCTTGAGATGTTGCTTCAATATATCTACATAATATTCCTCCCTCATGATGCCATCTATTTTGCGAAGTGCACAAGTCCCTCCTGCAGCAAAACACCCCCACAACATGATGCTGCCACCCCTGTGCTTCACAGTTGGGATGGTGTTCTTCGGCTTACAAGCCTCCCATTTTCCTCCAAACATAAAGATGGTCATTATGGGCAAACATTTCTATTTTTGTTTCATCAGAACAGAGGACATTTCTCTAGAAAGTACAATCTTTGTCCCCATGTGCAGTTGCAAACCATAGTCTGGCTTTTCTGTGGCGGTTTTGGAGCAGTAGCTTCTTCCTTGCTGAGCGGCCTTTCAGGTTATGTCGATATAGGACTAGTTTAACTGTGGATATAGATACTTTTGTACCTGTTTCCTCCAGCATCTTCACAAGGTCCTTTGCTGTTGTTCTGGGATTGATTCGCACTTTTCGCACCAAAGTACGTTCATCTCTAGGAGACAGAATGCATCTTGTTCCTGAGCGGTATGACAGCTGCATGGTCCCATGGTGTTTATACTTGCGTACTATTGTTTGTACAGATGAACGTGGCACCTTCAGGCATTTGGAAATTGCTCCCAAGGATGAACCAGACTTGTGGAGGTCTACAATTATTGAGGTCTTGGCTTATTGTTTATGATTTTCCCATGATGTCAAGCAGAGGCACTGAGTTTTTGAAATACATCCACAGGTACACCTCCAACTGATGCAAATTATGTCAATTAGCCTATCAGAAGCTTCTAAAGCCATGACATAATTTTCTAGAATTTTCCAAGCTGTTTAAAGGCACAGTCAACTTAGTGTATGTAAACTTCAAACCCACTGGAATTGTGATACAGTGAATTATAAGTGAAATAATCTGTCTATAAACAGTTGTTGGAAAAATTAATCGTGTCATGCACAAAGAGTTTTGAAATACATCCACAGGTACACCTCCAACTGATGCAAATTATGTCAATTAGCCTATCAGAAGCTTCTAAAGCCATGACATAATTGGTTTTGTGGCAGTGGCTTCTTCCTTGCTGTTTTACTGTGGATATAAATACTTTTGTACCTGTTTCCTCCAGCATCTTCACAAGGTCCTTTGTTGTTGTTCTGGGATTGACTTGCACTTTTTGCACCAAAGTATGTTCATCTCTAGGAGACAGAACGCGTCTCCTTCCTGAGCGGTATGACGGCTGTGTGGTCCCATGGTGTTTATACTTGCGTACTATTGTTTGTACAGATGAACGTGGTACGTTCAGGCATTTGGAAATTGCTCCCAAGGATGAACCAGACTTGTAGAGTTCTACATTTTTTTTCCTGAGGTCTTGGCTGATATCTTTTGATTTTCCCATGATGTCAAGCAAAGAGGCACTGAGTTTGAAGGTAGACCTAGAAATACATCCACAGATAAACCTCCATTTGACTAATGATGTCAATTAGCCTATCAGACGCTTCTAAAGCCATGACATAATTTTCTGGAATTTTCTAAGCTGTTTAAAGGCACAGTCAATTTAGTGTATTTAAACGTCTGACCCTCTGGAATTGTGATACAGTGAATTATAAGTGAAATAATCTTTCTTTAAACAATTGTTGGAAAATGTACTTGTCATGCACAAAGTAGAAGTCCTAACCGACTTCCAAAACTATAGTTGTTAACATGAAATTTGTGGAGTGGGTGAAAAACGAGTTTTAATGACTCCAACCTAAGTGTATGTAAATTTCTGACTTCAACTGTATATACTGTACTCTATACCGTCTACTGCATCTTACCTATGCCGTTTGGCATCGCTCATCCATATATTTATATGTACATATTCTTATTTATTCATTTACACTTGTGTGTATAAGGTAGTTGTTGTGAAATTGTTAAATTACTTGTTAGATATTACTGCACGGTCAGAAATAGAAGCTCAAACATTTTGCTACACTCGCATTAACATCTACTAACCATGTGTATGTGACCAATAACATCTACTAACCATGTGTATGTGCCCATTAACATCTACTAACCATGTGTACGTGACCATTAACATCTACTAACCATGTGTATGTGACCATTAACATCTACTAACCATGTGTATGTGACCATTAACATCTACTAACCATGTGTATGTGACCATTAACATCTACTAACCATGTGTATGTGACCATTAACATCTACTAACCATGTGTATGTGACCAATAACATCTACTAACCATGTGTATGTGACCATTAACATCTACTAACCATGTGTATGTGACCAATAACATCTACTAACCATGTGTATGTGACCAATAACATCTACTAACCATGTGTATGTGACCAATAACATCTACTAACCATGTGTATGTGACCAATAAAATATATATACATATCTTTTTATTTGTCAGGTTCCACCAGGTGGTTCAGGCTTCAGGTTCAGGCGTAGGTTTCGGGTCCATCCAGGCCCATTGGTGACCCTGTACCTGCCCCCACACTCTCCTTTCCTCAAACATATTGAGGAATTATTTTCAGCATGGAGGTGGAACATCAATGCATACCAATATCGAGCTTGGATTCGTCATGCCAAAAGGTTTTTCCCACGGTGCATTAACAATGAGGACATTCACTGTGATGTGCATGAGAATTTATGGCCAAACGCTCAAGAGGCTTGATGCAAATTATTGCAAGACAGGCTTGACGCAAATTATTGCAAGACAGGCCTGCTAAACATTGTTTTATTTTAATTCTTTTAAGTGGCTTCATTTAATTTCTTACATTTGATTACAGACAATACACCTATGTTGCAATTACATGTGATGGATTGTCTGTTAGCATTACTCCACTGTAGACTACAGATATAGGATCTTTATTTGATCAGTCTTTTTTGCTGATAATTTTTATAAATGCAGATTAGCTTTGTGATTGACATAAATTCACTAAAACCTCACACTAACACATGGTTAGAGTATATTAACAGTATTGCACTTTTCACATAGCCTACTTTTGTCCAGCTAATAGCTGGACCACAGATCAAACAACACTATGGACTAAACGTTCAAATCCTTTTGCTGCAGGACTACTTTGTTGTGACAATGTAGGTCAAATTAAGATCTTACATATGTACAGACCCTGCCTCTCAGCATTGACACCTATTCCACCTCAGAGACACTATTATACATCCTTGTGAAACCAGTCTGACTGCTGCATTCACGTTTTCCATTCACTTGGGAATGTGGGCTATCATGACGTCAGTCTAGTTTCATGAGGCTACCATAGACGATATACAAGCTCAGCTTTTAGCACACATACAAGTAATCCCACTGCACATGGCCCTTTCCCACCTGGACAAAAGGAACACCTATGTGAGAATGCTGTTCATTGTCTACAATTCAGCGTTCAGCGCTCTCTGTTCCTAACGTACTAGACGACCAGTTCTTATAGCCTTTAGCCGTACCCTTATCCTACTCCTCTTCTGTTCCTCTGGTGATGTAGAGGTCAATCCAAGCCCAGCAGTGCCTAGCTCCACTCCCATTCCCCAGGCGCACTCATTTGTTGACTTCTGTAACCGTAAAAGCCTTGGTTTCATGCATGTTAACACTCCCCAAGTTTGTTTTATTCACTGCCTTAGCACACTCTGCCAACCCGGATGTCTTAGCCGTGTCTGAATCCTGGCTTAGGAAGACCACCAAAAACCCTGAAATGTCCATCCCTATTTATAACATTTTCCGACAAGATAGAACTGCCAAAGGGGCAGAGTGGCAATCTACTGCAGAGATAGCCTGTAGAGTTCTGTCATGCTATCCAGGTCTGTGCCCAGACAATTCGAGCTTCTACTTCTAAAAATTCACCTTTCACCTGGGACATGCTTAAACACCCCGGACATCCTACAATCTAAGATTGATTCCCTCAATCTCACACAAATTATCAATGAACCTACCAGGTATAACCCCAAATCCGTAAACACGGGAACCCTCATAGATATCATCCTAGCCAACTTGCCCTCTGAATAGACTTCTGTTGTCTTCAACCAAGATCTAAGCGATCACCGCCTCATTGCCTGCGTCCGTAATGGGTCTGCGCTCAAACGACCATCCCTCATCACTGTCAAACGCTCCCTAATACATTTCAGCGAGCCGGCCTTTCTAATCGACCTGGCCCGGGTATCCTGGAAGGTTATTGACCTCATCCCGTAAGTAAAGGATGCCTGGTTATTCTTTAAAAGTGCTTTCTTCACCATCTTAAATAAGCATGCCCGGTTCAAAAAATGTAGAACGAGGAACAGATATAGCCCTTGGTTCACTCCAGACCTGACTGCACTTGACCAGCACAAAAACATCCTGTGGCGTACTGCATTAACATCAAATACCCCTGTGATATGCAACTTTTCAGGAAGTTAGGAACCAGTATACACAAGCAGTTAGGAAAGCTAAGACTAGCCTTTTCAAACAGAAATGTGCATTCTGTAGCACTAACTCAAAAAGTTTTGGGACACTGTAAAGTCCATGGGGGATGACCGTGGCAGCTTTCCAATCTTTGGGGATCTCAGACGATATGATGAGACAATACTGTGCAGCCGTGTTCATCGACCTGGCCAAGGCTTTCTGCTCTGTCAATCACCACAATCTCATCGGCAGACTCAACAGCCTTGGTTTCTCAAATGACTGCCTCGCCTGTTTTACCAACTACTTCTCTGATAGAGTTCAGTGTGTCAAATCGGAGGGCCTGTTGTCCGGACCTCTGGCAGTCTCTATGGGGGTGCCACAGGGTTCAATTCTTGGGCTGGCTCTCTTTTCTGTATACATCAATAATGGAGCTCTTGCTGCTGGTGATTCTCTGATCCACCTCTACGCAGACGACACCATTCTGTATACTTCTGGCCCTTCTTTGGACACTGTGCTAACTAACCTCCAGACGAGCTTCAATGCCATACAACTCTCCTTCCATGGCCTCCAACTGCTCTTAAATGCAAGTAAAACTAAATGGATGCTCTTCAACCGATCCCTGCCCGCACCTGCTCACCTGTCCAGCATCACTACTCTGGACTGTTCTGACCTAGATTATGTGGACAACTCCAAATATCTAGGTGTCTGGTTAGACTGTAAACTCTCCTCCCAGACTCACATTAAGCATCTCCAGTGGTTAAGGGCGCTGTACTGCAGCGCCAGCTGTGCCATCAGAGTCCCTGGGTTCGCGCCCAGGCTCTGTCGTAACCGGCCGCGACCGGGAGGTCCGTGGGGCGATGCACAATTGGCCTAGCGTCGTCCGGGTTAGGGAGGGCTTGGTCGGTAGGGATGTCCTTGTCTCATCGCGCACCAGCGACTCCTGTGGCGGGCCTCGCGCAGTGAGCGATAACCAAGGTTGCCAGGTGCACGGTGTACCCTCCGACACATTGGTGCGGCTGGCTTCCGGGTTGGATGCGCTGTGTTAAGAAGCAGTACGGCTGGTTGGGTTGTGTATCGGAGGACGCATGACTTTCAACCTTCGTCTCTCCCGAGCCTGTACGGGAGTTGTAGCGATGAGACAAGATAGTAGCTACTACAACAATTGGATACCACGAAATTGGGGAGAAAAAAGGGGTAAAATACAATATATATTTTTTTTTTAAAAGCATCTCAATCCAAAATTAAATATTGAATCTGCTTCCTCTTTCGCAACAAAGCATCCTTCACTCATGTTGCCAAACATACAGTTCTCAGCTCACTGGGCACCATAGCAACACCCACGCGTAGCACGCGCTCCAGCAGGTATATTTCACTGGTCACCTCCAAAGCCAATTCCTCCTTTGGCCGCCTTTCCTTCCAGTTCTCTGCTGCCAATGACTGGAACGAACTACAAACTACAAAAATCGCTGAAGCGAACTACTCTTATCTCTCTCACTAACTTCAAGCACCAGCTGTCAGAGCAGCTCACAGATCATTGCACCTGTACATAGCCCATCTGTAAATAGCCCATCCAACTACCTCATCCCAATACTGTATTTATTTATTTATTTTGCTCCTTTGCACCCCAGTATCTCTACTTGCACAATCATCTTCTGCACATCTATCACTCCAGTGTTTAATTGTTATATTGAAATTACCTCGCCACTATGGCCTATTTTATTGCCTTACCTCTCTTATCTTACCTCATTTGCACACACTGTATATATACTTTTCTTCTACTGTATTATTTGCTTATTCCGTGTGTAACGCTGTGTTGTTGTATGTATCGAACTGCTTTACTTTATCTTGGCCAGGTCTCAGTTGTAAATGTGAACTTGTTCTCAACTAGACTACCTGGTTAAATAAAGGTGAAAAAAAACAACAACAAAAACATCATAGTGCCCACAATGCTCATCACTAAGCTAAGGACCCTGGGACCTCTGCAACTGCATCCTGGACTTCCTGACGGGCCGCCCCCAGGTGGTAAGGGTAGACAACAACACATCTGCCATGCTCATCCTCAGCACTGGGGCCCCTCAGTGGTGCATGCTTAGTCCCCTCCTGTACTCCCTGTTCACCCACGACTGCGTGGACATGACTCCAACACCATCGTTAAGTTTGCTGACGACACAACAGTGGTATGCCTGATTACCGACAATGATGAGACAGCATATAGGGAGGTCACAGACCTGGCAGTGTGGTGCAAGGACAACAACCTTTCGAAATGTGAGCAAGACAAAGGAGCTGATCGTGGACTATAGGAAAAGGACGGCCGTAAGACACTACAGAGGGTAGTGCATGCGGCCCAGTACATCGCTGGGGCCATGCTTCCTGACATCCAGGACCTATATACTAGGCAGTGTCAGAGAGAGGCACCAAAAATTGTCAGACTCCTTTTAGTCTATGACTTATGGCACATGACTATGACATAACATGACTAAGTCATGACTATGGCTCAATAACAGCTTCTACCCCAAAGCCATAAGATTGCTGAACAACTAATCAAATGGCCACCCGGACTATTTACTCGCTGTTTATTATCTATGAATAGTCACTTTACAAATTACCTCGACTAACCTGTACACCCGCACATTGACTCAGTACCGGTAACCCCTGTATATATCCAGGCTGTATCACATCCGGCTGTGATTGGGAGTCCAATAGGCTGCGCACAATTGGCCCAGAATCGTCCGGGTCTGGCCGGGTAGGCCGTCATTGTAAATAAGAATTTGTTCTTAACTGACTTGCCTAGTTAAATAAGGTTAACAATAATACTTTAAAAATATTATTTATGTATTTTTTTTATTTTTATTGATTTGTGTTTTGAATAACTAATTATAAAAAAAATTTAAACTTTAGTTTATTTAGTAAATATTTGATTAACTCTAATTTCTTGAACTGCATTGTTGGTTAAGGGCTTGTAAGTAAGCATTTCACGGTACGGCCCACACCTGTTGTATTCACCGCATGTGATAAATACAATTTGATTTGATAACAGGATGATAACCAATGGGGACAGAGGAATATTATATGAGCTTTCTAGAAATATATATTTTTCCCTAATCTCAAATATTCATGCTGTCTCAGACACATCGGAAGAATTACATCAAATTTATTTTCGGAAGTTACTGCCAAATATGAAACCAAAACCGTACAGGTATACACAAAACTAATCCATTTGTGGCACCGTAGCTGAGCTAATGAAGCTCCAAATTAGCAGCACCTGTGGTAATGACATTCAGTTAGCAGTGCCATGAAAATTTATGCTGCAGAACGTCATATTCAATAACACACTCCAGACTGGCCACCCCTCATAGCCTGGTTCCTCTCTAGGTTTCTTCCTAGGTTTTGGCCTTTCTATGGAGTTTTTCCTAGCCACCGTGCTTCTACACCTGCATTGCTTGCTGTTTGGGGTTTTAGTCTGTGTTTCTGTACAGCACTTTGAGATATCAGCTGATGTACAAAGGGCTATATAAATAAATTTGATTTGATTTGTTACTATAGAGACGAGACAACAGTTGGGCTATAATACAAGCTTATCCATAAAAGTAAAATAATTGTATTGCTGATTATGTCAAGGGGACAAGGGTTATTCACAATAACAAATGTAATAAATATATAATCGTAATAGGGAAAAAACGAGTCTGGAAGTTTAACAAAGTGCAGGACAGTCTACTATTTATAAACTGCAGAATGAATCGACGCAGAACAATAAAATGTCCTCGTTTGCAAATGGAACAGTCTGTCATTTCTCCTGAACTGTAGTAATCACAATAACACTGCACTGGGCTGTCGGTTATCACCTGGTTGGTTCTGATATAAATAATTATACAGATTTAATGTAATGTACTGTAGCTTACCCCCTTTAAACAATTGAACAAATTGAATTTTAATTTTGGAGTCTGAGCTCATTGTATATAATTTCCTCATCGACTTCCTGAAGTTGTACGTTTTGATTTCCATAAATCTCACAGAACTCTGAAAATGGTGCACTAATGGACCCTATCTCCTGTCATAGGCTTGAGAAAGCATCGACCATAGATTCTCCTTTCTTTGAAAGAGTCTGATTTGTGATAGATCAATAACTTTGCTTTAATAAAATACACATTCAATACGTCCCTCTCCAATGACCAAAGGGAAATACCTTGGTCTGATTATAAACATTTCCACATTCCCAAAGCCTAAGGATACCAATGCACTTTCTCAAGAGTAATGGTTTACCTTGGTGTGTGTGTGTGTGTGTGTGTATGCACAAGTGTTTGACCAATCAATTGACGGACGTGTTCCTTCCCAAATGGCAGTACTTCCATCTGAAGGCCCCTTCAACCCTTAGTCTCCACCCTGTCTCTGTCTGCCTGCCTGTCTGTCTGTCTCCATCTGAAAGTCCCCTCAACCTTTAGTCGCCACCCTGTCTGTCAGACTCCCTCTGAAGGTCACCTCAACTCTTCGTCTGTCTGTCTGTCTGTCTGTCTGTCTGTCTGTCTGTCTGTCTGTCTGTCTGTCTGTCTGTCTGTCTGTCTGTCTGTCTGTCTGTCTGACTCTGTCTGTCATCTGAAGGTCCCCTGTCTGACTCCATCAACTCTTAGTCTCCACCCTGTCTGTCTGACTCCATCTGAAGGTCCCCTCAACCCTTAGTCTTCACCCTGTCTCTGTCTGCCTGCCTGCCTGCCTGTCTGTCTGTCTGTCTGTCTGTCTGTCTGTCTGTCTGTCTGTCTGTCTGTCTGTCTGTCTGTCTGTCTGTCTGTCTGTCTGTCTGTCTGTCTGTCTGTCTGTCTGTCTGTCTGTCTGTCTGTCTGTCTGTCTGTCTGTCTGTCTCCATCTGAAGGTCCCCTCAACCCTTAGTCGCCACCCTGTCTGTCTGACTCCATCTGAAGGTCCCCTCAACCCTTAGTCGCCACCCTGTCTGTCTGTCTCCATCTGAAGGTCCCCTCAACCCTTAGTCTCTGACAGTTATGATACTCATCATTGCCTCCTTAGCTGGACTTCGCTAAAGACCCGTAGAGCTCTACATTACCCCCTTTTTGTTTACAAGGCCCTACTTCATAAACTTCTGTCTTATCTAACTTTGCTGTTGAAGTATAGACACCTGACTTCCCTAACCCGTTCACATGATTGGTTAACTATTGAGGTTCCTAGGGTCTCCATTGAGCTAGGTAAATCTGCTTTTAGTTTTAATGCACCGTATTGTATTAAAAAATACATGTAATCTTGATGTTCTGGTAGTTTAGATTATTGTTTGAGTTATTCATTTTCTGGGTGATTTGTGATATTTTGCTTCCCGTGACTGTGTTTTTGAATTGTAATGTGTGAGTATATACAGTTGAAGCCGGAAGTTTACATACACCTTAGCCAAATACATTTAAACTCATTTTTTCACAATTCCTGACATTTAATCCTAGTAAAACATTCCCTTATTCACTAGTTTTACTGTGGATATACAGTGGGGAGAACAAGTATTTGATACACTGCCAATTTTGCGATGCTTCTTACGGAGCCACTTCTTAGTTGCCCTGGCTGTGTGTATCGGGTCGTTGTCATGCTGGAAGACCCAGCCACGACCCATCTTCAATGTTCTTACTGAGGAAAGGAGGTTGTTGGTCAAGGGGTTGTACTCATCTTTCTTCTTTCTCCAAACACGGCGAGTGGAGTTTAGACCAAAAAGCTCTATTTTTGTCTCCTCAGACCACATGACCTTCTCCCATTCCTCCTCTGGATCATCCAGATGGTCATTGGCAAACTTCAGATGGGCCTGGACATGTGCTGGCTTGAGCAGGGGGACCTTGTGTGCGCTACAGCATTTTAATCCATGACGGCGTAGTGTGTTACTAATGGTTTTCTTTGAGACTGTGGTCCCAGCTCTCTTCAGGTCATTGACCAGGTCCTGCCGTGTAGTTCTGGGCTGATCCCTCACCTTCCTCATGATCATTGATGCCCCACGAGGTGAGATCTTGCATGGAGCCCCAGACCGAGGGTGATTGACCATCATCTTGAACTTGTTCCATTTTCTAATAATTGCGCCAACAGTTGCTGCCTTCTCACCAAGCTGCTTGCCTATTGTCCTGTAGCCCATCCCAGCCTTGTGCAGGTCTACAGTTTTATCTCTGATGTCCTTACACAGCTCTCTGGTCTTGGCCATTGTGGAGAGGTTGGAGTCTGTTTGATTGAGTGTGCAGTTAATACAAGTAATGAGTGGAGAACAGGGGGACCTCTTAAAGAAAAACTAGCAGGTCTGTGAGAGCCGGAATTCTTACTGGTTGGTAGGTGATCAAATTCTTATGTCATGCAATATTAAGCAAATTAATTACTTAAAATCATACAATGTGTTTTTCTGGATTTTTGTTTTAGTTTCTGTCTCTCACAGTTGAAGTGTACCTATGATAAAAATTACAGACCTGTACATGCTTTGTAAGTAGGAAAACCTGCAAAATCGGCAGTGTATCAAATACTTGTTCTCCCCACTGTAGATACTTTTGTACCTGTTTCCTCCAGCATCATCACAAGGTCCTTTGCTGTTGTTCTGGGATTGATTTGCACTTTTCGCACCAAAGCACGTTCATCTCTAGGAGACAGAACGCGTCTCCTTCCTTAGCGGTATGATGGCTGCGTGGTCCCATGGTGTTTATACTTGTATATACTTGTACTATTGTTTGTACAGATGCACGTGGTAGCTTCAGGCGTTTGGAAATTGCTCCCAAGGATGAACCAGACTTGTGGAGGTCTACAATTTTTTTTCCTGAGGTCTTGGCTGATATCTTTTGATTTTCCCATGATGTCAAGCAAAGAGGCACTGAGTTTCAAGATAGGCCTAGAAATACATCCACAGATAAACCTCCATTTGACTAATGATGTCAATTAGCCTATCAGACGCTTCTAAAGCCATGACATAATTTTCTGGAATTTTCTAAGCTGTTTAAAGGCACAGTCAATTTAGTGTATTTAAACGTCTGACCCTCTGGAATTACAAGTGAAATCATCTGTCTGTAAACAATTGTTGGAACATTTACTTGTGTCATGCACAAAGTAGATGTCCTAACCGACTTGCCATAACTATAGTTTCTGTCTCATCGCGCACTAGCGACTCCTGTGGCGGGCCGGGGCGCAGTGCACGCTAACCAAGGTCGCCAGGTGCACAGTGTTTCCTCTGACACATTGGTGCTTCCGGGTTGGATGCGTGCTGTGTTAAGAAGCACTGCTGCTTGGTTGGGTTGTGTTTGGGAGGACGCATGGCTTTCGACCTTCGTCTCTCCCGAGCCTGTACGGGAGTTGTAGCGATGAGACAAGATAGTAACTACTAATAATTGGATACCATGAAATTGGGGATGAAAAGGGGGTAAAATTAAACAACAAAAAAAACAAAACAAAAAAATAGACCTAAGTCTCAATATGTCTTCCCTGGTAAAATAAAGGAATTAACTTTACCATGTCTGTCAGACTCCCTCTGAAGGCCCCCCTCAACCCTTAGTCTCCACCTTGTCTGTCCATATTTTAGATGCTTGATAAGTTGACTAAGTCCTCTCCTGACTGTGAGTGACTGATGGTGTCATTGAGCTGGCCGTGTTCACCATAGGATATACAGCTCTCACCCCTCTCTACTCTCTGTCCAGCCTGTTATACAAGCAAGAGAACTAGGAGCTAAGAGTATCCATTATCCCCAGGTCATATGAGGGATTCACATATAATTTGAGGGATTACCTATGATCTATGACCACTGAGCCATTATATAATTTCTGATTGACCAGGGATGCTTCTCCTCCTCCTCTGTTGCATCACCATTTCCAGTCATAGTCCTGCTGTCAAAACAGTACCACACATCCAGACAGACAGGGGCCTGACAGGTCACTGATGGCAGACACTGTCATCATGCTACAAATTACTTAAGTACAGATTTCCTCTGACCTTGTGTCAGTGGAAGAATACATTCAGTGCCAGGATACAGCATTGTGTCGGCCACATAGGAATGAATAGAATGGATGAGAGGCTTGGGAGTTAGGCCTACAAAGGCATGGGAGCCCCCAAGCTTGCATGGAATTTTGCCAAAAGTTTAATTGCCGTTGCAGCTCTTTGAGCCAGTGCACCCCAGTAGAGAAAGCCACCGTGTGTTTTCACCCTCATCAGAGCCCCAGCACGCTGGGTGCTCTGATGCATCCTGTTCCCATTGATCACGCTTGAGATGTTTCTAAAACTTGATTGCAGTCCAACTGTGGTAAATTCAATTGATTTGGAAAGGCACACAGCTGTCTATATAAGGTCCCACAGTTGACAGTGCATATCAGAGCAAAAACCAAGCCATGAGGTTGAAGGAATTACCAACACATTTCTGCAGCATTGAAGGTCCCCAAGAACACAGTAGAGTTTGGAACCACCAAGACTCTTCCTAGAGCTGGCCGCCCGGCCAAACTGAGCAATCGGGGAAGAAGAGCCTTGGTCAGGGAGGTGACCAAGAACCTGTGGAGATGGGAGAAACTTCCATAAGGACAACCATCTCTGCAACAATCCACCAATCAGGCCTTTATAGTAGACTGGCCAGACAGAAGCCACTCCACAGTAAAAGGCACATGAAATCTCACTTGGAGTTTGCCAAAAAGCACCTAAAGTCTCTCAGACCATGACAAACAAGATTATCTGGTCTGATGAAACCAAGATTGAAGACTTTGGCCTGAATGCTAAGTGTCATGTCTGGAGGAAACCTGGCACCATCCCTACGGTGAAGCATGGTGGTGTCAGCATCATGTTGTGGGGATGTTTTTCAGCGGCAGGGACGGGGAGACAAGTCAGGATTGAGAGAAAGATGAATGGAGCAAAGTACAGAGAGATCCTTGATGAAAACCAGTTCCAGAGCGCTCAGGAACTCAGACTGTGGTGAAGGTTCACCTTCCAACAGGACAACGATACTAAGCACACAGCTATTTGTGTTTCTGAGGTGTTCTACGTTATGCTTGGGTGTCCAGGTACATCTCTTGGTATCTGTGTTTGTACAGGTTGTAAGCGGTGTGTGTGCATTAGAGACAGAGAGGAAAAAGAGAGAGTGTTTACACAACACAATAGAAATAGTTTTCCTGAGGCACAGCAGTACACAGTAGCCTATCTATGAGTCCTGATGCACACCAGTACACAGTAGCCTATCTATGAGTCTGCATGTCCTGTCTTAGACACTAAAGCAGGACTTAATGCCAGTGGACACTGCAATGACACAGGCAACTAAATGTGACCTGTCGCTCACAGTGAGGTACACACACACACACACACACACACACACACACACACACACACACACACACACACACACACACACACACACACACACACACACACACACACACACACACACACACACACACACACACACACACACACAAACACACTGAGGTACAGACACACACAACAATGTGCAAGAGTGCATGAGCACGTATTCCACAAAGTCATTGAAAAGTAACCCACCACTTACGACTCCTCCCAAATCAATAGTCCTCCGTACCGCCGCCTCCGCTCCAACCTTACACTGTACATCTTTAACAGGGAGGTTAAGGGCCTAGGACAGCTGGAGGAGAGACTCATTAATTGAGCTAAGATGTCTCCCTGTGCAGCCCAGTAAAGCACCATAGATACACTGTTAAAGAGATTAATGTATTGTCAGGAAAAGCCATTGAAATGGTTTTAGATAAGACATCTAACAGAATTTCACCTTCACGTCCCTTTACCCTACTCTTTTCAAACTTCTCAAGGATTCCCCTTGCCGCTTGAGATACGCCCTCTTTTAGTTTCCCAAAAGTTCTCCCTCTCTCATTTCCTAGTGTAGTGATAGGACCCCAGGGGTAGTGTTAGTCCAGGTTTAACACCCACACTGTCAATGCTTGAACCAGACCAGGGGCAGTGTGTCTAGTGGAGCAAGGTCAGTCAGACCACCAGCCAGCTACTAGCTTTCCCCTATTAGAGCCAGGCGTGTGAAGCTCAGCTCTGTTCTCTCTCTGACTGGTTATTGATTATACCCCCCGCTGCAGGCGAATTCATTACTTCTTACATTGCCCATATTCCACCAGAAACAGGAATCAGAGGGAAAAGAAGGATTGTGATTGAAAATAAAAACTATTATAAACTGCCAGCAAAGCACTGGTGCTGAGGAGTGTGGTTGGAATGAAATATTCTATAGTTTTAGAAAATATAATTGTATTAGTTGACAGCCATATAACAGATGGGTGTTTGGAGGTATTCTTGACCGAGGTAAAGGAATAAAGGTTGAGATTACATTTTGCCTTGAGTTTTAATAAAGTCTGTCTGTCTGCAGAATAAGGAGAAGTCAGACAACATGCACAAGACTGGATTTAAACACTGTTTATTGTGTTCAGGTATAATCACCTTGATTTAGGCTACAGCACCAAGATGTAATATATATTTTTTTAAATTACAATAGTGCACTTGAGCTTTGTCATAATATGTAGTTTATTTTATATTATTTTACATTTGACAACAAGATACAACGTACCGCCAGTAAACAGATAGCACACTTCCAGTACTTATCGTGTATAAAAAGTCTGCAATCCAAACTGACATCAGAAATAAAATGTATGTTTTACACATTTACATTATCATCTTGGAACCGTAATGCAACAAAAAACAATTGAATCAGTTACGTTGTTTCGGTGTCAAAAGCTGCTATTTTTCCTCATCTTATCACAAGGAGAGATGCAGAGACAATGGTGGAGGTTGTGTGTTTGGACAATTAAACTCCTTCTTATGATATGACTAGGAACTAAACCAGTGCAGCGGATGCACGTTAGACCTAGTATATCATCTATAACCATTCAATATGTTCAAAATCAACATTATACCCAGTGTACAAAACATTAAAGACACCTTCCTAATATTGAGTAGCAGAGTTGCAGACCCCCTTTGGCCCTTAAATAAGCCAAACTCAACATTAGGAAGGTGCCTTTAATGTTTTGTACACTGTGTATAATGTTGACTTTGAACATATTGAATGGTTATGGACTCTACAAGGTGTTGAAGCGTTCCACAGGGATGCTGGCCCATTTTAACTCCAATGCTTCCTACAGTTGTGTCAAGTTGGCTGGAAGTCCTTTGGGTGGTGGACCATTCTTGATACACACAGGAAACTGTTGAGCATGAAAAACCCAGTCTTGCCCATTCCCCCTCTGAATGGCACACATACACAATCCATGTCTGAATTGTTTTATTTAACCTGTCTCCTCCCCTTCATTTACACTGATTGAAGTGTATTTAACAAGTGATCATAGCTTTCACCTGGTCAGTCTATGTCATGGAAAGAGCAGGTGTTCATAATGTTCTGTGCACTCAGTGTAAAACAGAACATTTTATTAGAGACAAGATGACAACATAGAATTTTAACTTGGTGTATCAGGATAAATCATTTTTGGACATAACAAACAGCCCAGGTACAGTAATAGTCCTGGACTGGAACAAGCTCAGGGGTGAAGATACCCTTAGGTACAGATCTAGGATCAGCTTTCGCTCCCCCAATCCTAACCTTAACCATTAGTGGGGGAAACGCAAAACTGACCGAAGCTCAGTGTCTGGGGTGACTTCATCCCACACCACTGGAACAACACAAAAAACAGTGCTGTCATCATCATCATTAATGGACATTTAAAGGGCACTAGACCAGATGTCTCCATAGGCGTAACCTGAAAGGGAAGTACTTCAATTAACATACCATGCTTTTTCAGAAACTGTGTTTGTGAGTGCATGTTATACCTGGAGAAATACACTATCTGGATTTCTATGGAAAAGTGTCTGTTTTCTCAACTCAGCCATATCTGTCACATTATAGTCAAAAAGAAAATGTTCAACAATTCAGTTTTTCCCCAGGGTCAACGTTGCTCCTGAGCTGTTTACAGAAGCACATTATGCTATAGACAAACAGTAGGAGAAAAATAAAACGCCATGGAGTATCATTCAGCATTTCAAGTAGTTTATCTTAAAAACCCGGAGTCCTTCGTCATAAACATGTACAGTCTATTCACGATGAACAAGAGAATGGAGCATCTCTGTGGTAACTTACAAAACACAGTGAAACTGTAAGCAGCATGTTTGTGGATATTGGATATCCATGAGGGGCATGTAGAATTGTAGTCTATATGTACTGAGTTAGTCAGATAACTGAAACATGCTTGTATGAGTGTATTTATAAGCAGAAGTTCTTGTTTCATTGCTTCTTTTCTGTTCCTGTTGGGTTTGTGAGGATTCTAACTCTCGGCATTCTAAAATTGAGCCTCATGTTTAGAAGCCACCTTAAATACGATAACCATGTCTGTCTGTCTCTATCGCTTTGGTCTGTCGATGTCGTCGATGGCTGCCAGGAGTTTATGCCGGGCATTCTTGTTTATGTGAGAGCTCAGACACACGTGCACCAGGTTGGCCAGCTGCTTCATGGAGTACTCCTTGTGGGACAGACAGACAGACGTACACATATTATGGACAGAGTGCCTTCAATCTCAGATAGTCTTTGGTCTCAGACCATCTCAGATAGCCTGTAGTCTCAGATAGTCTTTAGTCTCAGATAGTCTTTAGTCTCAGATAGCCTTTAGTCTCAGATAGCCTTTAGTCTCAGATAGCCTTTAGTCTCAGATAGCCTTTAGTCTCAGATAGCCTTTAGTCTCAGACAATCTCAGATAGTCTTTAGTCTCAGATAGTCTTTAGGCTTTAGTCTCAGATAGTCTTTAGTCTCAGATAGCCTTTAGGCTTTAGTCTCAGATAGCCTTTAGTCTCAGATAGCCCTTAGTCTCAGACAATCTCAGATAGTCTTTAGTCTCAGATAGTCTTTAGGCTTTAGTCTCAGATAGCCTTTAGTCTCAGATAGCCTTTAGTCTAAGATAGTCTTTAGTCTCAGATAGTCTTTAGTCTCAGATAGCCTTTAGTCTCAGATCGTCTTTAGTCTCAGATCGTCTTTAGTCTCAGATCGTCTTTAGTCTCAGATAGCCTTTAGTCTCAGATAGCCTTTAGTCTCAGATAGTCTTTAGGCTCAGATAGTCTTTAGTCTCAGATAGTCTTTAGTCTCAGATAGCCTTTAGTCTCAGATAGCCTTTAGTCTCAGATAGCCTTTAGTCTCAGATAGCCTTTAGTCTCAGATAGCCTTTAGGCTCAGATTGTCTTTAGTCTCAGATAGTCTTTAGTCTCAGATAGCCTTTAGTCTCAGATAGCCCTTAGTCTCAGACAATCTCAGATAGTCTTTAGTCTCAGATAGTCTTTAGGCTTTAGTCTCAGATAGCCTTTAGTCTCAGATAGCCTTTAGTCTCAGATCGTCTTTAGTCTCAGATCGTCTTTAGTCTCAGATAGCCTTTAGTCTCAGATAGCCTTTAGTCTCAGACAATCTCAGAGAGTCTTTAGTCTCAGATAGTCTTTAGTCTCAGATAGTCTTTAGTCTCAGATAGCCTTTAGTCTCAGATAGCCTTTAGTCTCAGATCGTCTTTAGTCTCAGATCGTCTTTAGTCTCAGATAGCCTTTAGTCTCAGATAGCCTTTAGTCTCAGATAGCCTTTAGTCTCAGACAATCTCAGATAGTCTTTAGTCTCAGATAGTCTTTAGGCTTTAGTCTCAGATAGTCTTTAGTCTCAGATAGCCTTTAGTCTCAGATAGCCTTTAGTCTCAGATAGCCTTTAGTCTCAGATCGTCTTTAGTCTCAGATCGTCTTTAGTCTCAGATAGCCTTTAGTCTCAGATAGCCTTTAGTCTCAGACAATCTCAGAGAGTCTTTAGTCTCAGATAGTCTTTAGTCTCAGATAGTCTTTAGTCTCAGATAGTCTTTAGTCTCAGATAGCCTTTAGTCTCAGATAGCCTTTAGTCTCAGACAATCTCAGAGAGTCTTTAGTCTCAGATAGTCTTTAGTCTCAGATAGTCTTTAGTCTCAGATAGTCTTTAGTCTCAGATAGCCTTTAGTCTCAGATAGCCTTTAGTCTCAGATCGTCTTTAGTCTCAGATCGTCTTTAGTCTCAGATAGCCTTTAGTCTCAGATAGCCTTTAGTCTCAGACAATCTCAGAGAGTCTTTAGTCTCAGATAGTCTTTAGGCTCAGATAGTCTTTAGTCTCAGATAGTCTTTAGTCTCAGATAGCCTTTAGTCTCAGATAGCCTTTAGTCTCAGATAGCCTTTAGTCTCAGATAGCCTTTAGTCTCAGATAGCCTTTAGTCTCAGATAGCCTTTAGGCTCAGATTGTCTTTAGTCTCAGATAGCCTTTAGTCTCAGATAACCTTTAGTTTCAGATAGCCTTTAGTTTCAGATAGCCTTTAGTTTCAGATAGCCTTTAGTCTCAGACAATCTCAGATAGTCTTTAGACTCAGATAGCCTTTAGTCTCAGACAATCTCAGATAGTCTTTAGTCTCAGATAGCCTTTAGTCTTTAGTCTCAGATAGCCTTTAGTCTCAGATAGTCTTTAGTCTCAGATAGCCTTTAGTCTTTAGTCTCAGATAGCCTTTAGTCTCAGATAGCCTTTAGTCTCAGATAGCCTTTAGTCTCAGACAATCTCAGATAGTCTTTAGTCTCAGTCTTTAGTCTCAGATAGCCTTTAATCTCAGATAGCCTTTAGTCTCAGACAATCTCAGATAGCCTTTAGACTCAAATAGTCTTTAGTCTCAGATAGCCTTTAGTCTCAGACAATCTCAGATAGTCTTTAGTCTCAGATAGTCTTTAGTCTCAGATAGCCTCTAGTCTCAGATAGCCTCTAGGCTCAGATAGCCTCTAGGCTCAGATAGCCTCTAGTCTCAGATAGCCTCTAGTCTCAGATAGCCTCTAGTCTCAGACAATCTCAGATCGCCTTTAGTCTCAGACAATCTCAGATAGCTTTTAGTCTCAGACAATCTCAGATAGCCTTTAGTCTCAGATAGTCTTTAGTCTTTCATCACAGCTGGCTATAGTAACTGATTAACTATTGTTTTTACTACACATATCCAGGTTTGTGCTACACATTGCTGGTAAACGGGGTGAGTCCCGTCCTCCTAAGTATAATTAATCTAAGCACATTGAGCAGACTGAGTGAATAATTATTCTGATAACTCCAAAGCTGCCGTGAGCGTTCCTCACCCTGTGGTTCTTGATGAACTGCTCCATGTCATTCTCAGTCAGGGATGGGCCTCATGTCTGTCAGCTTCTCCAGCTTCATCAGGAACTGCTGGAAGTCCAGCTGCATCAGAGCCCGCCCTTCAGTACTGCACTTCTTCACGTTACCATAGCTACATGACGGAACAGGAGACACAAGTTGACTTTGTTGACTTTTGTATTATTTCTGTCAGACAGTACAGAATAAGATACAGAATAAGTTACATAAGTTTAGTTTTTGTTGAGACGTTTCAGAATCCAAAGTTGTTTATGAGCAACGTTCTAAAAACATGACATTTGAAATCTTGATGCCCAAGGCACAAGAATGAAAAACAAAAATGTCAAAGGAGAAAATCTGAAATCGACAGAGTTAATAAATCTAATAACTCTTAATTCTGCTCAGACAGTTTTCTTCAAGGCATCTTTTGTCTCAGACAGTTCAAGGGTTTGTTTTGTAAAAAGGCCAACAAGTAAATACTTAATATTCATTGTTCACTTGATAACTTCACAAACTGTCTCTTCACACCGTGTGGAGATCTGGATTTGAGGGTCCTCAGTCGGAGTGCCCGTCACATCTGACTGTTCCCTTGTGTGTGTTTGTGTATGTGTGTGTCTGTGAGTGTGTGTGTTTGTGTATGTCTGTGTTTGTGTATGTGTGTAACAGAGTGGAATCAAGTCCACCAGATCAGTGGCTGCTGACATCCATGTTTCTTCTGGTCCTGACAGAGCTGTTATTGCTTTCAGGGGAAAATAGATACGGCCAGAGTCTACATCTCTCTCCTCTCTCGCTTTCTCTCTCTCCATCCTTCTCCTGCCCTCTCTCTTTCTCTCTCTCCTTACCTCCCTACATCTATATCTCCCTCCCTTCCTCCTCTCTCTGAGGTTTCCAGAGTCCCCCGGGGTGAGACGGTGAGTGGTGAGTCAGACTGTCAAGCGGCTCTAGCTCCTCTCTGTGGAGTCTAGTTGGGAGTGGGAGGCGAAGATACTGTAACAGACAAACAGACCACGCCTGGCAACTCTACCATAGTGGAGGGATGGAGGTGATAGGAGGCACAGTACCGTGACACTCAGGCTGTGTCTATAATGGCACCCTATTCCCTTCATAGTGCACTATTTTTGACCAGTGCCCACAGGGCCCAAACTAGTGCACTATATAGGGAATGACTATATAGTCATTTGGGATGCAGTCAGACCAGGACCTTGGGGATACGGAGGGGAGGGAACACCAGAGACTAGACTAATCCCAGTCTGGGATGGGGAGCTGAGAGAGGCAGACTCTTGTGAAGGAGCTTCACAGGTCTAATACTGATACACAGATCATGTCCATGGTGATGTGTCGAGCAGAGAATGAAGAGGACCCTGTACAGTTTATTACATGTTAGTTGTACACTTTTGGGTGTCTTTTCCTACCTACTGTATTGTGATATTTTTTATATATTATTTTAATTTAACCTTTATTTAACTAGGCAAGTCAGTTGAGAACAAATTATTATTTACATTGACGGCCTATCCAGCCAAACCCGGGCGATGCTGGGTCAAATGTGCACCGCCCTATGGGTCTCCAAATCACGACCGGTTGTGATACAGCCTGGGTTCAAACCATGGTGTCTGTAGTGACGCCTCTAGCACTGAGATGCAGTGCCTTAGACCGCTGCGCAACTCCGGAGCCCTAGTTCTGTCCTTAGAACTAAAACCCTAACTAACCCTAGTTCTGTCCTTAGAACTAAAACCCTAACTAACCCTAGTTCTGTCCTTAGAACTAAAACCCTAACTAACCCTAGTTCTGTCCTTAGAACTAAAACCCTAACCCTAGTCCTGTCCTAAACTAAAACCCTAACTAACCCTAGTTCTGTCCTTAGAACTAAAACCCTAACTAACCCTAGTTCTGTCCTTAGAACTAAAACCCTAACTAACCCTAGTTCTGTCCTTAGAACTAAAACCCTAACTAACCCTAGTCCTGTCCTTAGAACTAAAACCCTAACTAACCCTAGTCCTGTCCTTAGAACTAAAACCCTAACTAACCCTAGTTCTGTCCTTATAACTAAAACCCTAACTAACCCTAGTTCTGTCATTAGAACTAAAACCCTAACTAACCCTAGTTCTGTCCTTAGAACTAAAACCCTGAACTTCCAGCTCAGTAAAGCTCAGCACAATTAACCTGGGTGCAAAAAACACTGTACCCACTTCCCTGCCGGGTTCACAATTTAACACTCTTATAGATGTTGCGCTTGTGCCTCATCTTTTTCCCACTTCATCACAAGATGGTCAGGGGCATTATGAAAGCTTTTACCCCCCCTATTAATGCCATGTCTCTCAGGCATAAAGAGGATGTCTCACCTGGCCGTATAAAACTCTGCCTGCCAGTACTTATATTTCACAGATGCTTTCACACACACGCACACTCAGACAAGAGTGCACACACGCATACACCCACACACACCACCATGAACAATGCACTGTGCAGAGAAAGGGTACAAGTGCTGATTTGAGGGAAAATGCATTAGGCCCCAAACCTTTGACTCACTAGCAATGGAGATTGGAATGGAGCAGGTGGTTTTAGGAGCCATTTCGGATGTGTCAAGTGTTTAGAGGAGACTCAGGCCAGCCTCGTGTCAGACATGTTCCCTGTGGGGTCTCTATAACAGAACGTATAACAGTCCTGGGATGGTGTTGGGGTTGGGGAGAAGGAGGCACAGAGAGTTAGCTAGTTGCTGCCATATGGAGGGGATAAGAGGACTGAAGAGGAGTTGTCTCAGGAGAATGTCAGAGAAAGCTGAAGAAAAGCTGGGAGCACTCATGTCTTGAGTGCTTATCTAGGCAATCAGTGCGTTCCTTTGCGGTACTCTAACATTTCGTTTTTTAATTATTTATGACACGCAGATGTTCCATCAAGAGGATGTTCAAACCTTGAGAAGAAAAACATAGGGGGGGGAGTAAAGAACAGAGAATCAAACTTTTCTTGATCGATGTTCGGGCTCGAAGCACCTTGTGGTCGTACCTTACTGCGGGAGACGACAGGGGCTCCAATACGGCCTTATTCAATAACTCACTTGAGGTATTCAGCCTATGACATGCGTCCCAGCTGATATTTACGAGCGTACCCCAGGAGCAAGGAAAGGGCCCCTCGACCAAAAAGACGTCAAAATTAGAGATGAACGAGGCAGCTAAAATGTCCACACCTCTCCACTGGCAGTAAATCCCGCTATTCCACAGGTACATATTAGCATGTGGTAATAAACTCACTATAAACCATAATTGAATGAGCAGTAGGTTTGTGTTCACAGATATTATTTTTCCTGCTGTGCTTATCATAATATATTTGCTGGCATTACAACTAGTCAGCAGCAAGCATACACATATTTATATATATATATATATATTTTTAAAAGCATATACATGTTTTTTTAAATCGCTGATTCGTACCTTTGAAATATACTATCACATAAACTGTAAGTGGGTACAGAGAGACATTATTTACTATTTTTGGAAAGGTTTTATTAAATGGAATGAACATGACTCATCAGGCACCACTCAGCCCCTTGATGAAGGCTGCAGTATACTGTATCTGCTGAAAAAGTGTTTTATCTAGAAATCAATTAAAGTGTTTTGTAAATCAAAGTAAGGATGCAGGAGTTGTTCCTCCTTCTTCTGAAGCCTACTGGCTTCTCTGGTGATATCTGATGAAACATTCCTGGTTTTATGTAGAAATCAGTCACTGTATTTTCATATGCAAGTAAACAACTTACCCCTCCACCAGAGTCCTGTTGGCCAGACGGATGCAGTGTTCCCACAGAACGTTAGACACAGGCAGAGGGACCCGGACGTGTCTGGACACATCACCCAGCCTCTTGTTAAACTCCTCAAACTCCTGAGGAATAGAAAAACCAGAACATTTTGTTCATTTTTTTTTGGTCAACTGATAAATATTTTACAAAGACATCATTCTGTGTTTCACAACTAGTTGGCTATATTTTAAAGCAGAGATACTTTCATTAGTATTGTTGATTGTACTTTGTATTTTGTGTGTTGATGAGCTATCACCCAGTTCTACAGCTGAGCTGGTGAATAATGTTAGTCGACATGAGTTCTCATTAACACAGTTGAGCAGACATCCATACAAACTTTCAGCCCTCACATACTCCCCCTGCACCACAGATGTCCTAGAAACCCTTGCCATACAAGATGGCTGCTGGCCGCGCTCCATTCCAACATGAGCAGCAGAGACACATCAGTCATGGACGTGTTGATGCAGCTGGTCAGGCCTTTTTCATTTTTCTTTAATTTCACCCCCAAAAATATATGTTGCTTTTTAGACACAAAGACCCATCGCTCTGACGCTCTCTATATGCCAAAAGCTACATGTTTCACCGTGTTCTTACACCTTGATTGTTGCTGATACAAACGCCACAATAGTACAGACTGGGGTGTCAGAAAAAGGTGAAATGTTTTCCTCACTCACTACCAGAAGCTTGTACGCTTGTTACACAGTCTGCAATTTTCAATTGGATTTGAATGGAGGTAATTATGGTGAAGGGTGGAGTGGTTCATGTTGGCAAACTGCAGACCACCGGAAAGGGAATTGAAGGTGACACATTTTTCACTATAAAGTTTGTACAAGTTGGGCGGGTGGTGGGTGGGTGGGTGGGTGGGTGGTGGGCGGGCTGAATAAAAAGAAAACAATACCTTTATAAAATCCATAAAAGTGTAATTATTGTGTAATTTATATCTATAGGCTACGTTGAGGTTTTTATTTGATTATTTTAGGCCATCTGGCATTAGTGCATTGGCCTAAGCTTTAGGGACCAACTGTACGCACGCCGAATAACCTACACGCCAACCGCCAAATGCTTTTGGGAACGGGCAGAAAAAGATAACATCGATACACGGAGGCAAAAAGGTCCGAATTTCATTCAAAAAGAGAAAAGCTGTGAAATAGAGAGTTGAAAATAAAGAGAAGGGAGGGACAGAAAAGTCATGTTTGGGAAAGATTTGTTGAAGTGGTAAAAGATGATGAAAGCAGTGCCTGCAATGTTATGTGTGATGATTGTGAGGCGCTATACAAATTCGACAGTCACAAGAAGGGACTTCAAATAGGCCTATCGCACGTCAAGGGAACCGTAGCCTACTGTTTAGATGGGTTAAATGGAAACTGAAATCTGGACACTGACTGTAGGTCTATAACCTCCCAAATGTAGGCTCATTCTTTGGTGTAGAAATATTATTTATTCATTTCAGATCTTGAGAGAATGTGAATGTGCAGTTAGATACTGTCTGTATAGGTGCTATCTTTATCAGCATCATAAAAGCTGATAGTGCCATATAAAACATGCATCCAAGCTGAACTGAAACCTTATCAGAAACATGTTGGTTCGTTTTCACAGCTTTCTATTTCCTTACAACCGGTCAAACTGATGTCTTTCGGAAATTTTGCACAGAAAAAAAGTTGTGTTTTTTGGAGGGTTGAGTTTCTGCATTTTCTCCCAAGTCCCTAAATGTCTTGGCTCTGTGAAAGAAGCACATGAGAGAAAAGTTGAACTAGATTGAAGTAATTATTCTATCGATTTATGATATTCTGGTGAGCAAGGGTTTACTTAGTCTTCTAGGACATTTGGCGGCAACATACATATAATGACAGACGAGAAGCTGCATGTATCTAATTATAGACAAGTTGACTAACAAATAGCCTACTAAAATGTTGAAAATTATAAGCAGAAACATTTAAATCCGTAAAAAGAAATCCTGCACCCAGTGTCCAAAAATGGTTTTTCCCTTTGTGATTGTAGCCTAGAGCACATATTCTATATTAGTGGGTGAGGGTTGGGTGCAGGCCTCCGATTTTCACATTATTAAATTTAGTCGGGGGATGGGTTATTAGCAATTGCGGGCAGGTGAACAAACAGCTGACCCGCACACCACTACCATACTATGTCTATCTCAGAAAAAGATTGGATGAGCAGCATACATCTCAGCCTGACCGTTGCTCTCATCTTGTCGTGTAAATTAAACTCTTAGGTCTGCTGTGATCATCAATATGGCAAATGCGTTTAAATCAAGTCAGTGAGGCAGACACTTTTCCTCTGACTATTTGGCTTAAACATAATTAGTTTGGCTTAGAGCGGCTTAATAATGCTCGCAGAGAGCCGTCTTCCAGCCAGCCGATCCACAGATCCAGAAAGGTGAGTCTGAGTTTTTCATTAGAATTGGAGGCTGTGTAGTGGTTTGCTCGATGTGGTTCGGGATTTAAAGCTATGGCTGCTCAGACAGAAATGCTTATGCATATTTGGGGGATTCTCTTAGCTTCCGCCTCGCAAATAAGGCCCACGGTCACGCTACCACTGCAAAACCCCCATCTGTTCCTCAACACTAGGGCCCCCCTCTCTGTATGCTCCGGCTTCATGCTCATCACGCCACGCCGACCCACACATCCCCATGCAAAATGCATGATGGGATAAGTGGAAGGAATGAATAACGATTTAATACTCATTTGGGAAGAGAACTTTAAGCCTGGAGATAGTTACAGGAGGGGACCTAAGAAACTCACCTTTCCTTAACAAACCTCAAACTTAGCTTCCTGAATCTGCATTAAACTCCCCAAACTTCTTCCGTTATATGAATTATTCAAATCCTAACTGGCAAATAATTGATATCGGAAGACCTCTCGGAGTGGTTACGGGAATGAGAACAGAAAACTTTAAACAAAGATCTCGACATGTTGAAAGAGATTAAAAGTTATCGATGACCTTGTGCTTCCGGAATTACTGGAAAATTTGATTTAAAAAAGAATCCATATTTGAAAGATCTCACTGCATTTCAAATACATTTCCAATAGACAGTCTCAAAAGAGAGGTGTCATCTTTAGTTCCTAACCAGGAAGCCTCGCTGAAAAAAAAATGCCATTGCAACTACAAAAAGTATTTGTGATGTTTTTCTTCCTGCAGTGCAATTGAATGTTCATAGGGGGAATAGGAGAGAGATGGGGATGTGTGGTGCCTAGCTGGTTTCCCTTGAGGTACTGTAAATGTGCTGCACTGTGGGATCCAATAAGAACAGCACTTAACCTGAACTACTGTGGTACAAATACAAAGCTGTCCAACTGGGCAACCGCTATAAACTTGCTATAAACAGATAAACAAATGCATTGAAATAGTAGTACCAATCCCTTTTCAAGATAACACAAAATAGTCATGTGGTCTAGCTTAACTAAAATACACAAAAGTATGTGGACACCCCTTTCAAATTAGAGGGTTTGGCTATTTTAGTCACACCTGCTGCTGATCCGTTTATAAAATCGAGCTCACCGCCATGCAATCTCCATAGACAAACACTGGCAATAGAATGGCCCATACTGAAGAGCTCAGTGATTTTCAACGTGGCACAGTCATAGGATGCCACCTTTCCAACAAGTCAGTTCGTCAAATCTCTGACCTGCTAAAGCTGTTATTGTGAAGTGGAGAAGTCTAGGCACAACAACGACTCCGCCGCGAAATGGTAGGCCACACAAGCTCACAGAACGGGACCGCCGAGTGCTGAAGCGCGTCTGTCCTCGGTTGCAACACTCACTATCGCGTTCCAAACTGCCTCTCGAAGCAACGTCAGCACAATAACTGTTCGTTGGGAGCTTCATGAAATGGGTTTCCATGGCCAAGTTGCCGCACACAAGCCTAAGATCACCATGTGCAATGCCAAGCGTCAGCTGGAATGATGTAAAGCTCATTGAACTCTGGAGCAGTGGAAACACTTTCTCTGGAGTGATAAATCACGCTTTACTATTTGGCAGTCTGAAAAATCTGGGTTTGGTGGATGCCAGGAGAATGCAACCTGCCCGAATGCATAGTGCCAACTTTAAAGTTTGGTGGAGGAGGAATAATGGTCTGGGGCTGTTTTTCATGGTTTGTGCCCCTTAGTTCCAGTAAAGGGAAATCCTAACACTACAGCATACAATGACATACTGGACGATTCTGTGCTTCCAACTTTGTGGCAACAGTTTAGGGAAGACCCTTTCCTGTTTCAACGTGACAATGCCCTCGTGCACAAAGCAAGGTCCATTGTGATTGCTGTGGAAGAAATTGACAGGCCTGCACAGAGCCCTGACCTCAACCCCATCAAACAGCTTTTGGATGAATTGGAACGCCGACTGCGAGCCAGGCCTAATCGCCAAACATCAGTGTCCAACCTCACTAACGCTCGTTGCTGAATGGAAGCAAGTCCCTGCAGCATTGTTCCAACATCTAGTGGAAAGCCTTCCCATAAGAGTTGAGGCTGTTACAGGAGCAAAGGGGGGACCAACCTCATATTAATGGGATGTTCAACGAGCAAGTGTCCACATACTTTTGGCCATGTAGTGTAGATGAGATTAGATCTGTGATTGAGTTGTCTGTAGACAATGTAAAGTGCTTTGAGAACAGGGGAAGCTCAGTGTAAATTCCGCCCATTAACTACTATGGTAAACTCATCAATCTTCAACAGAGTGAGAGCTACTATACTAAAGGACGCCTTGCATAATCCTGTAGAATATTTATGGTAATTGCTAGTGCCTTGGGCAGATCTTTACTTGGGTTGATATATAACATGTAATGCTATTGTAGTAGGGAACAGTGGAAGAGAGTACCATCCTAGGGGGGTGAGAACATGGGTCACCCCAGGAGAATGACTACTATTTCCTTTGGTAATGGGCTTACAAAGGCTAGGGTCGTTACAATATGCTTTGCTAAGAAGTAATGTCAATACAGTATATTGTGTGATCTGATATGGTCAGGGGTCCGCAGCTCCACCACACAATCAATTCTTTTAAAATATATACTGTACCAGTCAAAAGGTTTTGAACACCGACTCATTCAAGGGTTTTCCTTATTTGTACTACTTTCTACATTGTAGAATAATAGTGAAGACATCAAAACTATGAAGTAACACATATGGAATCATGTAGTAACCAAAAAAGGGTTTAACAAATCCAAATATATATTTGAAATTCTTCAAAATTGACACCCTTTGCCTTGATGACAGCTTTGCACACTCTTGGCATTTTCTTAATCAGCTTCATGAGGTAGTCACCTGGAATGCATTAACGCATTAACAGGTGTGCCTTGTTAAAAGTTAATTTGTGTAATTTCTTTCCTTAATGCATTTGAGCCAATCAGTTGTGTTGTGACAAGTTAGAGATGGTATACAGAAGATGGTGTTTTAGCAAATAGGGCTAAGTCCATATTATGGCAAGAACAGCTCAAATAAGCATTACTTCAAGACAGGTCAGACAATTCGGAAAATTTCAAGAAATTTGAAAGTTCCTTCAAGTGCAGTCACAAAAAAGATAAAGCTTTGTGACGAAACTGTATCTCATGAGGACCGCCACAGGAAAGGAAGACCCAGAGGTATCTCTGCTGCAGAGGATAAGTTCATTAGAGTTACCAGCCTCAGAAATTTCAGCCCAAATAAATGCTTCACAGAGTTCAAGTAACAGACACATCTCAACATCAACTGTTCAGAGGAGACTGTGTGAATCAGGCCTTTATGGTCAAATTGCCGCAAAGAAAGAAACACGAGCAATTAGACCAGTGGAAATATGTCCTTTGGTTTGGTAAATCCAAATCTGAGATTTATAGTTCCATCAGCCATGTCTTTGTGAGACGCAGATTAGGTAAATGGATGATCTCTGCATGTGTGGTTCCCACCGTGAAGCATAGAGGCTGAGGTGTGATGGTGCTTTGCTGGTGACTTTGTAATTTATTTAGAATTCAAGGAACATTTAACCAGCATGGCTACCACAGCATTATGCAGCGATACGCCATCCCTTCTGGTTTGTGCGGTTGGGTTCTGAGAATATGAAATATACTTATTCATGGCACTGAGGGAGAGAGTATAACATTTACATTATGTCAGAATATGTTATTATTAGCTATCAGGGATCCTATGGGAGGGATACTCTGGGAGGAGAAGAGACACAGTCTGGTACCAGGCACCATGATAACCGTGTGTTGAGTGTAGGGAAGTGATCACATGTTGACGGCATTGATAAGGGGAAAGAGCCATGGATTAGTGATGGACGGGGGTTGCGATCAGGTCAGGTCACGTTAAGGGTGAAACAAAAGTTTATGGCCAATATCACTTAGTGTCCTGCCTAGCAGTAAAGAATGATGTTTTATACAGATGTGTAGGAGGAGACTCAGCCTTGAGGAACGGTTAAATATCAGTGCTTGTGTGAACAATGTCTTTGTCTAATGCAGCTGTATTGACCCTCTGGGAGAATAAACTTGGTTAAGCTTTCATAGTGTCCATTGAGTTTTATACTCTGAGAATTAGAACCTACAACAGGACAATGATCCGACACACCTCCAGGCTGTGTAAGGGCTAGTTGACCAAGAAGGAGAGTGATGGAGTGCTGCATCAGATGACCTGGCCTCCACAATCACCCGACCTCAACCCAATTGAGATGGTTTGAAATGAGTTTGACCGCAGAGTGAAGGAAAAGCAGCTAACAAGTGCTCAGCATATGTGGGAACTCCTTCAAGACTGTTGGAAAAGGGTGGCTACTTTGAAGAAATTAAAATATAACATATCAATTCAGCAAAAAAATAAACATCCTCTCGCTGTCAACTGCGTTCATTTTCCACAAACTTAACATGTGCAAATATTACAAGTTCCACAGACATGTGCCTAACATAAATGGAATAGTGTATCCCTGAACAAAGGGGCGGGGGGGGGTCAAAATCAAAAGTAACAGTCAGTATTTGGTGTTGCCACCTGCTGCATTAAGTTCTACAGTAAATCTCCTCCTCATGGACTGCACCAGATTTGCCCGTTCTTGCTGTGAGATGTTACCCCACTCTTCCACCAACGGACCTGCAAGTTCCTGAACATTTCTGGGGGGATGGCCCTAGCCCTCACCCTCCGATCCAACAGGTCCCAGACGTGCACAATGAGATTGAGATCCGGGCTCTTCGCTGGCCATGGTAGAACACTGACATTCCTGTCTTGCAGGAAATCACGCACAGAACGAGCAGTATGGCTGGTGGCATTGTCATGCTGGAGGGTCATGTCAGGATGAGCCTGCAGGAAGGGTACCACATGAGGGAGGAGGATGTCTTCCCTGTAATGCACAGCGTTGAGATTGCCTGCAATGACAACCACCTCAGTCCGATGATACTGTGACACACCGCCCCAGACCATGACGGACCCTCCACATACAAATCGATCCCACTCCAGAGTACAGGCCTCAGTGTAATGCTCACTCCTTCGACGATAAACGCGAATCCGACCCTTACCCCTGGTGAGACAAAACCGCGACTTGTCAGTGAAGAGCACTTTTTACCAGTCCTGTCTGGTCAGCGATGGTGGGTTTGTGCCCATAGGCGATGTTGTTGCCGGTGATGTCTGGTGAGGACCTGCCATACAACAGGTCTACAAGCCCTCAGTCCAGCCTCTCTCAGCCTATTGCGGACAGTCTGAGCACTGATGGAGGGATTGTCCCGCTGGTGTGATGTTCGGATGTACCGATCCTGTGCAGGTGTTGTTACACGTGGTCTGCCACTGCGAGGACGATCAGCTGTCCATCCTGTCTCCCTGTAGCACTGTCTTAGGCGTCTCACGGTACGGACATTGCAATTTAATGCCCTGGCCACATCTGCAATCCTCATTCCTCCTTGTAGCATGCCTAAGGCATGTTCACGCAGATGAGCAGGGACACTGGGTATCTTTCTTTTGGTGTTTTTCAGAGTCAGTAGAAAGGCCTCTTTAGTGTCCTAAGTTTTCATAACTGTGACTTTAATTGCCTACCATCTGTAAGCTGTTAGTGTCTTAACTTCTTGGTGACAGGGAGGCAGTATTGAGTAGCTTGGATGAATAAGGTGCCCAGAGTAAACTGCCTGCTACTCTGTCCCAGATGCTAATATATGCATATTAGTAGTAGTATTGCATAGAAAACACTCTGAAGTTTCTAAAACTGTTTGAATGATGTCTGTGAGTATAACAGAACTCATATGGCAGGCGAAAACCTGAGAAAAATCCAACCAGGAAGTGGGAAATCTGAAGTTTGTAGTTTTTCAACTCTTTGCCATTCCAATATACAGTGTAAATGGGGTGATATTGCACTTCCTACGGCTTCCACTAGATGTCAACAGTCTTTAGAACGTTGTTTTGAGCTTCTACTGTGAAGTGGGGGTGGATGAGAGGGGATTGAGCCAGGTGTCTGGCAGAGTGCCACAGGCTCTGAGGGGCGGGCACGAGAGAGTTAGCTCTCGTTCCATTGCTTTTCTACAGACATAGGAATTCTCCGATTGGAACATTATTGAACATTTATGATAAAAACATCCTAAAGATTGATTCTATACTTAGTTTGACAAGTTTCTAAGGGCTGTAATATAACTTTTTGAACTTTTCGTCCGACGTTTGACTGGACCTGAACGTGTGTTTGGATTTGTTTACCAAACGCGCTAACAAAAGAAGCTATTTGGACATAAATTATGAACTTTATCGAACAAATCAAACATTTATTGTGGAACTGGGATTCCTGGGAGTGCATTCTGATGAAGATCATTAAAGGTAAGTGAATATTTATAATGCTATTTCAACCTAATGTTGACTACACTTTATGGCGGATATCTTTTTGGCGGCTTTGTTGTCTGAACGCTGTACTCAGATTATTGCATGGTTTACTTCTTCCGTAAAGTTTTTTTGAAATCTGACACAGCGGTTACATTAAGGAAAAGTATATCGCTAATTCCATGTATAACACTTGTATTGTCATCAACATTTATGAGTATTTCTGTGAATTGATGTGGTTCCCTGCACAATCCCCGCATGTTTTAGAACTACTGAACGTAACGCGCCAATGTAAAATTAGATTTTTTATATAAATATATACTTTATCGAACAAAACATACATGTATTGTGTAACATGAAGTCCTATGAGTGTCATCTGATGAAGATCATCAAAGGTTAGTGATGAATTTGATCTATATTTGTGCTTTTTGTGAGTCCTCTCTTTGGCTGGAAAAATGGCTGTGTTTTTCTGTGAGTTGGTGGTGACCTAACATAATCGTTTGTGGTGCTTTCGATGTAAAGCATTTTTGAAATCAGACGCTGTGGCTGGACGAGAATTGTATCTTTAAAATGGTGTAAAATACTTGTATGTTTGAGGAATTTTAATTATGAGATTTTTGTTGCTTTTGGCGAGGTGGGATGCTACCGTCCCACATATCCCAGAGAGGTTATTAACGACCGTTCTACAGGTGCATGTTCATTAATTGTTTATGGTTCATTGAACAAGCATGGGAAACAGTGTTTAAACCCTTTACAATGAAGATCTGTGAAGTTGTTTGGATTTTTACTAATTATCTTTGAAAGACAGGGTCCTGAAAAAGGGACGTTTCTTTTTTTGGTTACTACATGATTTCACATGTGTTATTTAACAATGTAGAAAATAGTTAAAATAAAGAAAAAACGTTTTGAATGAGTAGGTGTGTCCAAACCTTTGACTGGTACTGTATAGAAATAAATACATTTTAAAGGAATTATTATATTTCTCTACTTCGTTATAGAGACAAACCTCTTTTTCAGGTTAAGCCAAGTCAGCTCTGCATAAACTCATTGGACATGATTGTGTGACACCGCCACTATGTTTCAGAGGCCATCATGCGTTCTATATGTGGAGTTTACAGCTTCTTAGGGTTATTACAGATAATGTATACAGGAAAATCAGCCATGAACCCTGATCCATCACTGTATTATTACAGCAATGACATGACAAACGGACATTGACCTTATGAAGTAATCCATTACAGGAATATACACATACACTTCCTTCACCATATTTTAGTCATTACGTTCACACTTACTAAAACACACATGTCACATTACATTTAACAGGACGTCCACGTACACATTGTGCTGCGACATTATCTCCCTAATGTCCCACTTAACTGCAGCCATCAGCAGCAGCATCTGTTCGTAGTCTAAAGCCTTGGCCGCCACGACCCAGCATATGGGTTTACGTAGCTCACTGGTATAAGCGAATGACAAGGAGAATGGTATAAACAAGGACATTGGTTGTGTCATAAATGGCACCCTACTCCCTTCATAGTGCACTACTTTTGATCAGGGCCCTGGTCAGAAGTAGTGAAGTATACTGTATATGGAATAGTGTTCCATTTAGGACGCATCCATAAACAAGGACAGTGTCAATTCAATACTCACTCAGTACATTTTACTCAGTGTACAAAGTAAGTAAGGACAGAAAAAGTGAAAAACGTTCAGTAGAAAGATTTGAGAATGTTCAATTGTTATTTTCTCCAGGCATTGTACTTTAGAAAGTGTAAAATCGTTTGGGGTAGATATTGATTTTGAGTCCCTTTTTGAAAATGTGAAACTCTGACGCACCCTCAAGACTGGTACTAATGGTACACACACGTTGAAAAACATCTAGCTGATAGAGAAGAGTTTGTGGTCAACAGTCATTTCCACTCTCACTGATAAGGTCATGTGTGTCAGAGGAGATCGCGACAACTAGTTAATAACATGACAGCTGAAAACAGTTGTTCTGATTAAAGAAGCAATAAAACTGGCCTTCTTTAGACTAGTTGAGTATCTGAAGGATCAACATTTGTGGGTTCGATTACATGGTCAAAATGGGAGTAGTACACAGTGTTGTACGAGATCTACAGTTTCTTGGCAATTTCTCAAATGGAATAGCCTTCATTTCTCAGAACAAGAATAGACTGACGACTTTCAGAAGAAAGGTCTTTGTTTCTGGCCATTTTGAGCCTGTAATCGAACCCACAAATGCTGATGCTCCAGATACTCAACTAGTCTAAAGAAGGCCAGTTTTATAGCTTCTTTAATCAGAACAACTGTTTTCAGCTGTGCTCACATCATTGCAAAAGTGTTTTCTAATGATCAATTAGACTTTAAAAATTATAAACTTGGATTAGCTAACACAACGTGCCATTGGAACACAGGAGTGATGGTTGCTGATAATGGGCCTCTGTACACCTATATTCCATACAAAATCAACCGTTTCCATATACAATAGTCATTTACAAAATTAACAATGTCTACACTTGTAACGGCGTTCGTCTGTTGAAGGAGAGTCGGACCAAAATGCAGCGTGGTGGTTACTCATGTTCTTTAATGAAAAAATAGCGATACATGAAATAAATAAATAAATACAAAAACAACAAACGAAACGTAAAAACCTAATTACAGCCTATCTGGTGAACACTACACAGAGACAGGAACAATCACCCACAAAATACACAGTGAAACCCGGGCTACCTAAATATGGTTCCCAATCAGAGACAACGAGAATCACCTGACTCTGATTGAGAACCGCCTCAGGCAGCCAAGCCTATGCTAGACACACCCCTAATCAGCCACAATCCCAATGCCTACAAAAACCCCAATACGACAACACAATAAACCCATGTCACACCCTGGCCTGAACAAATAATTAAAGAAAACACAAAATACTAAGACCAAGGCGTGACAACGCTGTATTTCTGATCAATTTGATGTTATTTTAATGTACAAAAAAGTTGCTTTTCTTTCAAAAACAAGGACATTTCTATGTGACCACAAACTTTTGAAAGGTAGTATAGGGTGCGTTTGTAATTTGGCATCCTAATCCCTATAACAGGGGTAGGCAACTAGATTCAGCCACGGGTCTATTTTTGTTGGCAAAAATGGTCGGGGGGGGGCGGGTAATAATTATAACAATTTGTACACTAAAAATTGTTCACAATTAACCGCAAAAAGAGATTGTATTTGAAAACAACAATAATTTCATACCTTGATGAGCAACGCCGCTGTGCACTTTTTAGGGAATAGGGTGCCATTTGGGATACAGCGATAGAGTTGTGGACTGACTGACCTGTGAGTAGAACTGCTGGAGGAATGGCTTCTTGGCTGCAGGCATCATAGTATCCAGGTGAGACTGAAGGGACTCAAACTGCTCGGCCAGAAACACCCTGGGAAGAGAGGCAGAGAGTGAAATCAGTACAGCCCACCAAATCAGAGATTGAAGCAGTGTTAGAGGGGTACGGAGAGGGGTAGGAGGGGAGAGGGGAGCAGGGGCTTTAGCTGAATGGATTGGGATATTGCAGACAGACCATTTTCCCCTTTCTCTCCTGAGCTTTAGAAACTTCTCTTGATCCCCTGTGCTTATTAATGAGGTAGTTTCAGTCCTAGCATCAGATGGATGGTACAGTGCGGGTGTAGGAGGTACAGTAGCTAGAAATTGAGTTTTGGCCAGGTCATAATGCACCTTCTTGTTGGTTTAAATCAGCACCATATCAGGCCATGAAGCCTAAAACAGTGGGAGTATTTACATTCACTGGGTTTTCATCACTATAGCTATACATTAACAAACACTGAGCCACATAGAATAGTTGTGGGGAAAAAAACGATCAATTAAAATCAATAGAAACAAAAATAAAAGCTACTCCAGTGTAAAAATGGGGCACGGGGGGATTGAAGACATTTTTCAAATGTGTCAGCATGATCAACACTATTATTATCCTTTTAAATGTTTTACATAAACAAAATTCAAGAAAATAAGTTCAGTTAAATGATGGGCAGAGAGTCAACTGAGTGTGCAAATCTGGTGATAAGCGTTAATGACTGGCCGTGAGACAAGGCCAACGCAAGTCAAGGGGAAGGCATAGAGATGAATGGACCTCATTATAACAGTATGGTAACTGTTAAATAAACAATATTGTATACTATGGACTAGGGATGTGTCCCAAATTACACCCTGTTTTCTATATAGTGCACTACTTTTGACACACAAGGCTCTGGTCAAAAGTAGTACACCATGAAGAGAATAGGGTGCCATTTAGGATACATCCTAGGGCAGCAGGAAATGCTATTTAGTAGGCTGGAGCTGGAGCCGAAAGTTCAGTTGGGAAGAGATACGTATGAGAGAGAAGGAGAGAATGAATCAAAATCGAGCAACAGTTGCACCTGCAGGGTTTTTCATTTGGTGATGCAACACGCCCCCTTCAGATGTTAGAGAAATGAACGAAACATGTGAATGTCTGTTATGTGTATCCAAGATGATCCTTACATAACCACATCGTGTTGATACATTCTTTATTAATAAGTGCTTGTTGCAGTAGAAACTAGCTGCCTACTGAGAAGTAATTGAAAGTGGGCCTGAAACACATCGAAACAAATTGCAAATCTATGTGGGCCAAATAAGTATCTAGGACAAAATTAGAACCTCAACAAAGACCATTACCTCAACCATCAAACATTAACAAGTGCAAGTGATGTCCAATATGCCACGAGACATACACACAGCTTGCTCCTGCCTCCCTTTAATATGACAACATTTCCACAAAAGAGTGGGCAAACACGTTTGTTTTTATGGACTCGAAAAATGGCATTATCTGTGAGTCGTCAGCCCACCATGACCACAAATCTCATGGTTACCACAGGGAGAGATAACAAGCAGAGCCCTGACATTTATCGGGTTATGCCTATATAAATTTAGACAATGACAAGAGGCACTTATCTTTCACAACTATAATCTTGATCTTTGCTCAGGGCCCTGGGGTGGCGGGCCCTCATTGATTATTCCATTAAAGCATGGCTAAATGAGCTGTTAAAGGTAGAGCAGCCCTTTACGAGGCTCCCATAGTAAGTAATGGCTTTATTCAAAATGGCGTATTGTATGCTGAGCATGTCTGGGTGCTAGGACAGAGGGGTTAGGTGGTGTGTAAGCCCCTTCCACCGCTACAGTAACTGCTCGGTGGGGTGGGGGGGCATCCACACAATTACACACAGGGCTAGACAGCTGTATGTCTTCTCCCCTAAGGACCATTCCGTTCTTCCTTCATTTAAAACCCCTTAAGAGCCTAAGCCCTGATCTCTTCAACAGTGAAAACAGTAGTTATTTCAAAAGTTGTGTTTTTCTCCCAATCGGATTTTGAAATGTTACAGCCTAGAATCATAACATTTGTCTCCGGGAGTGTGGAGGACAGTGGGTTGCTCAGCAACAGACCCCAGCGAAACAGGCACAGGGGCAGGGCAGAGACTTTTATTACAGTAATGATGAGGATAATGCACATTATTGTTTGACCAAAACATGGTTTGGAGTGAGGTGAGCGTGTAGAATGTCCAGCTTGCATCGATGCTACCAATACAGTCAGAGTGTCACACTCTGGAGTTCTGTGAATAATTTAATTTGGAACGACCCTCAGTGTCCACCACCCTCTAGGGACTTCTAAAGAGATATAAACAGGATTTCAAATGTGGGTCTAAAGACCATCTCTTACAGTGACTCTGTTGCGACCACCCTCTGGGCCAGGCCGTAGAGTGTCTCACTGGCTGTCAGAACAACCAGCTGGCTGAGGTGAGGGCTGGGCACCTTCTCCTTCCTCTCCTCCACCGGGCCACCCTGGATGCTGGATCCGCCTTCCCCCAGAGAATCCTATAACAGGGGGACAGAGAGAGGGAATAGTTAGCTTGACTTGCTCCTTCCTCCCACACACAGAGAGCGGAGAGTTAGACCACAGATACTCAGAGAAGGGGACAGACACATTCACTTTGCGATAACAGGGAGACAGAGAGACTGAGAGAGAGACAGAGAGAGAGAGAAAGGAAGGGGGGGGATACCTAGTCAGTTGTACAACTGAATGCATTAAACTGAAATGTGTCTTCTGAATCAGAGAGGTGTGGGGGGCTGCCTTAATAGACATCCACATCATCGGTGCCCGGGGAACAGTAGATTAACTGCCTTGATCAGAATGATAGATTTTTACCTTGCCAGCTCTGGGATTCGATCCAGCAACCTTTCGGCTACTGGCCCAAAGCTCCTAACCGCCAGGCTACCTGCCACCCAGAGTGAGTGAGCCAGTGAGTGAGAAAGACATACAGGGAAACACCAGTTAGCTTTGAAAGAACAGTGACAGAGAGAGAGAGGGATAGATGAGCTGGCTTTGACAGACCAGGAGACACAGAGATAGACATTCTTTGGATACAGGCTAATAGCACCACAGACACTAGCTCAGTGGCCAACTGTTAAAACTGGAGCAGTGAGCTATGACCACAGGCTATGTCAGCCAGATATTAGAGTTGGTTTTACCACAGAGCTCAAACAGTGAGCTACAGCAGTAAGATACAATTATTTACAGTACCAGTCAAAAATGTGGACACACCTACTCATTCAAGGGTTTTTCTTTATTTTAACTATTTTCCACATTGCAGAATAATAGTGAAGACATTAAAACTATGAAATAACACATATGGAATCATGTAGTAACCAAAAAAAGTGTTAAACAAATCAAAATATATTTTATATATTTTATCCTTGAGCATCTTCAAATTAGCCATCCTTTTTGCCTTGATGACAGCTTTGCACACTCTTGGCATTCTCTCAACCAGCTTCATGAGGAACGCTTTTCCAACAGTCTTGAAGGAGTTTCCATGCTGAGCACTTGTTGGCTGCTTTTCCTTCACTCTGCAGTCCAACTCATCCCAAACCATCTCAATAGGGTTGAGGTCGGGTGATTGTGGAGGCCAGGTCATCTGATGCAGCACTCCATCACTCTCCTTCTTGGTAAAATAGCCCTTAAACAGCCTGGAGATGTGTTTTGGGTCATTGTCCTGTTGAAAAACAAATGATAGTCCCACTAAGCGCAAACCAAATGGGATGGTGTATCGCTGCATAATGCTGTGGTAGCCATGCTGGTTAAGTGTGCCTTGAATGCTCAATAAATCACTCACAGTGTCACCAGGAAAGCACCCTCACACCTCCTCCTCCATGATTCACGGTAGGAACCACACATGCGGAGATCATCCGTTCACCTACTCTGCGTCTCACAAACACAGCGGGTGGAAACAAAAATCTCACATTTGGACTCATCAGACCAAAGGACAGATTTCAGCTGATGTATGAAGGTCTTTATAAATGAATTTGATTGATTGATTGATTTCTACCGGTCTAATGTCCATTGCTCGTGTTTCTTGGCCCAAACAAGTATCTTCTTCTTATTGGTGTCCTTTAGTAGTGGTTTCTTTGCAGAAATTTGACCATGAAGGCCTGATTCACGCAGTCTCCTCTGAACAGTTGATGTTGAGATGTGCCTGTTACTTGAACTCTGTGAAGCATTTATTTGGGCTGCAATTTAATGAACTTATCCTCTGCAGCAGAGGTAACTGAGTTTTCCTTTCCTGTGGCGGTCCTCATGAGAGACAGTTTCGTCATAGCGCTTGATAGTTTTTGTGACTGCACTTGAAGAAACTTTCAAGGTTCTTGACATGTTCATGTTTTAAAGTAATGATGGACTGTTGTTTCTCTTTGCTTATTTGAGCTGTTCTTGCTGTAATATGAACTTGGTATTTTACCAAATAGGGCCATCTTCTGTATGCCACCCCTACCTTGTCAAAACCCAACTGATTGGCTCAAACGCATTAAGGAAACAAATTCCACAAATTAACTTTTAAGAAGGCACACCTGTTAATTGAAATGCATTCCAGGTGACTACCTCATGAAGCTGGTTGAGAGAATGCCAAGAGTGTGTAAAGCTGTCATCAAGGCAAAGGGTGGCTACTTTAAAGAATCTAAAATCTAAACTATATTTTAATTTGTTTAAAATTAACAGTTTTTTGGTTACTACATGATTCCATATGTGTTATTTCATAGTTCTGATGCATTCACTATTATTCTACAATGTAGAAAGTAGTAAAAAATAATGAAAAACCTTTGAATGAGTAGGTGGATCTAAACTTTTCACTGGTACTGTATATATAACTATAACTGTACAGAGTGTAAAAAACTGTAGGAACACCTGCTCTTTCCATGAAATAGACTGAACAGGTGAAAACTATGATCGCTTATTGATTGAATCTGTTAAATCCACTTAAATCGTACAGGGCTACGAAAAAGTATTTGCTCCATTTCTAATTTTCTCTATTTTTGCATTTTTTTATCAGATCTTCAACCAAAATGTAATAGATAAAGAGAACCTGAGTGAACAATAACACAACAATTAATTATTTCATTTGTTTCTGAAACTAATTCATGTAATACCCAATGAAAACCAACAAATGTCCCCGAGTTAAAGCAGTTCTGCATGCAAGACCCGAAATCTCTCCAATATGAGAGACTGACCAACAACTACAGGAAGTGTTAGGTTGGTGGCAGAAGAATTGTGTGTTGCATAACTTTGTTAATTAAATAAATAAAACAAGTATAAAACAAGTATAATAAGTTTTGTTATTTGTAAACTCAGGTTCCCTTTATCAAATATTAGGTTTTGGTTGAAGATCTGATAACAATCACTGTAAAAAAAAATAGAGAAAATCACAAAGGGAAAAAATACTTTTAATTTTTTTACAGGCCTCACAAGACTCATCTGAAGGTCCCCCACCAGTTAAAACAATTAATGGTGGTATATATGGAGACAGTTGCCAAAAAATATAAATCTCTCAGATATTGGACAGACATTTAAGAACAAACCTCCCTTTTATTTATTTTTTGGGGGGGGGGCAATCTGTTGTTCCATGTAGTGGAAAGGACAAGAGGAATACCTACGTAAGAATGCTGTTCATTGACTACAGCTCAGCATTTAACACCATAGTACCCAAACTCATCATTAAGCTTTAGACCCTGGGTCTCGACCCCCCGTGTGCAACTGGGTCCTGGACTTTCTGAGGGGCCGACCCCAGGAGGTGAAGGTCAGAAACAACATCTCCACCACGCTGATCCTCAACACTGGGGCCCCACAAGGGTGCGTTCCCAGCCCTCTACTGTACTCTCTGTTCAACCATGACTGCGTGGCCATGCACACTTCCAACTCGATCATCAGCATCGACACTACAGTGGTAGGCCTGAATACCAATAACGACGAGACGGCCTACAGGGAGGAGGTAGGGCCCTCGGACTGTGGTGTCAGGGAAATAATCTCTCACTCAACGTCAACAAAACAAAGGAGACGATCGTGGACTTCAGGAAACAGCAGTCCACAGCAGAGGGAGCCCCCCGGGACAGTAGTGGGGACGGTGGAAAGTTTTAAGTTCCTCGGCGTACACATCATGGACAAACTGAAATGGTCCACCCACACAGACAGCGTGGTGAAGAAGGCGCAACAGCGGGCTGTATTGGGCTGGTATGCCTGGTATGGCAATTGCACCGCCCTCAACCGCAAGGCTCTCCAGAGGGTAGTGCGGTCTGCACAACGCATCACCGGAGGCAAACTACTTGCCCTCCAGGACACCTACAGCACCCGATGTCACAGGAAGGCCAAAAAGATCATCAAGGACAACAACCACCCAAGCCACTGCCTGTTCACCCCGCTATCGCCCAGAAGGCAAGGTCAGTACAGATGCATCAAAGCTGGGAACCGAGAGACTGAAAAACAGCTTCTATCTCAAGTTCATCAGACTGTTAAACAGCCATCACTAACATAGAAAGACTGCTGCCAACTTACAGACTCAAATCTCTGGCCACTTAAATAAACTGACTTAATAGTGACACCCCATCCCGTGAACGGGACCGTTGTCATCACCTGACACTAATTAGCATAACGCAACGGACATAAATCTTCCTAGAAAAAAATCCTATTCATGAAAATCCCAAGTGAAATATATTGGAACACAGCTTAGCCTTTTGTTAATCACCCTGTCATCTCAGATTTTCAAAATATGCTTTGTAAGTTTATCATAGCCTAGCATAGCATTATGCCTTGCTAGCAGCAGGCAACCTTGTCACGGAAATCAGAAAAGCAATCAAATTAAATTGTTTACCTTTGATGAACTTCGGATGTTTTCACTCACGAGACTCCCAGGTAGACAGCCAAAGTTCATTTTTTTCCAAAAAGATTATTTTTGTAGGCGAAATAGCTCAGTTTGTTCTTCACGTTTGGCTGAGAAATCACCCGGAAATTGCGGTCACCACAACGCAGAAAAATATTCCAAATTAGCTCCATAATATCGACAGAAACATGGCAAACGTTGTTTAGAATCCATCCTCAAGGTGTTTTTCTAATATCTATTCGATAATATATCCGTCGGGACAATTCGTTTTTCACTAGGACCGATTGGAGTAATGGCTACCTCTGTATTTTACCCGAGAATCTCTCTCGGAACCACCATGTGACCACTTACGCAATGTGGCCGCCTACAGCTATTCTTCAACAGAAATGCGTAAAACTACATCACAATGCCGTAGACACCTTGCGGAATACGTAGAAAGCGTAAGCTCGTTGATGGTACATTCACAGCTGAATAGGGAGTCGTTGGAACGCAGCGCTTTCAAAACCTGGGGCACTTCCGGATTGGAATTTTCTCAGGCTTTCGCCTGCAACATCAGTTCTGTTATACTCACATATCTTTACAGTTTTGGAAACAGTAGAGTGTTTTCTATCCAAAGCTGTCAATTATATGCATATTCTAGCATCTTTTCCTGACAAAATATCCCGTTTAAAACGGGAATGTTTTTTTTGGACCAAAAATGAAAATACTGCCCCCTAACACCATTAATAAAGGTATTTCTAGTCACTTTAAATAATGCCATTTTAATAATATTTACATATCCTACATTACTCATCTCATATGTATATACAGTCATGGCCAAAAGTTTTGAGAATGACACAAATATACATTTTCACAAAGTTTGCTGCCTCTGTGTTTTTAGATATTTTTGTCAGATGTTACTGGAATACTGAAGTATAATTACAAGCATTTCATAAGTGTCAAAGGCTTGTATTGACAATTACATGAAGTTGATGCAAAGAGTCAATATTTGCGGTGTTTACCCTTTGTTTTCAAGACCCGGCATGCTTTCAATTAACTTCTGGGCAGACCATACCCGCATAAACAATGCTTGGAGTTTGTCAGAATTTGTGGGTTTTTGTTTGTCCACCCGCCTCTTGAGGATTGACCACAAGTTCTCAATGGGATTAAGGTCTGGGGAGTTTCCTGGCCATGGACCCAAAATATCGATGTTTTGTTCCCCAAGCCACTTAGTTATCACTTTTGCCTCATGGCAAGGTGCTCCATCATGCTGGAAAAGGCCATGTTCATCGCCAAACTGTTCCTGGATGGTTGGGAGAAGTTGCCCTCGGAGGATGTGTTGGTACCATTCTTTATTCATGGCTGTGTTCTTAGGCAAAATTGTGAGTGAGCCCACTCCCTTGGCTGAGAAGCAACTCCACACATGAATGGTTTCAGGATGCTTTACTGTTGGCATGACACAGGACTGATGGTAGCACTCACCTTGTCTTCCCCGGACAAGCTTTTTTACAGATGCTCCAAACAATCGGAAAGGGGATTCATCAGAGAAAATGACTTTACCCCAATCCTCAGCAGTCCAATCCCTGTACCTTTTGCAGAATATCAGTCTGTCCCTGATGTTTTTCCTGGAGAGAAGTGGCTTCGTTGCTGCCCTTCTTGACACCAGGGCATCCTCCAAAAGTATTCGCCTCACTGTGCGTGCAGATGCACTCACACCTGCCTGCTGCTATTCCTAAACAAGCTCTGTACTGGTGTTGCCCCGATCCGGCAGCTGAATCAACTTTAGGAGACGGTCCTGGCACTTGCTGGACTTTCTTGGGCCCCCTGAAGCCTTCTTCACAACAATTGAACTGCTCTCTTTGAGTTCTTGATGATCCGATAAATGGTTGATTTAGGTGCAATCTTACTGGCAGCAATATCCTTGCTTGTGAAGACCTTTTTGTGCAAAGCAATGATGGCGGCACGTGTTTCCTTGCAGGTAACCATGATTGACAGAGGATGAACAATGATTCCAAGCACCACCCTCCTTTTGAAGCTTCCAGTCTGTTATTCAAACTCAATCAGCATGACAGAGTGACCTCCAGCCTTGTCCTCGTCAATACTCACACCTGTGTTAACGAGAGAATCACTGACATGATGTCAGCAGGTCCTTTTGTGGCATGGATGAAATGCAGTGGAAATGTTTTTTGGGGATTCAGTTAATTTGCATGACAAAGAGGGACTTTGCAATTAATTGCAATTCATCTGATCCCTCTTCATAACATTCTGGAGTATCAGCAAATTGCCATCATTTTCACGATCGTCGTAAAGAGGAGACCAAAGCGCAGCGTCGTGTAAATGCATGATTTAATGATTAGACGGAAAAAAACACAAAGTACACTAAAACAAACAACAAACTTTTGGCCACGACTGTACTGTATTCTACACGATCTACTGCATCTTGCCTATGCCGCACGCCATTGCTCTTCCATATATTTCTATGTATATATTCATCCCTATACATTTGTATGTATTTGTGTGTATAAGGTAGTTGTTGTGAATTTGTTAGATTACTTGTTAGATATTACTGTATAGTCGGAACTAGAAGCACAAGCATTTCGCTACACTCGCATTAACATCAGCTAACTATGTGTATGTGACCAATAACATTTTATTTGATTTCATTTGAATCTGCTATTCAATGCATTTTAATGGGCTAATAGCAGTTAGGCCAAATAAACATTTCATCAAATTATACTTGTACAATTTTGGGGGGATACTTCAAGGGGTCTTAAAATTCCAAATCAAATAGCAAATTGATCCTTGGTATGACCTTCTTAAAACAATTCCATATAACTAAGTACAGTAGAACCCCCCCTGGCTTAGACTCTCATGGGTTAATAAGCTCCAGCACATTTCAATCTCACACACACTTTTCTGGCTTTTCTACAGTTGTGAAATTCAGGATAAAATCAGGCCTGTCCCACAGGCCATGTCCATTAATCATAACAATATAACCCAAGCACTAAAAGACAGAATTCTCAGCAGAAGGCAGAAGAATCACAATATTTTGTTAAGGTTCATCTGAGCCTGATGATGGATCATATGGGCTGTCAAGCTGTGTGTGTGTATCCCTGAAACAACAGAAGCAGAACAGCAGGGGCAAATCAACAGCAATCACATCCAGTAAGTAATGAACAAATGGAAAGCCATTAAACCTGTCCACCATCATCCACTTGCATACATACAGGCTCCATAGTCATCTGGGGAGAAGAACACATCTCACTTTACCTAATAATACTAAATAGGGTTGCAAAAGTCAAGTAACTTTCGCAAAATGCCTAGGATTTCCTGCTTATTCCTGATCAGAGCCCTAATTCTGATCAGAGCCCTAAGTCCCAAACTCTATATAAATCAGTCAAAACATTTAAACATTCAAGAATGAAGGAACATGTGACATTAAACCACTAAATAATTGATCATATATGGCTAAAATGACCTTTAATTAATTGGTTTGGTAGCTAATTAGATATTATAAATCATGCAAGGCCCAGCGATAGACCGAACAACTCTCCTCCCGTCACCAGATCAAAGACAAGGTAGTGAAAGCCTTCCTCTGAGATACTGTCATGTAGCCTCTCTATGTCCTGTCCAAGGGGTGTAGCCTACTTGTCCATCAAGCTGCCTCACACTACAGAAACAGGAGACCGGCTCCATTCAGCACGCACAAGCCAAGGTTACTTACTTATGGGCGTGTAATGGGTAGGTAATAGCCCCGTTGGGGCCTACTAGAGACCAATTAATTATCAATAAAGAGTTATCTGAGTCAACTTAGAAACCATTAATCAGCGATAAGAGGGGCGGGTCTAAAGGATGAATGCATGTCAAAGAGTCAGATCACAGAATCAGAGAACGAATTGCCATTCAGATGAAGTTCGGAGTCGGGTGATGTTGCCCCGAGACGCTGCTCTTGGGTCACTTTTGCATTTCCCCCACTAATGGTTAAGGTTAGGAATGAGGGAGGGGAAGCTGATCCTAGATTAGTACCTGGAGCGTAATGCTCCTATTGGCAGAACGAGCAGTCAAATATCAAGCCAAAACTTTATCATGAAAAACAATGGCAGAATGCTCAGTCACCCATTAACTTCCCTGGGGTTAAATGTGTGTCAAATACTAGTTTGACAATCTCTTAGGTAGACTGGTCCCAGATGTGTTTGTGCCATCATATCAACTCCTTTTCACTCATTATCATGCCAAACATGGATTTGACATGATAACACAAACAGATCTGGAACCAAGCTAGTTTTGGGTCGCTAACTTTCCAAATCACATCCATTCCTGTCTAGAGAACCATTAGATGATGCAAGTTAGAAATTTCAGTGCACAATACCTTCACAGAGTAAAACCACTAAACTACGTGCAGTAAACTGAAGCATAAACATGATTAACATCCTGCACTGGTGGAGTTGATCCAGAAAACCCATTAGACTTCCCACTCTATTCTGAGCCCGATTGTGACTCATGATAAAAGAAACACAAAAGTAAAAGTCATTTATGAACTGACAACAACCCAAAACGTCAGCCGAAACTGCTTACCCTCCATTTGCAGAACACAAACAACAAATATTGATTTGTTCTCAACAGAGACTTTTCAGGATTTGCGTGAAAAAAAAATATTGTAAAGCTTTTCAAAGCTGTGGAAGTAAAGTAATCTATGAGTCCATCACAACAGACCGATTAAAGCCATTAGGTCAAAGGATTTAAAGGGCAATATTGTGGTCAAGATCCAAAATCAAAACGTATAGACGGTGTCCAAACAAGGAAAGCGCAAGTCTCAACAGGATTTTAACTAGTCACTTTAATAACTCTACCTACATGTACATATTACTTCAATTACCTCGACACCGGTGCCCCCTCACATTGACTCTGTCTGTACCGGTACCCCCTGTATATAGCCCCGCTATTGTTATTTACTGCTGCTCTTTAATTATTTGGTATTCTTATCTCTTAATTGTTTTTTTTTGTTGGTATTTTCTTAAAACTGTATTGTTGGTTAAGGGCTTGTAAGTAAGCATTTCACTGTAAGGCCTACTACACCTGTTGAATTCAGCGCAAGTGACCAATACAATTTGATTTGATTTGACTTGGTAAGACTGTCCTAATATGGACACCGTGCAAATTAATTTAATCTCTGGTCAGATCTGTCTGTCTGTCTGATGCTGATGAAAATGCTGTCCTTAAATATACATATATACTGGAATCAGTAGGTGTGTCCAAACTTTTGAATGGTACTGTGTATATATACGCTACCGTTCAAAGGTTTTAGAGCACCTACTCATTCAAGGGATTTTCTTTTTGTTTCCTATTTTCTTTACATTGTAGAATAATAGAGAAGACATAAAAACTATGAAATAACACACATGGAATGATGTAGTAACCAAAAAACAGCTAAACAAATCTAAATATATTTTATATTTGAGATTCTTCAAATATCCACCCTTTTCCTTGACAGCTTTGCACACTTGGCATTCTCTCAACCAGCTTCATGGGGTAGTCAGCTGGAATGCATTTCAATTAACAGATGTGCCTTCTTAAAAGTTAATTTGTAGCATTTCTTTCCTTCTTAATGTGTTTGAGCCAATCAGTCGTGTTGTGTGTGTGTGTAGGTGTGGGGGGGGGGGTCTATTTGGTCTATTTGGTAAAAGACCAAGTCCATTTTATGGCAAGAACAGCTCAAATAAGCAAAGAGAAAGGACAGTATATCATTACTTTAAGACATGAAGGTCAGTCATTACAGAAAATGTCAAGAACTTTGAAAGTTTCTTCAAGTGAAGCCACAAAAACCGTCAAGTGCTATGATGAAATTGGCTCTCATGAGGACCGTCACAGGAATGGAAGACCCAGAGTTACCTCTGCTGCAGAGGATATGTTCATTAGAGTTACCAGCCTCAGAAATTGCAGCCCAAATAAATGCTTCACAGAGTTCAAGTAACAGACACATCTCAACATCAACTGTTCAGTGGAGACTGTCAATCAGGCCTTCATGGTCAAATTGCTGCAAAGAAAACACTACTAAAGGATACCAATAAGAAGAAGAGACTTGCTTGGGCCAAGAAACACGAGCAATGGACATTAGACCGGTGGAAATGTGTCCTTTGGTCTGGAGTCCAAATTTGAGATTTTTGGTTCCAACCACTGTGTCTTTGTGAGACGTGGTGCGGGTGAACAGATGATCTCGGCATGTGTATTTCCCCCGTAAAGCATGGAGGAGGAGGTGTGGCGGTGCTTTGCTAGTGACACTCTGTGATTTGTTTAGAATTCAAGGCACATTTAACCAGCATGGCTACAACAGCATTCTACAGCGATAAGTCATCCCATCTGGTTTGTCAAGTGCACAGCAAATGTGGGAACTCCTTGAAGACTGTTGGAAAAGCATTCCAGGTGAAGCTGGTTGAGAGAATGCCAAGAGTGTGCAAAACTGTAATCAAGGCAAAGGGTGGCTATTTGAAGAATATCAAATATAAAATATATTTAGATTTGTTTAATGCTTTTTTGGTTACTACATGCCATATGTTATTTCATAGTTTTGATGTCTTCACTATTATTCTACAATGTAGAAAATAGTAAACACACTTGTCATTCTACTGACCATGCTCCAAAGGCATAAACAATCACTTATTATGACGAGGAAATTCTCCCCCTGAAGACTACAGATAAATTATTATGTCTCTCTTCACGTTGCTCATAACTCGGCATAGTTTCTTCCTTTGGATTTAACACGCTATGAAAATCCTGACGACACCCATATGTCATGCCCTGGCCATAGAGAGGCTTTTATTCTCTATTTTGGTTAGGCCAGTGTCATGACGTTGGCCTGGGGGTAGGTTTATGACAGTCATAAATACCTCTTCCCCCCTTTTTCCTCTCTCTTCCCTACTGATGTTACTTTTGCAAAACCCTTGGTTAACATAGGGATTCTGGGAACATCAGAAGGTGGGGGGAAATTAACTATATTCTGGTAATCCGACCAATTGAACATATGCAGTGGTACTTAATGAATATGATGTCAGTTCGGGTTGTCATCTGAGACATTCTCATCAATGATAAGATGACATAAACTCTACAGTGGAAAGTCTACACATCAAAGTTATCGGATTCACATGGAATTGTTGTTCAATTTAAATGTTTAAATATGAAATGATTTGTGATGGGATGAAATGTGATTTTAGTTTCTAAAATGTGAGAATTGAGTTTTCATAAGATAGGGCTCTGCTCAATCAGTGGCCCGCCCCTGTGAAGGGACATGGGCTATAAAACTTTTCAAACACGCCCTCCTCGCCCTTCCTATATAAGCCCTTGACGACAATATCAACTCCTATTCTGAGGACGTGAGGACGACGGTCCGATGTCAGAATGGTTCAGATAATAACTACAGAACGAAGCCAACATCAGCGTGAGCTTTGGTTGTGAATGGTATGAACTTTGAACTCTTATTCACTACAGAAGTGATACCTCCTAGCCGTTGAGTTAGCAACAGCCGCTGCAAACGAGGGTTAGGAAGAAAAAGACAGAGTATTCCGTCTACCACACAACGACGTTACTACAAGATATTCAATTCACCAGCAGAGACATTCTTCAAAGGACAAAGGACTTGGTTGGGCAACATGGCCTTCCATCTACCACCAACCTACCGAAGCGCAGCTCAGAGTAAATATTTATTGCATTTTCCTTTTCCAAATGGGCGGTAATTTAGAATGCATAAGATACTGTATTTACAATAGCACAGCTTCACCCTTTGTTCGTCAGTCTTCCCGCTCTTTCACCCAAACCCAGACCCTTTTCTTTTGTGTAACCAGCTGTCATATCTGTTCTGCCCGCTAGGGACGTTTTCCTTTATGACATAATGTGTAATCAAGTTATGATTGAAATATTTGTATGTGTAATTCTGTGTGATTAGTTAGTTATTTAGTAAATAAATAACTAAACCCAATTTTGTATTGCTGATTCAACTTGTTAGCCAGGGTTCGTGCAGATAACCAAGAATTTACAACTTTCAGATGAGACTGAATTAAGATGACTAATTAATATTGACTGCTATTGATGTAAAATATTGCTAGGTCTTTAAGAGTTTATTTGGAAGATAACAGCTCTATAAATATTATTTTGTGGTGCCCAGACTCTCTAGTTAATTACATTTACACGATTAGCTCAATCAGGTAATATTAATTACAGAGAAATTATTTTATAGAATAGCATGTCATATCACTTAATCCGGCATAGCCAAAGACACGACACCAGGGTGTGACTAGGGTGGGCATTCTATGTTCTTTTTTCTATGATTTTGTATTTCTTTTTTTTTTGGCCGGGTATGGTTCTCAATCAGGGACGGCTGTCTATCGTTGTCTCTGATTGAGAACCACACTTAGGTAGCTCTTGCCCACATGGGTTTTGTGGGTAGTTGTTTCCTGTTTTGTGTCACCTTTCAGGACTGTTTCGATTTTCGTTGTTTCACTTGGTTATTTTGTATTTCGTGTTCAGTGATTTAAATTAACATGGACACTGCGTTTTGGTCCGATCTTTCCTGTTCCTCAGATGGAGAAGATCATTACACCATAAAAACAAAGTCCAGTTTTCTAAGGGAAAGATAAAGAATATGTTTTTTTCCTGATGGTGGGAAGCATTTGGATTCACACTGTAGCCCATGAATTAAAAAACTACCAGGTATTGTAAAATCTTGAGATAAATATGTTAATCTTCTGAGAGATAAAACTATTTTTCACTTTCATATGACAATCTTTGCTACAGTATAACACATGTTGCAGTCAAGCTATTAAATATGTATTAGTAATATATTGCCATTACATGCTCAAAAATACATGCATGAGCTGTTGATTAGATGAAAATGCATTAACATACAGTTGAAGTCGGAAGTTTACATACACTTAGTCATTAAAACTTGTTTCTCAACCACTCCACACATTTCTTGTTAACAAACTATAGTTTTGGCAAGTCGGTTAGGACATCTACTTTGTGCATGTGTAACAGTATAGACTTTACGTCCGTCCCCTCGCCCCGACCTGGGCGCGAACCAGGGACACTCTGCACACGTCAACAGTCACCCTTGAAGCATCGTTACCCATTCGCTCCACAAAAGCCGCGGCCCTTGCAGAGCAAGGGGAACCACTACTTCAAGGGCTCAGAGCAAGTGACGTCACCGATTGAAACGCCACTAGCGCGCACCACCGCTAACTAGCTAGCCATTTCACATTGGCTACACATGACACAAGTACATTTTTCCAACAATTGTTTACAGACAGATTATTTCACTTATAATTCACTGTATCACAATTCCAGAGGGTCAGACGTTTACATACACTAAGTTGACTGTGCCTTTAAACAGCTTGGAAAATTCCAGAAAATGAGCTTTAGAAGCTTCTGATAGGGTAATTGACATCATTTGAGTCAATTGGAGGTGTACCTGTGGATGTATTTCAAGGCCTACCTTCAAACTCAGTGCCTCTTTGCTTGACATCATGGGAAAATCAAAAGATATCAGCCAAGACCTCAGAAAAAAAATTGTAGACCTCCACAAGTCTGGTTCATGCTTGGGAGGAATTTCCAAATGCTGGGAGGAACCACGTTCATCTGTACAAACAATAGTACGGAAGTATAAACACCATGGGACCACGCAGCCATCGCTCAGGAAGGAGTCTCCTAGAGATTAACGTATTTTGAGATTAACGTATTTTGCTGCAAAAAGTGCAAATCAATCCCAGAACAACGGCAAAGGACCTTGTGAAGATGCTGGAGGAAACAGGTACAAAAGTATCTATATCCACAGTAACAGAGCAAGGAAGAAGCCACTGCTCCAAAACCGCCATAAAAAAAACAGACTATGGTTTGCAACTGCACATGGGGACAAAGATCATACTTTTTGGAGAAATGTCCTCATCTGATGAAACAAAAATACAACTGTTTGGCCATAATGACCATCTTTATGTTTGGAGGAAAAAGGGGGAGGCTTGCAAGCCGAAGATCGCCATCCCAACCGTGAAGCACGGGGGTGGCAGCATCATGTTGTGGGGGTGCTTTGCTGCAGGAGGGACTGGTGCACTTCACAAAATAGATGGCATCATGATGTAGGAAATGATGTGGATATATTGAAGCAACATCTCAAGACATCAGTCAGGAAGTTAAAGCTTGGTCACAAATGGGTCACAAAGCCCTTACCTCAATCCTATAGAACATTTGTGGGCAGAACTGAAACTGACTCCATTACACCAGCTCTGTCAGGAGGAATGGGCCAAAATTCCCCCAACTTATTGTGGGAAGCTTGTGGAAGGCTATCCGAAACATTTGACCCAAGTTAATCAATTCTACCAAATACTAACTAATTGAGTACTTCTAATCCACTGGGAATGTGATGAAAGATAATTCTCTACTATTATTCTGACATTTCACATTCTTAAAATAAAGTGATGATCCTAACTGACCTGAAACAGGGAATTTTTACTAGGATTAAATGTCAGAAATTGTGAAAAATGTATTTGGCCAAGGTGTATGTAAACTTCCGACTTCAACTGTAACTGTCTACCGGTGCATCCTGAATATTTACCATTAGCGTAGGGGCTATGGATAATACGCCAGCAAACATGAAATCCAATCAAGCCCATACTTGTTGAGAAAACAGCTTGCATTGAAGGAATTCACAGAGCTGGATACATACTAATCAGACTGAAATTTTAATTTTTTTTTTTGCAAAAATTATACCAAAGATGGTAATGGGATTAAAGGGTTTATTCTTTCTTTTTTTAAGAAGGATTCTAAACTTCCTCACTGGTTTGTGTTGTTCCTAAACCCGCAGCAGTAATGATTCACATTCTAATCATCAGAGGTTCCTGGCTCCTCCGTAGACACAAGACATCACTCCAGTTTCTGGAATTCAGAGCTTCATCAGGGAAACCCAGGCACAGAATCGTGGTGTCCCGTGAAAGAGAACAAACGCCTTCCAATATTCTGATCAGCCCAATCTGAGACGGAGGCCACATACTGCTAAACATACCCTCGTAAAACGAACTATCCTGCCGATCCTTGACTTCGGCGATGTCATTTACAAAATAGCCTCCATCACTCTACTCAGTAAATTGGATGAGGTCTATCACAGTGCCATCCGTTTTGTCACCAAAGCCCCATACACTACCCACCATTGCGACCTGTATGCTCTCGTTGGCTGGTCCTTGCTACATATTCGCCGCCAAACCCACTGGCTCCAGGTCATCTATAAGTCTTTGCCTTATCTCAGCTCACTGGTCACCATAGCAACACCCACCCGTAGCACACGCTCCAGCAGGTATATTTCACTGGTCATCCCTAAAGCCAACACCTCCTTCGGCCGCCTTTCCTTCCAGTTCTCTGCTGCCAATGACTGGAACTAATTGCAAAAATCACTGAAGTTGGAGACTTATATCTCCCTCACTAACTTCAAGCATCGGCTGTCAGAGCAGCTTACCGATCGCTGCAGCTGTACACAGCCCATCTGTAAATAGCCCATCCAACCTACTACCTATCTCATCCCCATATTTATTTTTTGTTTTTCCTGCTCTTTTGCACACCAGTATTTCTACTTGCACATCCTCATCTGCACATCTATCACTCCAGTGTTAATTGCTAAATTGTAATTACTTCGCCACTATGGAATATTTATTGCCTTACCGCCTTACTTAATTTGTACACACTGTATACAGATTTCCTATTGTGTTATTGACTGTATGTTTGTTTATCCCATGTGTAACTCTGTGTTGTTGTTTTTGTCGCACTGCTTTGCTTTATCTTGGCCAGGTCGCAGTTGTAAATGAGAACTTGTTCTCAACTGGCCTACCTGGTTAAATAAAGGAGAAATAAAAATAAAATAAAAATACTGTGAAATGTTCAATAAACCTACAGGTGTCACAAGGAAATAATACTATGTCTGTCCTCAGACAGTTCCCACCAACTGTTGCTTGACAATACTGTCAGGTTAGTCTATTATTAATAAGGTTTAATATCTTCTAGACACAAGATGTCCCCTTATTTGACTGTCAGTTGAAGTATCAGTGTGTTTGACATTGTCTAGGACAATGATACATTTAATATTAATGTCATATTAAATATTCAACAAATGTTGTATTCGTCAAATGAAATGCCACACCATCAATTATTCAGAGATCAAAATGATTTGACGTGAAAAATGAATGAGACAGGATCAAAGCACATTCTAATGGCCGGTCACGTTGCAAAGCGCATGCAGGAATGTCTTACTGAGAGATTGAACTGCTGCAGTAGATTTAGTCACTCCCCACATGCCCTAACGCTGTTGTTACTGAGCAACTTTTCATCCACTGACATGGGAGACATTCTCCACATAGTTTTATTCCATTAAAGTGCATCATGCTTTCTCCTTCCAGAAAACTGGGGGAAAATAGACTTTCCTATATACAAGAGTTTATATCAGGAGAGAAATCATTGAGTTGACTTATTGACATTGTACAGCTGGCTTCTGATATTTGGGAAGATAATTATACAGAGTCGTAGTTTCCATTACTTTACTGTTTGAGAGACGTCCAAAAATGGCTTGTTTGCCTGAATGATGCGGTATATCTACTCACTGGAGGCTGTATATCTACTCTCTGGAGGCTGTATATCTACTCACTGGAGGCTGTATATCTACTCTCTGGAGGCTGTATATCTACTCTCTGGAGGCTGTATATCTACTCTCTGGAGGCTGTATATCTACTCACTGGAGGCTGTATATCTACTCACTGGAGGCTGTATATCTACTCACTGGAGGCTGTATATCTACTCACTGGAGGCTGTATATCTACTCTCTGGAGGCTGTATATCTACTCTCTGGAGGCTGTATATCTACTCTCTGGAGGCTGTATATCTACTCTCTGGAGGCTGTATATCTACTCTCTGGAGGCTGTATATCTACTCTCTGGAGGCTCTTTATCTACTCTCTGGAGGCTGTATATCTACTCTCTGGAGGCTGTATATCTACTCTCTGGAGGCTGTATATCTACTCTCTGGAGGCTGTATATCTACTCTCTGGAGGCTGTATATCTACTCACTGGAGGCTGTATATCTACTCACTGGAGGCTGTATATCTACTCACTGGAGGCTGTATATCTACTCACTGGAGGCTGTATATCTACTCTCTGGAGGCTGTATATCTACTCTCTGGAGGCTGTATATCTACTCTCTGGAGGCTGTATATCTACTCTCTGGAGACTGTATATCTACTCTCTGGAGGCTGTATATCTACTCTCTGGAGGCTGTATATCTACTCTCTGGAGGCTCTTTATCTACTCTCTGGAGGCTGTATATCTACTCTCTGGAGGCTGTATATCTACTCTCTGGAGGCTGTATATCTACTCTCTGGAGGCTGTATATCTACTCTCTGGAGGCTCTTTATCTACTCTCTGGAGGCTGTATATCTACTAGGCTGTATATCTACGCTGTATATCTACTCTCTGGAGGCTGTATATCTACTCACTGGAGGCTGTATATCTACTCACTGGAGGCTGTATATCTACTCACTGGAGGCTGTATATCTACTCTCTGGAGGCTGTATATCTACTCACTGGAGGCTGTATATCTACTCACTGGAGGCTGTATATCTACTCTCTGGAGGCTGTATATCTACTCACTGGAGGCTGTATATCTACTCTCTGGAGGCTGTATATCTACTCTCTGGAGGCTCTTTATCTACTCTCTGGAGGCTGTATATCTACTCTCTGGAGGCTGTATATCTACTATATAGAGGCTGTATATCTACTCTCTGGAGGTTGTATATCTACTCTCTGGAGGCTGTATATCTACTCACTGGAGGCTGTATATCTACTGACTGGAGGCTGTATATCTACTCTCTGGAGGCTGTATATCTACTCTCTGGAGGCTGTATATCTACTCTCTGGAGGCTGTATATCTACTCTCTGGAGGCTGTATATCTACTCTCTGGAGGCTGTATATCTACTCTCTGGAGGCTGTATATCTACTATATAGAGGCTGTATATCTACTCTCTGGAGGCTGTATATCTACTCTCTGGAGGCTGTATATCTACTCTCTGGAGGCTGTATATCTACTCTCTGGAGGCTGTATATCTACTCTCTGGAGGCTCTATATCTACTCTCTGGAGGCTGTATATCTACTCTGGAGGCTGGATATACTCTCTGGCTGTATATCTCTGGAGGCTGTATATCTACTCTCTGGAGGCTGTATATCTACTCTCTGGAGGCTGTTTATCTACTATATAGAGGCTGTATATCTACTCACTGGAGGCTGTATATCTACTCTCTGGAGGCTGTATATCTACTCTCTGGAGGCTGTACATCTACTCTATAGAGGCTGTATATCTACTCTCTGGAGGCTGTATATCTACTCTCTGGAAGCTGTACATCTACTCTATAGAGGCTGTATATCTACTCTCTGGAGGCTGTATATCTACTCTCTGGAAGCTGTACATCTACTCTATAGAGGCTGTATATCTACTCTCTGGAGGCTGTATATCTACTCTCTGGAAGCTGTATATCTACTCTCTGGAGGCTGTATATCTACTCTCTGGAGGCTGCATATCTACTCTCTGGAGGCTGTACATCTACTCTATAGAGGCGATATATCTACTCTCTGGAGGCTGTATATCTACTCTCTGGAGGCTGTATATCTACTCTCTGGAGGCTGTATATCTACTCTATAGAGGCGGTATATCTACTCTATAGAGGCGGTATATCTACTCTATAGAGGCGGTATATCTACTCTATAGAGGCGGTATATCTACTCTATAGAGGCGGTATGTCTACTCTATAGAGGCTGTATATCTACTCTATAGAGGCGGTATATCTACTCTATAGAGGCGGTATGTCTACTCTATAGAGGCGGCATATCTACTCTATTGTTGGCGGTATATCTACTCTATAGAGGCGGTATATCTACTCTATAGAGGCGGTATATCTACTCTATAATGGTGGTATATCTACTCTATAGAGGCGGTATATCTACTCTATAGGGCGGCATATCTACTCTATAGAGGCGGTATATCTACTCTATAGAGGCGGTATATCTACTCTATAGAGGCGGTATATCTACTCTATAGAGGCGGTATATCTACTCTATAGAGGCGGTATGTCTGCTAGACATTTACAGTGCGTCAGAAAGTATTCACACCCCTTGACTTATTCCACATTTTGTCTTACAGCATGAATCCATCTACACACAATATCCCATAATGACAAAGTCAACACACATTTTTACAAATGTTAAGCAAATTAATTGAAAATTAAATACAGAAATATCTCATTTACATAAGTATTCACGCCCCTGAGTCAATACATCACAATCCTGGCAGGGATTACAGCTATGTGTCTTTTTGGGTAAGTCTCTAAGAGCTCTGTCAAGTTGGTTGGTGATCCATGCTAGACAGCCATTTCCATGTCTTGCCATAGGATCTATAACTAGGTCACTCAGGAACATTCAATGTTGTCTTGGTAAGCTACTCCAGTGTATATTTGGCCTTGTGCTTCACGTTATTGTCCTGCTGAAAGGTGAATTTTTCTCCCAAGTGTCTGTTGGAAATCAGACTGAATCAGGTTTTCCTCTAGGATTTTAGCTGTGCTTAGCTCTATTATTTTTCTTTCTTTCCTAAAAATCTCCATATTCCTACTCGGTGATGTGTTGTGGTGGATTTGCCCCAAACACAATGCTTTGTATTCAGGACATAAAGTTAATTTATTTGCTACATATTTTTTTGCAGTTTTACTTTAGTGCCTTTTTGCAAACAGGATGCATGTTTTGGAATATTTGTATTCTGTACAGGCTTCCTTCTTTTCACTCTGTTATTTAGGTGAGTATTGTGGAGTAACTACAATGCTGTTGACCTGTCCTAAGTTTTCTCCTGCCACAGCCATTCAACTCTAACTGTTCTAAAGTCACCATTGACCTCATGGTGAAATCCCTGAGCGGTCTCCTTCTGCTCCGGCAACTGAGTTAGGAAGGATGCCTGTATCTTTGTGGTGACCGAGTGCAATTAATAACTGCACCATGCTCAAAGGGATATTCAACGTCTGTTTTCATTTAGCCATATACCAATAGGTGCCCTTCTTTAAGACACATTGGAAAACCTATCTGGTCTTTGTGGTTGAATCTACCTGAAATGTTTGACTGAGGGACATTACAGATAATTGTACTGTATTTGTGGGGTCCAGAGATGAGGTAGTCATTCAAAAATCATGTTGAACACTATTATTGCACACAGAGTGAGTCCATGCAACTTATTATTTTACTTGTTAAGCACATGTTTACTATTGAACTTATTTAGGCTTGCCATAACATAGGGGTTGAATACTTACGGACTCAAGACATTTCAGATTTTCATTTTTAATTAATTAGTAAAAAATGTAATAAAACATCATTCCACATTGACGTTATGGGGTATTGTGTGTAGCCAGTGACATAAAATCTCAATTTAATCCATTTTAAATTCAGGCTGTAACACAACAAAAGGTGGAAATAGTCAAGGGTTATGAATTCTTTTTGAAGGCATTGTATGCTAGTTGCTCATCCGCTTATCCTCACACATGCTAACAAAACACTGTGTTGAAATTCCATTTGCTGCTGTCTCGGAAGGCGTTCATTCAACCTGAATAAGCCAGCGCAATCAGGCAAAATCACCCTTGGTTGAGAAGTTGTTAAGGTGATTAAAAAGAAAAATCTGAAACATTTCCAAAGTCGGGGGTGAATTCTCTGAAAGAAAATCTGAGCGTAAAGGGAAAAAAAGACAGAGAATAGAAGTTTAGTGAGTGTTGAATAAATATCGGGTGAGCCAATGTGTTGGGAAAGCTTTGCATTCATTCTAAAGCCTCCATCAAAACTGAGCTGAGCATCAAAGACGGGGACAATTAAGAGTCAATAAAGTGAAATATCAGTTGAAGAGCCCCGTGGCTGAATATTATAACCATAGATAAAAATGAAGGCACTCACAGCGAGACGAAGAATTCAATATCTAAAAGCACGTCCTCTGAAGAACAAATCAGTCAAGATCAATAGATGCTTAAAGAAACAAAAGTGCAGCTCATGTGGATTGCTTCCTTGCTGGAACTAATGCACATTACCTCTAAACTTCTGTCAACTTCATAGAGTTCAATGGAATTGAGGGATTAAAGGGGCAATCTGGGATGGGTACATCCGGTTTCAGACTTTTGGAGTACATCACTATGTAAATTGCCTTATGAGATTAGTTCAACTTTCTTACCCCATCAGAACTAAAAGAAAATAGAGCTTGTTTAACTCCATTGTTTGTGATTAATGTAATTGTGGGGACATTTCTCCAGTCCCATCCCTTAGAAGTTTACCAAAAAAGTGGAGGGGTGCCCACTTAGAATCCCAGATTGTCCCTTTAAAATCAGGACATTTCCTTTACAGAACAGGAGCGCTACAGTAAATACATTGAAACAGTACGGTTATAGATTCCCACCAAATTAAAGGGAAATGTGTTTTCTTTCCCTCTCAAAGATGTATTGTGTATACATTTCCACTACTAGTGCCCAACGTACTTCATCCCTCCCTCAGTGCTGCTACGCCCATTTAGAAAATCAAAGAACATTGTGCGATGGGTCCACTGACACTCGGGGTAAAAATAATGCAGAGTGAAAACAAGATCATTATGGAGAGAGGAACCAGAACAACACTATGGGCTGCCTTTATTAATTTGTCACAGTGATACGCTGCCTCAACTCTGACGCAGGCACTCACAGAGGGTGTCTAAAGACAAAAAGTGGCATCAAAAGCAATCTGCTTGAAAACAATAGCCTCTCCTCGCAAGAGGAGTGTTATTGATGCAGACCACCGTCAGAAGAGGGTTCAGAGACCACCTTTGAATAGTCACTTCCCCATCTTAACTATTGAAGAGTTCTACAACAGTTACTATATTAAATGGATCAAACACCGTTCAGAGTTATTATACCATTAGTCATTAAACATGAGTTATACCATTATACCACTTGTACAGGTACTGCAGGGTATGGAAGTAGCTTATGTCAAAATGTTTAAAAAAACACAAGTATAACACAGTGGTTCCCAAAGTTTTTATAGTCCCGTACCCATTCTAATATTCAAACTACAGCTGCGTACCCCCTCTAGCACCAGGGTCAGTGCACAATCAGATATATTTTTTTCCATCATTGTAAGCCTGTCACACACACTGTACGATACATTTATTAAACATAAGAATGATGTCACGCCCTGGTCTTAGTATTTTGTGTTTATATATTTATTTGGTCAGGCCAGGGTGTGACATGGGGTTATTTTGTGTTGTGTTGTGGTATTGGGGGTTTTAGTAGGTATTGGGATTGTGGCTGAGTAGGGGTGTCTAGCATAGTCTATGGCTGCCTGAGGTTCTCAATCAGAGTCAGGTGATTCTCGTTGTCTCTGATTGGGAACCATATTTAGGTAGCATGGGTTTCACTGTGTGTTTGTGGGCGATTGTTCCTGTCTTTGTGTTTGTACCAGATAGGGCTGTTTCGGTTTTCATTATTTCATTTCGTTAGTTTTGTAGTTTCTGTATGTATAGGTTTTCCTTCATTAAAATATATCATGAATCATCATCACGCTGCATTTTGGTCCGATCCTTGTTCTACCTCTTCGTCAGAGGAGGAGATAGAAGAGAGCCGTTACAAATGAGTGTGAGTTTTTGTCACAACCCGGCTCGTGGGAAGTGACAACGAACTCTTATAGGAACAGGGCACAAATAATAATAATCAATCATTTTGCTCTTTATTTAACCATCTTACATATAAAACGTTATTTGTTCATCGAAAATTGTGAGTAACTCACCACAGGTAAATGAGAAGGGTGTGTGCTTGAAAGGATGCACATAACTCTGCAATGTTGTGTTGTATTGGAGAGAGTCTCAGTCTAAAATCATTTTCCACACACAGTATGTGCCTGTATTTAGTTTTTATGCTAGTGAGGGCCGAGAATCCACTCTCACATAGAGTTGTAGTCAGAAGTTTACATACACTCAGGTTGGAGTCATTAAAACTAATTTTTCAACTACTCCACAAATGTCTTGATAACAAACTATAGTTTTGGAGGGTCGGTTAGGACAACTACTTTGTGCATGACAAGTAATTTTCCCAACAATTGTTTACAGACAGATTATTTCAATTAGAATTTACTGTATTACAATTCCAGTGGGTCAGAGGTTTACATACACTAAATTTGAGTCAATTAGAGGTGTACCTGTGGATGTATTTCAAGGCCAACCTTCAAACTCAGTGCCTCTTTGTTTAACATTATGGGAAAATCAAAAGAAATCAGCCAAGACCTCAGATTGTAGACCTCCACAAGTCTGGTTCATCCTTGGGAGCAATTTCCAAACGCCTGAAGGTACCACGTTCATCTGTACAAACAATAGTACGCGAGTATAAACACCATGGGACCACGCAGCCGTCATACCGCTCAGGAAGGAGATGCGTTCTGTCTCCTAGAGATGAACGTACTTTGGTGCAAAAGTGCAAATCAATCCCAGAACAACAGCAAAGGGCCTTGTGAAGATGCTGGAGGAAACACGTATCTATATCCACAATAAAACAAGTCCTATACCGATATTACCTGAAAGGTCGCTCAGCAAGGAAGAAGCCACTGCTCCAAAACCACCATAAAAAAGCCAGACTACCTACGGTTTGCAACTGCACATGGGGACAAAGATTGTACTTTTTGGAGAAATATCCTCTAGTCTGATGAAACAAAAATAAAACTGTTTGGCCATAATGACCATCATTATGTTTGGAGGAAAAAGGGGGAGGCTTGAAAGCCAAAGAACACCATCCCAACCGTGAAGCACGGGGGTGGCAGCATCATGTGTTAGGGGTGCTTTGCTGCAGGAGGGACTGGTGTACTTCACAAAATTGATGGCATCATGAGGATGGAAAATTATGTGGATATATTGAAGCAACATCTCAAGACATCAGTCAGGAAGTTAACGCTTGGTTGCAAATGGGTCTTCCAAATGGACAATGACCCCAAGCATACTTCCAAAGTTGTGGCAAAATGGCATAAGTACCACAAAGTCAAGGTATTGGAGTGGCCATCACAAAGCCCTGACCTCAATCCTATAGAAAGTTTGTGGGCAGAACTGAAAAAGCTTGCCTGTCCTAGCCACTCGGTAGCTCACCATATAAGACGCTTCTAGCCCCTTCTTATTAATGATATCTCTTTATTTTATAAATGTCTTACTACTCGAAAGTCATCTTAATTCTTGCTCAAAAAACTCCTGTGGCTTATTTTTCAAATGGGCATGTTTTGTTTCTAAATGTCTGCACAAGAGTAAAGGTTTCATTGAGTTGTGAGATAGTACTTTTTCACATATTACACAATGTGGTTGAGGAAAGGCACCTCTCCCAATATAAGTGAACCCCAAATCAATGTAGTTCTCATTATTTTTGCGCCACTTCGATGGTCCATCATCCCTGTCTGTTGTTCGGTGCTTTCCCGGGGAAGGGGGCAGTAGCTCTTCGGCTGCATCATATTCACAACTGTCTGTGTCCATGCTAGCTGGGATAACAACAAATGTAGAATTACTGATGCTATGTGGATGTGCTGTGGAAGCAGAACAACTTGTGTCGTCGACAGGTGCAGGTGTAGTACTGCTGGTAGTAGCAGTACTACCAGTAGAGCTGGTATGTGTCTCTATGGCCTTACTTTTTTTAAACAATTTATCAATTTTCAAGCAAATGGAATGAGCAGAAGCTACATTTGACTACATACGGATCGTTAGTGGAATTCCCGCGAGAGAGTAACGGTTAACGTGATTGGATGTTAATTATTGACTAGGCTGCCTGAATTTGACATTGTGTTGTTATTTCGCTGAACACTAGATGGTTTCATTTTATTTTTGGCAGTGAAACGAGGCTGCTCAGGTGGGAAAAACACCTTCCCCAAATGTATAGCCCTGTTGGAAAATATAAATGGACTGTTTGAAAATGTGAGAAAAAAAAATGTACATCACATTTGTATTTGGTGTACCCCCGATGGATGGCATTGCGTGTACCCCAGTTTGGGAATACATTGTGTGTGACAAATCCACTTTGATTTGACTGTATTTTACCAATAACCATAACAAAATCCAAAAATAAAGGGTTCACTGCCATGAGTTAATTTAAATACAAGCGGAGTCACTCAGGGTTCCTGTTCTTTCAGGTCAGACCAATGATATCAATAGCTAATCTCTTTCACTACAGAAACTCTCATACATTTCCTCAATTTCATTTCACTCTGAATAAACTGAAAGTCCTCCAGAGCAGTTTTTATTTTATTTTAAATAACGAATTTAGATAGCACACTGTTGGTATGGTACATAGGGGGGTAATCTTATTCTGTGGAGTCTGTTGAATGCTCAGTTGTATCTGAGGGAAAGCAATTACAAAGGAAAAGAGAGGATGGAGGAGATAAAAAGAATAATGAATTTCATTGTGAACGCACCACACTTTAATTATGTGCTGGTCGTATTTGGAATCAAAGTGGTACATGAGGTAATTAATCGTTTCAAGACATCTGACTGAATCTCATGAGGAGACCCATAAGTCTTTCACTGGGAGAATACACTTCCAGGGGTAGAAAGTGAATTATACTGATTTCATACTATCAGAACCAAAAAGTTCATATCACTAATTCAAAGTAAGGTAGACAGTGCATATAAAAATGAGGTGTCTGAGCAGTTTGTGTCTATATGGTAAACACATTTTTGACAACGTGACACACAAAGAACCACTTATCAAATCAAATCAAATTTTATTTGTCACATACACATGGTTAGCAGATGTTAATGCGAGTGTAGCGAAATGCTTATGACTGACATTTTGAGTAACCTAATAATAGCCTTTTTGCACGAAAACCCCTTTAAACATTAATTGGTCACTGAAGTAGTGACAGGGGCTTTTTCACACCTTCCATGGAGAAACGCCTGAAGCTGACATCAACATCTTCACACTAATTCACTGGTTAATTAACTGATTTTACTGAGAACTGAGTCATCACAGCACTAATGCTGTTCTGATCAAATAAAACATGCACATATTATGACGGCAATTACGCAAAACAACTGCACCGCGAGAAATAAAAGGCAAACAGACAGACACTGGATCTTAGTGATTCAAGGTAATGTTAATCATTTGGAAATAATTGTTCAATCATTCTGTATTTAGGTCAATTTCATTCATGAATTTCATTTCATTTCATTCATTTAAAACTAGTACAGTCTAAAATGCTAATTAGATGTAATTAATAACTCAGATGCTGGCCCTTTCCTCATGCTCTACGCTCTCACTTATTCAAGCCAACTATTCACATCTCTCTCCACCCACCTAAATACTTTATACTAAATGCTCCCCATCCTCTCTCCACCCACCTAAATACTTTATACTAAATGCTCCCCATCCTCTCACTACCCATCTAAATACTTTATCCTCCCCATCCTCTCTCTACCTATCTAAATACTTTATCCTCCCCATCCTCTCTCCACCCACCTAAATACTTTATACTAAATGCTCCCCATCCTCTCACTACCCATCTAAATACTTTATCCTCCCCATCCTCTCTCTACCTATCTAAATACTTTATCCTCCCCATCCTCTCTCCACCCACCTAAATACTTTATCCTCCCCATCCTCTCTCCACCCACCTAAATACTTTATCCTCCCCATCCTCTCTCCACCCACCTAAATACTTTATACTAAATGCTCCCCATCCTCTCACTACCCATCTAAATACTTTATCCTCCCCATCCTCTCTCCACCCACCTAAATACTTTATCCTCCCCATCCTCTCTCCACCCACCTAAATACTTTATCCTCCCCATCCTCTCTCCACCCACCTAAATACTTTATACTAAATGCTCCCCATCCTCTCGCTACCTATCTAAATACTTTATCCTCCCCATCCTCTCTCCACCCACCTAAATACTTTATACTAAATGCTCCCCATCCTCTCTCCACCCACCTAAATACTTTATCCTCCCCATCCTCTCTCCACCCACCTAAATACTTTATACTAAATGCTCCCCATCCTCTCACTACCCATCTAAATACTTTATCCTCCCCATCCTCTCTCTACCCATCTAAATACTTTATACTAAATGCTCCCCATCCTCTTTATCCTAAATGCTCCCCATCCTCTCACTACCCAAAATACTTTACCCACCCACCTAAATACTTTATCCTCCCCATCCTCTCTCTACCTAAAATACTCATCTCCCCATCTCTCCATAAATCATCATTCTCTCTCTCTCTCTCTCTCTCTCTCTCTCTCTCTCCCAGCCTAAATCTGCCAATTGTCTCCAATGACAATGTCAGGAAGGGAGAGGGCTAGAGAGCTTAGGCACGCAATATCACACAAATTAACTCACTGTCTTTGTTCCTGTGCCATGCCCTGCAATGTAACTGGTAACAAAGACAGACAGAGCCCTCAGTCAACATGTCCCCCCTTCCCTCCATCTGTCTGGCTGTCACTATGGTTTATCTGGGGACTCAACATGCCCAGTCCTTAATGAAGCTTGATTACCTTCTACACCAGCACACAGATCTGTTCGTGCTCTTGCCCACTCCATTGTCATGCCAAATAAGTAGCATGACGATTCCATAAGGAGTTGGCAAAAGAGCAGAAACTGACTGGCACCCAGGCTAGGTTATATTACCAAACAGACTGGCACCCAGGCTAGGTTACATTCCCAAACAGACTGGCACCCAGGCTAGGTTACATTAGCATGAACGGTGTAGATGAGATGATGAGTAGGAGTGGAGTAAGCACATTAATGTGTAGCCAAAGAGGGTTATAGGGTTCACCATGTCCTTACTGAGCCTACAGTATTCCACAACAATAAAATAGAAAACAAACTGATCAGAGTTGACACAAACACATATATCAGTAAGAAGAGTGGAAATAATCAAGATTTAAGCCTCCAGTACTTTGTGCATTGAGTAAGGCTGATGTAGTAATTCCCAACATACACTACATTACCAAAAGTATCAGGGCACCTGCTTGTTGAACATCTCCTTCCAAAATCATGGGCATTAATATGGAGTTGGTCCCCCCTTTGCTGCTGCAACAGCCTCCACTCTTCTGGGAAGGCTTTGCATTAGATGCTGGAACATTGCTGCAGGGTCTTGCTTCCATTCAGCCACAAGAGCATTAGTGAGGTCAAGAACTGATGTTTGGAGATTAGGTCTGGCACACAGTCAGCGTTTCAATTAATTCCAAATGTGTTCGATGGGGTTGAGGTCAGGGCTCAGTGCAGGCCAGTCAAGTTCTTCCACACCGATCTCCCCCCAAAGATCTGTTTGTGCACGAACCATGAACCGAACCATGAAAAACAGCCCCAGACCATTATTCCTTATTATGCATTGGGGCAGGCAGCATTCTCCTGGCACCACCAAACCAGATGGTGAAGCATGATTCATCAATCCAGAGAACGCATTTCCACTGCTCCAGAGTCCAATGGCGGCGAGCTTTACACCACTCCAGCCGATTCTTGGCATTGCGCATGGTGATCTTAGGCTTGTGGGTTGCTGTTCTGCCATTTCAGAAACCCATTTCATGAAGCTCCCGACGAACAGTTCTTGTGCTGACGTTGCTTCCAGAGGCAAATTGCAACTCGGTTGCAACCGAGGAGAGGCGATTTTTACGCAATACGCACTTCAGCACTCGGCGGTCCCGTTCTGTGAGCTTGTGTGGCCTACCACTTCGCGGCTGAGCCGATGTTGCTCCTAGACATTTCCACTTCACAATAACAACCCTTACAGTTGTCCAGGGCAGAAATTTGACTATGACGGTGACACGTTAAAAGTCACTGAGCTCTTCAGTTAGGCCATTCTAATGCCAATATTTGTCTATGGAGATTGCTTGGCTGTGTGCTCAATCTTATATACCTGTCAGCAACGGGTGTGGCTGAAATATCCGAATCCACTAAATTGAAGGGATGTCCACATACATTTAGATATATAGTGTATTTCAGATGAGGCCAAAATATAAATTAACATGATGCAAGTACTTAACCCTGCGGTCCTAATATTTATCTTCATGATCGTAGACAATGAAAAGAGAGTGAGGCGTTAAGCAGTGGATAGACTATGACATCAGCCTTGGTACATGCAGACAAAATCTGGCCACTATCTTTGGAGAACGATCCAAATTGATGATTAAAAACAAGCTGGATCAATTTGATCAAAAGTCCAAGCCAAAACTAACTAACCGCGAAACAGTAATTCTCATGTGGTCTCCAATCCACAGAGACATGGATATAGATTAGCAATCCGAGAGCCCACAGATTCTTCTTGATGCTTTTTAACCACCAGTGATATAGTATCATGAAGGCTTTGGGACCCTAATCGCTCTCCCAAGTGGATGAGTACCAGTCAAAAGTTTGACACACCTTCTCATTCAAGGGTGTGTCTTTATGTTTACTATTTTCTACATTGTAGAATAATAGTGAAGACATCACAACTATGAAATAACACATATGGTTGGATGGCGCTGTGTTAAGAAGCAGTGCGGCTTGGTTGGGTTGTGTATCGGAGGACGCATGACGTTCACCCTTCGTCTCTCCTGAGCCTGTACGGAAGTTGTAGCGATGAGACAAGATAGTAGCTACTAAAAACAATGGGATACCACAAAATTGGGGAGAAAAGGGGGTAAAATTCTACAACAAAAAAATAAATACATTTAAAAAAGTTAAACAAATCAACATATATTTTATATTTGAGATTCTTCAAAGTAGCCACCCTTTGCCTTGATGAAAACTTTGCACACTCTTGGCATTCTCTCAACCAGCTTTATGACGTAGTCACCTGGAATGCATTTCAGGTGTGCCATGTTAAAAGATAATTTGTGGAATTTCTTTCCTTCTTAATGTGTTTGTGCCAATCAGTTGTGTTGTGACAAGGTAGCGATGGTATACAGAAGATAGTCCGTTTTGGTAAAAGACCAAGTCCATATTATGGCAAGAACAGCTCAAATAAGCAAACAGAAAACAACAGTTCATCATTACTTTAAAGTCAGTGAATCTGGAAAATGTAAAGTATTTTGAAAGTTTCTTCAAGTGCAGCCACATAACCCCTCAAACGCTATGATGAAACTGGCTCTCATGAGGACACCACAGGAAAGGAATACCCAGATTTACCTCTCTGCTGCAAAGGATAAGTTCATTAGAGTTACCAGCCTCTGAATTGCAGCTCAAATAAATGCTTTACAGAGTTCAAGTAACAGACACATCTCAACATCAACTGTTCAGAGGAGACTGCATGAATCAGGCCTTCATGCTTGAATTGCTGCAAAGAAACCACTATTAAAGGACACCAATAAGAAGAAGAGACTTGCATGGGCCAAGAAACACAAGCAGTGGACGTTAGACCGGTGTAAATCTGTCCTTTGGTCTGATGAGTCCAAATTGGAGATTTTAGGTTTGTGGTTTGTGTCTTTGTGAGACGCAGAGTAGGTGAACGAATGATCTCCGCATTTGTGGTTCCCACCGTGAAGCATGGAGGAGGAGGTGTGATGGTCCTATGCTGGTGACACTGTCAGTGATTTATTTTGAATTCAAGGCACACTTAATCAGCATGGCTACCACAGCATTCTGCAGCGATACACTATCCCATCTGGTTTGGGCTTAGTGGGACTATCATTTGTTTTTCAACAGGACAATGACCCAACACACCTCCAGGCTGTTTAAGGGCTATTTGACCAAAAAGCAGAGTGATGGAGTACTGCATCAGATGACCTCCACAATCACCGAACCTCAACCCAATTGAGATGGTTTGGGATGAGTTGGACCACAGAGTGAAGGAAAAGTAGCCAACAAGTGCTCAGCATATGTGGGAACTCCGTCAAGACTGTTGGAAAAGCATTCCAGGTGAAGCTGGTTGAGAGAATACCACGAGTGTGCAAAGCTGTCATGAAGGCAAAGGGTGGCTACTTTGAAGAATCTCATCTAAAATATATGTTGATTTGTTTAACACATTTCTGGTTACTACATGATTCCAAATGTGTTATTTCATAGTTTTGATGTCTTCACTATTGTTCTAAAATGTAGAAAATAGTCCAAATAAAGAAAAACCCTTGAATGAATGGATGTGTCCAAACTTTTGACTGGTACTGTACAGTCATGGCCAAATGTTTTGAGAATGACACAAATATGAATTTTCATGAAGTCTGCTGCTTCAGTGTCTTTAGATATTTTTGTCAGTATTACTATGGAATACTGAAGTATAATTACATGCATTTCACTTGTATTGACAATTGAAGTTGATGCAAAGAGTCAATATTTGCAGTGTTGACCCTCTGTTTTCAAGACCTTTGCAATCCGCCATGGCATGCTGTCAATTAACTTCTGGGCCACATCCTGACTGATGGCAGCCCATTCTTGCATAATCAATGCTTGGAGTTTGTCAGAATTTGTGGGGTTTTGTTTGTCCACCCGCTTCTTGACGATTGACCATAAGTTCTCAATGGGATTAAGGTCTAGGGAGTTTCCTGGTCATGGACCCAAAATATTGATGTTTTGTTCCCCGAGCCACTTAGTTATCACTTTTGCCTTATGGCAAGGTGCTCCATCATGCTGGAAAAGGCATTGTTTGTCACCAAACTGTTCCTGGATGGTTGGGAGAAGTTGCTCTTGGAGGATGTGTTGGTACCGTTCTTTATTCATGGCTGAATGTCCCCTCTCTTGGCTGAGAAGCAACCCCACAGATGAATGGTCTCAGGATGATTTACTGTTGGCATGATACAGGACTGATGGTAGCGCTCACCTTGTCTTTTCTGGACAAGTTTTTTTTACGGATGCCCCAAACAATCGGAAAGGGGATTCATCAGAGAAAATCAGATGCAAAGACTTTTGGAGGCCATCCTCCAAAAGTCTTCGCCTCACTGTGCATGCAGATGAGCAAGCTCTGGACTGGTGGTGCCCCGATCCCGCAGCTGAATCACCTTTAGGAGACGGTCCTGGCGCTTGCTGGACTTTCTTGGGCGCCCTGAAGACTTCTTCACAGCAATTGAACCATTCTCCTTGAAGTTCTTGATGATCTGATAAACGGTTGATTTAGGTGCAATCTTACTGGCAGCAATATCCTTGCCTGTGAAGCCCTTTTTGTGCAAAGCAACGATGACGGCACGTGTTTCCTTGCAGGTAACCATGATTGACGGAGGACGAACAATGATTCCAAACACCACCCTCCTTTTGAAGCTTCCAGTCTGTTATTCAAACTCAATCAACATGACAGAGTGACCTCCAGCCTTGTCCTCGTCAACACTCACACCTGTGTTAATGAGATAACCACTGACATGATGTCAGCTGGTCCTTTTTTGGCAGGGCTGAAATGCAGGGGAAATATTTTGGGGGGATTCAGTTCATTTGCATGGCAAATAGGGACTTTGCAATTAATTGCAATTCATCTGATCACTCCTCATAACATTCTGGAGTATATGCAAATTGCCATCATACATACTGAGGTAGCAGACTTTGTGAAAATGTATATTTGTTTCATTCTCAAAACTTTTGGCCACTACTGCACATCTGGTATTTTCTGTATCCAGGCATCAGCATCAAAGCTCGGGGAGCTTATCTAGCTGCACTTGATGATTAGAAAGGAAGCCATGGACTTCCCAATGAAAACAGAACTAATAAGATGACTGAATGCCCTGGGAAGGATCCGAATAGCCATCTAGCTGTCATAGCATTGACTAGCTCTTATAAATGGAGGTCAAAACTAAACAGTCTTTCTGATTATATATGTATCTGCATCTGCTGAGATCAAATGCACCGTTGATTGTTCGTTCCCACAAAGATCAAAGCCTGAGAGTCAGGATATCTTGTTTTTATCTGCTTATTTGAAAAGTTCCTTAATGAGGAGAGGTGGAGAGAAAGAAAAGAGGGGGAGAGAGAAAAAAAGAGAAAGAAAAAAAGAGAGAGAGAGACAGAGAGAGAGACAGAGAGAGAGAGAGAGAGAGAGAGTCGTTCCATTCAGTCATATTAAAGGATAATAATTGGTTGCTCTCCGCTGTCGATCATGTACAGATTAGAACATGGAGTTTATATGGAGCATTCTATTGTAGGTCCCTTGGGAATTATTTTTCTCGACAGTAAACAGACCCTTAGAGAATGATCACTCTCTATAATGTACTGCCAACTTCAAATAATTTGCAGGGTTTTGCTTGATTCAAGTCTGAAGCATCATTCAAGATCCACAGTACCAGGAGGTCTCCACAGTCTGTTCACAGCTTATCTATGTTGGCTTTCATTCAAACAATCCATTTAGGTTGGTATTGCTATAGGCACCACACCCAGACCTTGACAACACATATCTGTGGTGTCGTTAGTATAACGACAACATTCCCCCCATTTTGTTTTGCAGCGTAAATCTGACCACAGCACACGTGTGGAAACACACAGCGACCCAGACCTACCCAGTGATTGCTGGCTTTGGTAAGGTGTGTGTGGGGGGGGGGGGATCACTCAACCTATTGGGTGAATCCAATTTCGAACAAACATTGTCTCAGGCCTTGGTAAAGAAGTTCCAGAGAAGCTTTGGAGTATGTTGGGCCAGTACCCGAAAGGTTGCTGGATCGAATCCCCGAGCTGACAAGGTAAAAGATCTGTCATTCTGCTCCTGAACAAGGCAGTTAACCCACTGTTCCCCGGTAGTCCGTCATTGTAAATAAGAATTTGTTCTTAACTGACTTGCCTAGTTAAATAAAATACTAAACTTTTCAAAACATTTAGTGCTTCATAATCTAATCACCCTTTTGAAAGAAGACATTTAGTATGAGAGAAATGTGATCTTTTAACATCTCTGATACCATCTTAGATGCCCTGAAATGACTCTCCTCTGTATTCTGCCACGTTGTGAATTAGAACCATGCAGGGCGGCCTGTTCGCGGCCTTCATCCACTGGTAATATCGCAATTTCACTTCTCATTAGAAGTGTGTTGAAAGGAATTAGAGCTATCATTTGCTCTGTGAGATACAGCCATGCTATCATCACTGGCAGCTCCTCCTCTAAAGATGGTGGATGGATCTGCTTACCCTTTAGGGTCACATAGTCTCACTTTATTACAATATACCCAGCTTCCATTCAGCCTGATTAACTTTCCAGGAATCCCAAATAGCCAGGCTCTCTTTGTTGCTTTGCAGGAGATGGGGAATTTAAATCAGCTGGATTTAAAAAAGGAGAATGGAATACGCTGTTATTGTGATGAGTGGGAAAAATAAAAAAGGAAATCACTGAAATACAAATCAGCTTCTCACCACAACTGAACTGTCACTTTGTGGGAAGCTGTCATGCAACAGAACTCTGGAAGAACTTTAGGACAGCAGTCTCTCAGAGATGTTGAGTCACAGGTCCTAGAGGACTAGCTGCCCTGTATCAGGGCTGCTGTCTGTACTTCATGACTTCGCACAGGGCTATCAATATGTATGACAACCTGTCAAAACTCACAACTCATCATTTAGACAGACGGAAGGTGTGTGTGTGTGTACTGCATACTGACTCTACAGTGTTTTCAGAATTTGAGTTACAGCCTGAATTTGATATATTGTGTAACTGGCCTACACACAATACCCAATAATGTCAAAGTGGAATTATGTTTTTTGACATTTTTACCAATTAATTAAAAAGGAAAAGGTGAAATGTCTTGAGTCTGTAAGTATTCAACCCGTTTGTTATGTCAAGCCTAAATAGTCACCTAATAAGTTGCATGGACTCTGCGCTATAATATTGTTTAACATTATTTTTTCATGACTACCTCATCTCTGTACCACACATACAATTATCTGTAAGGTCCCTCAGTTGAGCAGTACATTTCAAACACAGATAAAAACCACAAAGACCAGGGAGGATTTCCAATAACTCACAAAGAAGGGCACCTATTGGTAGATGTTTAAGCAGTCATTCAAAAATTGTGGCAAAGAAATGAACTTTACAGCAGTGCCTTTAGAATGTATTCCCTTGACTTTTTACACATTTTGTTGTGTTACAGCCTGAATTTAAAATGGATTAAATTGAGAATGTGTATCATTGATCTACACACAATACCCCATAATGTCAAAGTGGAATTTTGTTTGTAGAACATTTTAGAAATGTACAAAAAAAGTAAAGCTGAAATGTCTTGAGTCTAAGTATTCGACCCCTTTGTTATAGCAAGCCAAAATAAGTTCAGGAGTAAAAAGAAACTTGAAGGTCTCAACCTGCTCCACTACAACCCTGTCGATGAGAATGGAGGCAGGCTCGGTCCTCTTTTCCTGTAGTCCACAATCATCTCCTTTTTCTTGATCACGTTGAGGAAGAGGTTGTTGTCCTGGCACCACACGGCCAGGTCTCTAACCTCCCTATAAGCTGTCTCGTAAAGCCCGACCACTGTTGTGTCAAAGGCAAACTTGATGATGGTGTTGGGGTCATGCCTGGCAGTGCAGTCATGAGTGAGCAGGGAGTACAGGAGGGGACTGAGCACGCACCCCTGAGGGGCCACTGTGTTGAAGATGAACGTGGCAGATGTGTTGATACCTACCCTTACCACCTGGGGGCGGCCCGTCAGGAAGTCCAGGATCCAGTTGCAGAGGGAGGTGTTTAGTCTCAGAGTCCTTAGCTTAGTGATGAGCTTTGAGGGCACTATGGAGTTGAATGCTGAGCTGTAGTCAATGAATATCATTCTCACATAGGTGTTCCTTTAGTCCAGGTGGGAGAGGGCAGTGTAGAGTGCAACAGAGATAGCATCATCTGTGGATCTGTTAGGGCAGTATGCAAATTGGAGTGGGTCTACGGTTTCTGGGATAATGGTGTTGATGTGAGCAATCACCAGCCTTTCAAAGCCCTTCATGGCTACAGATGTGAGTGCTACGGGTTGGTAGTCATTTAGGCAGGTTACCTTAGTGGGCACAGGGACAATGGTGGTCTGCTTAAAACATGTTGGTATTACAGACTCAGACAGGGAGAGGTTGAAAATGTCAGTGAAGACACTTGCCAGTTGGTCAGCGCAAGCCCTGTAATGGTTTGCAAGTAATGGTTTGCAAGCTCGCCACATCCAACGAGCAAATTGTAGTACAATTCGATCATATTCCTGTACTGACACTTTGCCTGTTTGATGGTTCGTCGGAGGGAATAGCGAGATTTCTTATAAGCTTCCGGGTTAGAGTCCCGCTCCGTGAAAGTGGCAGCTCTAGCCTTTAGCTAAGTGCGGATGTTGCCTGTAATCCATGGCTTCTGGTTTGGGTATGTACGTACGGTCATTGTGGGGACGAAGTCATTGATGCACTTATTGATGAAGCCAATGACTGATGTGGTGTACTCCTCAATGCCATCGGAGGAATCCCGGAACATATTCCAGTCTGTGCTAGCAAAACAGTCCTGTAGCTTAGCATCTGCTTCATCTGACCACTTTTTTATTGATCGAGTCACTGGTGCTTCCTGCTTTAATTTTTGCTTGTAAGCAGGAATCAGGAGGATATAATTATGGTCAGATTTGCCAAATGGAGGGAGAGCTTTGTATGCATCTCTGTGTGTGGAGTAAAGGTGGTCCAGAGTTTCTTCCCCTCTGTTTGCACATTTAACATGCTGATAGAAATTAGGTAACATGGATTTAAGTTTCCCTGCATTAAAGTCCCCGGCTACTAGGAGCGCCGCATCTGGGTGAGCGTTTTCCAGTTTGATTATGTCGGAATACAGCTCATTCAGTGCGGTCTTGGTGCTAGCATCAGTCTGTGGTGGTATGTAGACAGCTACAAAAATACAAATAAAAACTCTCTAGGTAGATAGTGTGGTCTACAGCTTATCATGAGATACTCTAACTCAGGAGAGAAAAACCTTGAGACTTCCTTAGATATCATGCACCAGCTGTTATTTACAAAAATACATAGTCCGCTAAACCTTGTCTTACCAGACGCCGCTGTTCTATGTTGCCGATACAGCGTATAACCAGCCAGCTGTATGTTGATGATGTCATTGTTCAGCCACGACTCCGTGAAGCATAAGAATGTTTTGAATGTCCCGCTGGTAGTTTAATCTTCCGCATAGGTCATCAATTTTTACTTTCCAAAGATTGCATGTTTGCTAGCAGAATAGAAGGAAGTGGGGATTTACTCGATCACCTACAAATTCTCAGAAGGCAGCCAGCCCTCTGGCCCCTTTTTCTCTGTCTTCTCTTCACGCAAATGACGGGGATCTGGGCCTGTTCCAGGGAAAGCAGTATATCATTCACGTCGGGCTCGTCGGACTCGTTAAAGGGAAAAAAGCATTCTGCCAGTCTGTGGTGAGTAATCGCAGTTCTGATGTCCAGAAGTTATTTTCGGTCATAAGAGATGTTGCTGTCGCAGCAACATATACATTATGTAGAAAATAAGTAAAAAAATAAGTTACAAAGAAACGAGCAAAAAAACACACTTGGTTAGGAATACCTAAAATGCCAGCCTTGTTTTCTGGCGCCATCTTTTTTCGTTTGTCACTGTTAAAGTGCAATTAATGTATTGTTTAATGTTGTGGTGTGCAGTGGCTTTGCTGGCATGCATCAACAAAAAAATGGGAGTTTTCCCCACCAAGATTTACATGCTAAAATCGCCACTGACGGCAAGACTTGAAAATGGCTGTCTAGCAATGATCAACAACCAACTTGAAATGGTTTGAAGATTTTGTTTTATTATAACGTGCAAACATTGTATAATCCAGGTGTGCAAAGCTCTTAGAGACTTACCCAGAAAGACTCACAGCTGCAATTACTGCCTTAAGTGTGAATACTTATGTAAATGAGATGTGTATTTCATTTTCACATTTTTCCAAACATTTCTAAAAACATGTATTCACTTTGTTATCGTGTGTATATGGGTAAGATTTGTATTTTATTTAATACATTTTGAATTCAGGATGTAACACAACAAAATATGGAATATGTCAAGGGGTATGAATACTTTCTGAAGGGAAAGGGGGATACCTAGTCAGTTGTCCAACAATGTATTCAACCTCTCTGAATCAGAGAGGTGCCAGGGGTAGCCATAATCAACATCCAGGTCTTCGGCACCTAGGGAACAATGGGTTAACGATTTTGTACTTGTCAGCTCGATACAGCAACCTTCCGGTTATTGGCCCAATGCTCTAACCACTATGCTACCTGCCACCCCACAATAGGCTACCTATACAGGCACTGTGTATCAGTGCATACTGCTCTATCATTACTATAACTACTACCAGCACCAAAGGTTCTACCTCCCTCCCCTATAACAAAACAATTTTCCTTCATAAATACCTGTGTTACGACGACAGCACTATCATTCACATCCTCATCCTCCAACATCTAGCTCCTCTAGACTGGTGTCCATTCCCAGCCCTTCAACATCTAGCTCCTCTAGACTGGGGTCCATTCCCAGCCCTTCAACATGTAGCTCCTCTAGACTGGGGTCCATTCCCAGCCCTCCAACATCTAGCTCCTCTAGACTGGGGTCCATTTCCAGCCCTCCAACATCTAGCTCCTCTAGACTGGGGTGCATTCCCAGCCCTCCAACATCTAGCTCCTCTAGACTGGGGTCCATTCCCAGCCCTCCAACATCTAGCTCCTCTAGACTGGGGTCCATTCCCAGCCCTTCAACATCTAGCTCCTCTAGACTGGGGTCCATTCCCAGCCCTCCAACATCTAGCTCCTCTAGACTGGGGTCCATTCCCAGCCCTCCAACATCTAGCTCCTCTAGACTGGGGTCTATTGTCAGCGAGCTGTCAACTAAATAAACTCGACAGCAAACCGCCTCATATTTCACCATACACTGAGACTCCCCCTGGGCGGCCATATTCAAACATAAAGTGAGAAGACGGGAGGCGGTAGGCGAGCTTAGTCAGCAGCACTCAAGAGGCTTGTTGAGACTGCCTGGCCAGCATTAATTTGTGCCCCCCTGAGAGGGGCCGTGCCGGGCCGAGGAACAGGCGGTGCCAAGTCTCAGCGTGGTGAATTACAACCTGACCACATGCTTAAGTTAACTGCCGAGCTGTCAGCGAAGCAGAGAGACGTGTGAGTGAGAGAGATGAGAACAGAAAATGTGTGCGTGTTCTCAAGTTTATGCATGTGCCTGTCTGTGTGGGTGTGTGCATTCTTCGAGCGGGCTGGGTATTGGAGAGCTCAGCAGGCTTTAGCTGCCAGATTGCTGGTGCCCACAGGGATGTCTCCAGCGCTCCACAGAGGGGAAATTATCTCGGATGGATCTGATTCCTGCCACCGCCCCAAAACCTCCAACCAGCCCCAGAGCCCCCATTCACCAACAATGAATATCAATACTCACACCGCGCCTCTGACCCCCTGCCGGTATTGATTCAACACTGGTGCTGAGCTGAAGGGTAAAAGCATATCATTCTCAACTTCAAGGGGTGGTTTCCTGGACACATATTGAACCTAGTCCTGGGCTAAAAAAATGATCCATTGAGCCAGCTTTTTAGACCAAGTCTAGACTTAATCTGTGTCTGGGAAACCACCCCCAAAATCAAACACAGGGAGAAGACAAAAAAAGGTGTATGGTTGATTCATTTACCTGATATGGAAGTTAATTAACAAACAATTCAATCTTTCTGATTACTATCATCACAATTTAACGTTTGGTGTATTCACAACTGAGGCATTGAAAGAGTTCCACAGGGATGTTGGCCCATGTTGATTCCAATGTTTCCCACAGTAGTTTCAAGTTGGCTGGATGTCCTTTGGGTGGTGGACCAGTCTTGCAGTTCTTGACAAAGAGGTGCATCTGAAACCAACTACAGTGCCCTGTTCAAAGACACGTAATTATTTAGTCTTGTCCATTCACCCTCTGAATGGCACACATACACAATCCATGTCTCAAGACTTAAAAATCCTTCTTTAACCTGTCTCCACCCTTTATCTACACTGATTGAAGTGGATTTAACAAGTTACATCAATAAGGGATCATAGCTTTCACATGATTAGTTTGTCATAGAAAGAGCAGGTGTTCTTAATGTTTTGTCCGCTCTGTGTATATTCTTACCCAGAGTTTGAATGCTGAAATCCAGCACAAACACAAACACACAAGGTAAACACATGTGGTACCAAACATACCACACACACAGCTGCTGTTTATTCTGCCGGCAGCACAAATAAAGCTTGTTCAAAGCTAGCCCTGAAGATCCAGTGTTTACTCTGAGTTTCACAGCTCACCAGGTTGGTTGGTTAGGGAGCTGTAAAGCATCATCACAGAGGGATAATCACTAATCACAGGCAGACAGAGAGAGAAGGGGGAAGACAGTGAGCGAGAGACTAAACCACAGGAATGGACACTATGGAACACAAAGCTTTTAGCATCTTATGCTGGAATATTAAAGGTCTGAGGTAATCTGCCTTTTGCCTAAAGAATATGAAGCCTGATTTAAGAAAATAAATCAGAAATACAGACATTGTTATTCTACAAGAAACATGGTATAGAGGCCCTCTAGGTTACAGAGAGATGTTAGTTCCATCTACCAAACTACCAGGAGTAAAACAGGGTAGGGACTCAGGAGGTATGCTAATTTGGTATAGATCACACCTAACCCATTCTATTAAATTAATAAAAACAGGAGAATTTTACATCTGGTTAGAAATTCATAGGGAAATGATCTCAACAGAGAAACTTTTTCTCCTGTATGCTACCTATATCCCCCCCAATAGAACCCCTATACTTTAATGACAACAGCTTCTCCACCCTAGAGTGGGTGATCAACCATTTCCAGGCCTAGGGATATGTACTAGTCTGCGGTAACCTAAATCCCAGAACTGGACAAGAACCTGACACTCAGCACACAGGGGGACAAACACTTACCAGGTGACAGTATTCCCTCCCAAATATGAGAGGGTTGTTCCCCCCCTAGACACAATCAAGACAAAGCAACCAACAAAATCGGGTCACAACTCCTGCAGCTCTGTTGCACGCTGGGTCTGTACATAGTCAATGGTAGGCTTCGAGGAGACTCCTATGGTACGTACACCTATAGCTCATCTCTTGGCAGTAGTATTGTAAACTACTTTATCATTGACCTCAACCCAGAGACTCTCAGAGTTTTCACAGTCAGCCCACTGACACCATTATCAGACTACAACAAAATCACAGTCTACTTGAACAGAGCAATACTCAATCATGAGGCATCAAAGCCAAAGGAACTGAGTAATATTAAGAAATTCTATAGATGTGTCATGACGTTGGCCTACGGGTAGATTTATGACAGTCATAAATACCTCTTCCCTCCTTTTTCCACTCTATACCCTACTGAGGTTACATTTGCAAACCCCTTGGTTAACATAGAGATTCTGGGAACATCAGAAGGTGGGGGGAAATTAACTATATTCTGGTAATCCGACCAATTGAACATGTGCGGTGGTACATAATGAATATGATGTCAGTTCGGTTGTCATCTGAGACATTCTCATCGATGATAGGATGACATGAACTCTACAGTGGAAAGTCTACACATCAGAGTTATTGAGACGCTGCCTGCAGAATTCTGCAAAAATATGCTTTGTGTACAACGCAAAACCCCAAACAATGCATGTAGAGCAGAATTAGGACTATATCCACTGGTTATCAAAATCCGGAAAAGAGCTGTTAAATTCTACAACCACCTAAAAGGAAGCGATGCATTCCACACAAAGCCCTCACCTACAGAGATTAACTTAGAGAAGAGTCCCTTCGGCCAGCTGGGTCTGGGGCTCTGTTCACAAACACAAACAGACCCCACAGAGCCCCAGGCCAGCAACACAATTAGACCCAAACAAATTATGAGAAAGCAAAAATATAACT
>NC_056441.1:15062653-15090153 GCF_018296145.1 Oncorhynchus tshawytscha | reverse complement strand
CATATACAGGATGCTACCCTCTACAACATAAACTTCACTATGTCACCAGGACATATACAGGATACTACCGTCTACAACATAAACTTCACTATGTCACCAGGACATATACAGGATACTACCCTCTACAACATAACCTCCACTATGTCACCAGGACATATACAGGATACTACCCTCCACTATGTCACCAGGACATATACAGGATACTACCCTCTACAACATAACCTCCACTATGTCACCAGGACATATACAGGATACTACCCTCCACTATGTCACCAGGACATATACAGGATACTACCCTCTACAACATAACCTCCACTATGTCACCAGGACATATACAGGATACTACCCTCTACAACATAAACTTCACTATGTCACCAGGACATATACAGGATACTACCGTCTACAACATAAACTTCACTATGTCACCAGGACATATACAGGATACTACCCTCTACAACATAAACTTCACTATGTCACCAGGACATATACAGGATACTACCGTCTAGAACATAAACTTCACTATGTCACCAGGACATATACAGGATACTACCGTCTACAACATAAACTTCACTATGTCACCAGGACATATACAGGATGCTACCGTCTACAACATAAACTTCACTATGTCACCAGGACATATACAGGATGCTACCCTCTACAACATAAACTTCACTATGTCACCAGGACATATACAGGATACTACCGTCTACAACATAAACTTCACTATGTCACCAGGACATACACAGGATACTACCCTCTACAACATAAACTTCACTATGTCACCAGGACATATACAGGATACTACCGTCTAGAACATAAACTTCACTATGTCACCAGGACATATACAGGATACTACCCTCTACAACATAAACTTCACTATGTCACCAGGACATATACAGGATACTACCGTCTAGAACATAAACTTCACTATGTCACCAGGACATATACAGGATGCTACCGTCTACAACATAAACTTCACTATGTCACCAGGACATATACAGGATACTACCGTCTAGAACATAAACTTCACTATGTCACCAGGACATATACAGGATACTACCGTCTAGAACATAAACTTCACTATGTCACCAGGACATATACAGGATACTACCCTCTACAACATAACCTCCACTATGTCACCAGGACATATACAGGATGCTACCGTCTAGAACATAAACTTCACTATGTCACCAGGACATATACAGGATGCTACCGTCTACAACATAAACTTCACTATGTCACCAGGACATATACAGGATACTACCGTCTACAACATAAACTTCACTATGTCACCAGGACATATACAGGATGCTACCCTCTACAACATAACCTCCACTATGTCACCAGGACATATACAGGATGCTACCCTCTACAACATAAACTTCACTATGTCACCAGGACATATACAGGATGCTACCGTCTACAACATAAACTTCACTATGTCACCAGGACATATACAGGATGCTACCGTCTACAACATAAACTTCACTATGTCACCAGGACATATACAGGATGCTACCCTCTACAACATAACCTCCACTATGTCACCAGGACATATACAGGATGCTACCCTCTACAACATAACCTCCACTATGTCACCAGGACATATACAGGATGCTACCCTCTACAACATAAACTTCACTATGTCACCAGGACATATACAGGATACTACCCTCTACAACATAACCTCCACTATGTCACCAGGACATATACAGGATGCTACCCTCTACAACATAAACTTCACTATGTCACCAGGACATATACAGGATACTACCCTCTACAACATAACCTTCACTATGTCACCAGGACATATACAGGATGCTACCGTCTACAACATAAACTTCACTATGTCACCAGGACATATACAGGATGCTACCCTCTACAACATAAACTTCACTATGTCACCAGGACATATACAGGATGCTACCCTCTACAACATAAACTTCACTATGTCACCAGGACATATACAGGATACTACCGTCTAGAACATAACCTTCACTATGTCACCAGGACATATACAGGATACTACCGTCTAGAACATAACCTTCACTATGTCACCAGGACATATACAGGATACTACCGTCTACAACATAAACTTCACTATGTCACCAGGACATATACAGGATACTACCCTCTACAACATAACCTTCACTATGTCACCAGGACATATACAGGATGCTACCCTCTACAACATAAACTTCACTATGTCACCAGGACATATACAGGATACTACCCTCTACAACATAACCTTCACTATGTCACCAGGACATATACAGGATGCTACCCTCTACAACATAAACTTCACTATGTCACCAGGACATATACAGGATGCTACCCTCTACAACATAACCTCCACTATGTCACCAGGACATATACAGGATGCTACCATCTACAACATAACCTACACTATGTCACCAGGACATATACAGGATGCTACCCTCTACAACATAACCTCCACTATGTCACCAGGACATATACAGGATGCTACCCTCTACAACATAACCTCCACTATGTCACCAGGACATATACAGGATGCTACCCTCTACAACATAAACTTCACTATGTCACCAGGACATATACAGGATGCTACCCTCTACAACATAAACTTCACTATGTCACCAGGACATATACAGGATACTACCCTCTACAACATAAACTTCACTATGTCACCAGGACATATACAGGATGCTACCCTCTACAACATAAACTTCACTATGTCACCAGGACATATACAGGATACTACCCTCTACAACATAAACTTCACTATGTCACCAGGACATATACAGGATGCTACCCTCTACAACATAAACTTCACTATGTCACCAGGACATATACAGGATGCTACCCTCTACAACATAAACTTCACTATGTCACCAGGACATATACAGGATACTACCCTCTACAACATAAACTTCACTATGTCACCAGGACATATACAGGATGCTACCCTCTACAACATAACCTTCACTATGTCACCAGGACATATACAGGATGCTACCGTCTACAACATAAACTTCACTATGTCACCAGGACATATACAGGATGCTACCCTCTACAACATAACCTCCACTATGTCACCAGGACATATACAGGATGCTACCGTCTACAACATAAACTTCACTATGTCACCAGGACATATACAGGATACTACCCTCTACAACATAAACTTCACTATGTCACCAGGACATATACAGGATGCTACCGTCTACAACATAACCTTCACTATGTCACCAGGACATATACAGGATGCTACCGTCTACAACATAAACTTCACTATGTCACCAGGACATATACAGGATGCTACCGTCTACAACATAAACTTCACTATGTCACCAGGACATATACAGGATGCTACCGTCTAGAACATAAACTTCACTATGTCACCAGGACATATACAGGATGCTACCCTCTACAACATAACCTTCACTATGTCACCAGGACATATACAGGATGCTACCGTCTACAACATAAACTTCACTATGTCACCAGGACATATACAGGATGCTACCCTCTACAACATAACCTCCACTATGTCACCAGGACATATACAGGATGCTACCCTCTACAACATAACCTCCACTATGTCACCAGGACATATACAGGATGCTACCGTCTACAACATAAACTTCACTCCAAATCAAAACTCAAAACCTACAACCTGATTATGGACGGAATTACAGAATCACCTGGAAGGTTTACAGCTACCAAAGATTATTATTCCAACGCAATACAGCAAATGCTCTGGAAAACAACAGAAACCTGAAAACACCATCCAACCAGGAACTGAGTGAGTAATGTTTAGTCTGAAGCTATATTTTATTTCCAAAAGCAAAGACGAAAAATACATTACATTGCTTTATAAGGACTGAATTAGCACTGACGTGTCAAGTGAGAGGTGTCAAAGCCCTTTAGCCCAACAATGGCAGGAGAGTCGCACAGTCTACTCCAACTAAATGGAGAGGCCTTAGAAGCTGCCTCCCGCTGTTCAGAGTTAATTAAAATACAGTACCCTGTTTATGTAAAGAATGACAAGACACGAAAAGAGCACAAAATGAAGCTCCTTCTGGAAAACCAAGAGACTTTTTGCTGACTATTATAAAAATGGGAACATCAGGAACCTCATCTTCCACACAGACCATCCCCTGGCAGGGCACAGTGCTATATTAGCACACTACCCCTCTGTTAAGAGAGGGGGTGTTAACGAGGGGTGGAAACTCAGGATACTAGACAACGAGGACTCTGAGTTAATATAAATCTCGTATTGGTACAGGGGAACCCCAAACAGTTTCAGCTGGACTTTCACCTAATCAAAGAATTAGCTCAGCAGGAGAAGCTCTCCCTTGAGAAAGATACCCCCACCCCGAGCGGGTCAGACCAGACCCCTTCATTATATAACCCCACAGACGAGCAACCCCAAACGGAAAGTCAACCTCCCAGCACAGAGTACTACCCTCTCATTGAAATGAAGGATACATTTACCCAGCTGGAGGTAAGGCAGGTGGAGCTGGAACATCAGGTGATTACACTTCAGTCAGCACAGACCCAGACAACAGTCCAGCACAACAACACCCCCTTAACCAGACCCGGAGAGCTGGAGGTGAAGAGAGACATATCTACACTCTGGACTGTGGTGAGACAACTACAACAGGAGAAAGAGCAGGATCAGGAGAAGAACAGAGCACTAGAGGAGAGGATCAGACTGCTGGAGGAGAGGTTGAGGGGGATGGAGGAGAGGGTGAGGGGGACGGCGTGTGAAAGAGAACAACCCACTAGAGAGGTGGCCAGCCCCCGCAGAGAAGCCAGCAGAACAGCCCAACTCAGCTCCCGATAAAAGTTTCGACACCACAGCAGAACAGTCCACCCCAGACCCTGACCACGTCGATATCACAGCAGAACAGTCCACCCCAGACCCTGACCACGTCGATATCACAGCAGAACAGTCCACCCCAGACCCTGACCACGTCGATATCACAGCAGAACAGTCCACCCCAGACTCTGACCACATCGATATCACAGCAGAACAGTCCACCCCAGACCCTGACCACGTCGATATCACAGCAGAACAGTCCACCCCAGACCCTGACCACGTCGATATCACAGCAGAACAGTCCACCCCAGACTCTGACCACGTCGATATCACAGCAGAACAGTCCACCCCAGACCCTGACCACGTCGATATCACAGCAGAACAGTCCACCCCAGACCTTGACCACGTCGATATCACAGCAGAACAGTCCACCCCAGACCCTGACCACGTCGATATCACAGCAGAACAGTCCACCCCAGACCCTGACCACGTCGGTATCACAGCAGAACAGTCCACCCCAGACCCTGACCACGTCGATATCACAGCGGCACAGACACATGAAGAAGCCCGGGCCCAGGGGATGTCACCCCCTCTGATCACACCCCTGTCAGCCACCCTGACAGCCCTCCTGACAACCCCTCCACACCCACTGAGGACATACACAAGACACAGATTGTACTCCTTATGGACTCAAACGGGAAGTATATACTACCAGGTGTGAAACAGGGAAGGGACTCGGGGGGTATGCTAATTTGGTATAGAGCTAACTCACTCCATTAAATTAATCAAAACAGGAATACTTTACATTTGGCTACAAATTCAAAAGGAAATAATCTAAAGAGAGAAAAATGTCCTCCTGTGTGCTAACAATATCCCCCCACTAGAATCCCCATACATCCCCATACTAATGAAGACAGCTTCTCCATCCTGGAATGGGAAATTAATAATTTCCAGGCCCAGGGACATGTACTTGTCTGTGGCAACCTATAAATGCCAGAACAGGTCAAGAACAGGTCAAGAACCTGACACCCTCAGCACACAGGGGGACAAACACCTGCCTGGAGATGACAGCATTCCCTCCCCCATATGCCCCCCTAAACACAACTATGACAACATAACCAACAAAAACGAGTCACAACTCCTGCAGCTCTGTCACACGCTGGGTCTGTACATAGTCAATGGTAGGCTTCGAGGAGACTCCTATGGTAGGTACACCTATAGCTCATCTCTTGGCAGTAGTACTGTAGACTACTTTGTCACTGACCTCAACCGAGAGTCTCTCAGAGCGTTCACAGTCAGCAAACTGACACATCTATTAGATCACAGCAAAATCACAGTCTACTTGAACAGAGCAATAATCAATCATGAGGCATCAAAGCCAAAGGAACTGAGTAATATTAAGACATGCTATAGAGGGAAGGAATGTAGTGTGGAAACCTACCAAAAAACTATTAGGCAACAACAAATTCAATCCCTTTTAGACAACTTCCTGGACAAACATGTCACTGTAATAGTGAAGGTGTAAACCTGACAGTAGAAAATCTTAACAGAATATTTGACCTCTCAACTTCCCTATCAAATATAAAAAATTCCAACAGAAAACCTGAAGAAAACTAACAGCAATGACAAATGGTTTGATGAAGAATGCAAAAACCTAAGAAAGAAATTGAGAAACCTGTCCAACCAAAAACATAGAGACTCAGAAAACCTGAGTCTACGCCTTCACTACGGTGACTCACTAAAACAATACAGAAATACACTTTAGAAAAAGAAGGAATAGCAAGTCAGAAATCAGCTCAATGTAACTGAAGAATCCATAGACTCTAACCACTGCTGGGAAAATTGGAAAACACTAAACAAACAAAAACATGAATTATCTATCCAAAATTGAGTCTTTTTGGCCCTATAACAAAGAACAAACAGCAAAAACATATGCATAATCAAATACTTTGACTATGTACAGACTCAGTGAGCATAGCCTTGCTATTGAGAAAGGCCGCCGAAGGCAGACCTGGCTCTCAAGAGAAGACAGGCTATGTGCACACTGCCCACAAAATGAGGTAGAAACTGAGCTGCACTTCCTAACCTCCTGCCCAATGTATGACCATATTAGATACACATTTCCCTCAGATTACACAGATCCACAAAGAAATTGGAAAAGAAACCTGATTTTGATAAACTCCCATATCCACTGGGTGAAATACCACAGTGTGCCACCACAGCAGCAAGATTTGTGACCTGTTGCCACAAGAAAAGGGCAACCAGTGAAGAACAAACACCATTGTATATACAACCCATAGTTATGTTTATTTATTTTCCCTTTTGTACATTGTTACAACACTGTATATATATACATAATACGACATTTGAAATTCTTTTGGAACTTCTGTGACTGTAATGTTTACTGTTTATTTGTATTGTTTATTTAATTTCTGTATATAATCTACATAACTTGCTTTGGCAGTGTTAACATATGTTTCCCATGCCAATAAAGCCAGTTGAATTTAATTGAGATTGAGGGGAGAGGGGGAGAGAGCGAGAGTGGGGGAAGAGAGAGAGCGAGGGGGAGAGAGAGATCGAGGGGAGAGAGAGAGATCGAAGGGAGAGAGAGCGAGATTGAGGGGTGAGAGAGATTGAGGGGAGAGAGAGAGATCGAGGGAGAGGGAGAGAGAGAGATCGAAGGGAGAGAGAGAGAGAGAGAGAGAGGGAGAGAGAGAGAAAGGGGGAGAGAGAGAGATTGAGGAGAGAGAGATTGAGGGGCAGAGATTGGGGGGAGATTGAGGGGAGAGAGAGGGACGAGAGAGAGAGAGAGAGGGAGAAAGAGAGAGGGAGAGGGAAGAGAGAGAGAGAGAGAGAGAGAGAGAGAGAGAAAGAGAGGGAGAAAGAGAGAGGGAGAAAGAGAGAGAGAGAGGGAGAGAGAGAAAGAGAGAGAGAGAGAGAGAGAGAGAAAGAAAGAGAGAGAGAGCGAGGGAAGAGAGAGAAAGAGAGAGGGAGAGGGAAGAGAGAGAGAGAGAGTGAGAGACAGAGTTTGAAAATGAGAGATTTTTTGCTTGCCATTTGGATGAGGCTCTCCTGGATTCTGTTCAGTGTTGTTCTCAGTCGGCTGCTGATCAAACCCAGACCTGATGATTCATACTGCAGAAGACACACACACACAGGCCCATTAATTGGCGCACACAGACACACACACAATCTAACCACAAACTAATCTTAGGATAGAATAGAGAGAGAAAAAAATAGCTATATCTTCTCAGTTTGGGAGCATTGTGAATGACTCTAGCATCTCTCTAGCGGTTAAGAGTGTTGGGCCAGTAACCGAAAGGTTGCTGGTTCGAATCCCCGAGTCGGCAACGTAGAAAAATCTGCAGTTCTGACCTTGAGCAAGGCAGTTAACCCCCAACAACACCTGGACACCGATGATGTGAACATTGATCAAGGCAGCCCCCCCACACCTCTCTGATTGAGGGTTAAATGTGTAAGACACCGATGATGTGAACATTGATTAAGGCAGCCCCCCCACACCTATCTGATTGAGGGTTAAATGTGTAAGACACCGATGATGTGAACATTGATTAAGGCAGCCCCCACACCTCTCTGATTGAGGGTTAAATGTGTAAGACACCGATGATGTGAACATTGATTAAGGCAGCCCCCCACACCTATCTGATTGAGGGTTAAATGTGTAAGACACCGATGATGTGAACATTGATTAAGGCACCCCCACACCTCTCTGATTGCTGGTTAAATGTGGAAGACACCGATGATGTGAACATTGATTAAGGCAGCCCCCCACACCTCTCTGATTCAGAGGGTTAAATGTGGAAGACACCGATGATGTGAACATTGATTAAGGCAGCCCCCCCACACCTCTCTGATTCAGAGGGTTAAATGTGGAAGACACCGATGATGTGAACATTGATTAAGGCAGCCCCCCACACCTCTCTGATTCAGAGAGTTAAGTGCGGAAGACACATTTCAGTTGAATAATTTCAGTTGTACAACTGACTAGGTATCCCCCTTTCCCTCTTCACATTACCATGACAGAGTAAAGAGCCTGGAGCCAGTCTCACACCACATTACCATGGCAGAGTAGGAGCCTGGAGCCAGTCTCACATCACATTACCATGACAGAGTAGGAGCCTGGAGCCAGTCTCACATCACATCACCATGACAGAGTAGGAGCCTGGAGCCAGTCTCACACAACATTACCATGACAGAGTAGGTGCCTGGAGCCAGTCTCACACAACATTACCATGATAGAGTAGGAGCCTGGAGCCAGTCTCACATCACATTACCATGACAGAGTGGGGACCTGTAGCTAACAACATTACCCTGACAGAGTAGGGACCTGTGACTAACAACATTACCAAGACAGAGTAGGGACCTGTAGCTAGTATCATACCACATTACCATGGCAGAGTAGGAACCTGTAGCTAACAATATTATCATGGCAGAGTAGGGACCTGTAGCTAGTATCATACAACATTACCATGGCAGAGTAGGGACCTGTAGCTAATAACATTACCATGACAAAGTAGGGACCAGTAGCTGGTATCATACCACATTACCATGGCAGAGTAGGGGCCTGTAGCTAACAACATTACCATGACAGAGTAGGGACCAATAGCTAGTATCATACCACATTACCATGACAGAGTAGGGTCCTGTATCTAACAACAGTACCATGACAGAGTAGGGACCTGTAGCTAACAACATTACCATGACAGAGTAAGGGCCTGTAGCCAGTCTCACACCACATTACCATGACAGAGTAGGGGCCTGTGGCTAGTATCATACAACATTACCATGACAGAGTAGGGGCATGTAGCTAGTATCACACAACATTACCATGACAGAGTAGGGGCATGTAGCTAGTATCATACAACATTACCATGACAGAGTAGGGACCTGTAGCTAATAACATTACCAGGACAGAGTAGGGACCTGTAGCTAACAACATTACCATGACAGAGTAGGGACCTGTAGCTAACAACATTACCATGACAGAGTAGGGGCATGTAGCTAGTATCACACAACATTACCATGACAGAGTAGGGGCATGTAGCTAGTATCATACAACATTACCATGACAGAGTAGGGACCTGTAGCTAATAACATTACCATGACAGAGTAGGGGCATGTAGCTAACAAGATTACCCTGACAGAGTAGGGACCTGTAGTTAGTATCCTACCACATTACCATGACAGAGTAGGGGCCTGTAGCTAGTATCATACAACATTACCATGACAGAGTAGGGACCTGTAGCTAATAACATTACCATGACAGAGTAGGGACCTATAGCTAACAACATTACCATGACAGAGTAGGGGCCTGTAGCTAGTATCATACAACATTACCATGACAGAGTAGGGACCTGTAGCTAATAACATTACCATGACAGAGTAGAGACCTGTAGCTAACAACATTACCATGACAGAGTAGGGGCATGTAGCTAGTATCACACAACATTACCATGACAGAGTAGGGGCATGTAGCTAGTATCATACAACATTACCATGACAGAGTAGGGACCTGTAGCTAATAACATTACCATGACAGAGTAGGGACCTATAGCTAACAACATTACCATGACAGAGTAGGGACCTATAGCTAACAACATTACCATGACAGAGTAGGGACCTGTAGCTAACAACATTACCATGACAGAGTAGGGACCTGTAGCTAACAACATTACCAAGGCAGAGTAGGGACCTGTAGCTAACAATATTATCATGGCAGAGTAGGGGCATGTAGCTAGTTTCATACCACATTACCATGGCAGAGTAGGAACCTGTAGCTAACAATATTATCATGGCAGAGTAGGGGCATGTAGCTAGTTTCATACAACATTACCATGACGGAGTAGGGACCTGTAGCTAATAACATTACCATGACAGAGTAGGGACCTATAGCTAACAACATTACCATGACAGAGTAGGGACCTGTAGCTAGTATCATACCACATGACCATGAAAGAGTAGGGACCTGTAGCTAGTATCATACATCATTACCATGGCAGAGTAGGGGTATGTAGCTAACAACACTACCATGACAGAGTAGGGACCTGTAGCTAGTATCATACCACATTACCATGGCAGAGTAGGGGCATGTAGCTAGTATCATACCACATTACAATGACAGAGTAGGGACCTGTAGCTAACAACATTACCATGACAGAGTAGGGACCTGTAGCTAGTATCACATCACATTACCATGGCAGAATAGGGGCCTGTAGCAAACAACATTACCATGACAGAGTAGGGACCTGTAGCTAGTAACATTACCATGACAGAGTAGGGACCTGTAGATAGTATCATACCACATTACCATGGCAGAGTAGGAACCTGTAGCTACAACATTACCATGACAGAGTAGGAACCTGTAGCTAGTAACATACACCATTACCATGACAGAGTAGGGTCCTGTAGCTAACCACATTACCATGACAGAGTAGGGACCTGTAGCTAACAACATTACCATGACAGAGTAGGGGCCTGTAGCCAGTCTCACACCACATTACCATGACAGAGTAGGGGCCTGTGGCTAGTATCATACCACATTACCATGACAGAGTAGGGACCTGTGGCTAGTATCATACCACATTACCATGGCAGAGTAGGGGTATGTAGCTAACAACACTACCATGACAGAGTAGGGACCTGTAGCTAGTATCATACCACATTACCATGGCAGAGTAGGGGCATGTAGCTAGTATCATACCACATTACCATGACAGAGTAGGGACCTGTAGCTAGTATCATACCACATTACCATGGCAGAGTAGGGATCTGTAGCTAACAACACTACCATGACAGAGTAAGGACATGTAGCTAGTATCATACCACATTACCATGACAGAGTAGGGACCTGTAGCTAACAACATTACCATGACAGAGTAGGGACCTGTAGCTAGTAACATTACCATGACAGAGTAGGGACCTGTAGATAGTATCATACCACATTACCATGGCAGAGTAGGAACCTGTAGCTAACAACATTACCATGACAGAGTAGGAACCTGTAGCTGGTAACATACACCATTACCATGACAGGTTAGGGACCTGTAGATAGTATCATACCACATTACCATGACAGAGTAGGGACCTGTAGCTAACAACATTACCATGACAGAGTAGGGGCCTGTAGCTAGTCTCACACCACATTACCATGACAGAGTAGGGGCCTGTAGCCATTCTCACACCACATTACCATGACAGAGTAGGGGCCTGTAGCTAACAACATGACCATGACAGAGTAGGGGCCTGTAGCCAGTCTCACACCACATTACCATGACAGAGTAGGGGCCTGTAGCCAGTCTCACACCACATTACCATGACAGAGTAGGGACCTGTAGCTAACAACACTACCTTGACAGAGTAGGGGCCTGAAGCCAGTCTCACACCACATTACCATGACAGAGTAGGGACCTGTAGCTAACAACATTACCATGACAGAGTAAGGGCCTGTAGCCAGTCTCACACCACATTACCATGACAGAGTAGGGGCCTGTGGCTAGTATCATACCACCTTACCATGACAGAGTAGGGACCTGTGGCTAGTATCATACCACATTACCATGACAGAGTAGGGGCCTGTAGCCTTTCTCACACCACATTACCATGACAGAGTAGGGGCCTGTAGCTAACAACATTACCATGACAGAGTAGGGGCCTGTAGCCAGTCTCACACCACATTACCATGACAGAGTAGGGGCCTGTAGCCAGTCTCACACCACATTACCATGACAGAGTAGGGACCTGTAGCTAACAACACTACCTTGACAGAGTAGGGGCCTGTAGCCAGTCTCACACCACATTACCATGACAGAGTAGGGACCTGTAGCTAACAACATTACCATGACAGAGTAGGGGCCTGTAGCCAGTCTCACACCACATTACCATGACAGAGTAGGGGCCTGTGGCTAGTATCATACCACCTTACCATGACAGAGTAGGGACCTGTGGCTAGTATCATACCACATTACCATGGCAGAGTAGGGGTATGTAGCTAACAACACTACCATGACAGAGTAGGGACCTGTAGCTAGTATCATACCACATTACCATGGCAGAGTAGGGGCATGTAGCTAGTATCATACCACATTACCATGACAGAGTAGGGACCTGTAGCTAATAACATTACCATGACAGAGTAGGGGCATGTAGCTAACAAGATTACCATGACAGAGTAGGGACCTGTAGTTAGTATCCTACCACATTACCATGACAGAGTAGGGACCTATAGCTAACAACATTACCATGACAGAGTAGGGACCTGTAGCTAACAACATTACCATGACAGAGTAGGGACCTGTAGCTAACAACATTACCATGACAGAGTAGGGACCTGTAGCTAGTATCATACAACATTACCATGACAGAGTAGGGACCTGTAGCCAGTATCATACCACATTACCATGACAGAGTAGGAACCTGTAGCTTACAACACTACCAAGACAGAGTAGGGACCTGTAGCTAGTATCAGACCACATTACCATGACAGAGTAGGGACCTGTAGCTAGTATAATACAACATTACCATGGCAGAGTAGGTACCTGTAGCTAACAACACTACCATGACAGAGTAGGGGCATGTAGCTAGTATCATACCACATTACCATGACAGAGTAGGGACCTGTAGCTAGTATCATACATCATTAACATGGCAGAGTAGGGGTATGTAGCTAACAACACTACCATGACAGAGTAGGGGCCTGTAGCTAGTATCATACCACATTACCATGGCAGAGTAGGGGCATGTAGCTAGTATCATACCACATTACAATGACAGAGTAGGGACCTGTAGCTAACAACATTACCATGACAGAGTAGGGACCTGTAGCTAGTAACATTACCATGACAGAGTAGGGACCTGTAGCTAGTATCACATCACATTACCATGGCAGAATAGGGGCCTGTAGCTAACAACATTACCATGGCAGAGTAGGAACCTGTAGCTAGTAACATACACCATTACCATGACAGAGTAGGGACCTGTAGATAGTATCATACCACATTACCATGACAGAGTAGGGACCTGTAGCTAACAACATTACCATGACAGAGTAGGGGCCTGTAGCCAGTCTCACACCACATTACCATGACAGAGTAGGGGCCTGTGGCTAGTATCATACCACATTACCATGACAGAGTAGGGACCTGTGGCTAGTATCATACCACATTACCATGGCAGAGTAGGGGTATGTAGCTAACAACACTACCATGACAGAGTAGGGACCTGTAGCTAGTATCATATCACATTACCATGGCAGAGTAGGGGCATGTAGCTAGTATCATACCACATTACCATGACAGAGTAGGGACCTGTAGCTAGTATCATACAATATTACCATGGCAGAGTAGGTACCTGTAGCTAACAACACTACCATGACAGAGTAGGGGCATGTAGCTAGTATCATACCACATTACCATGACAGAGTAGGGACCTGTAGCTAGTATCATACCACATTACCATGACAGAGTAGGGACCTGTAGCTAACAACATTACCATGACAGTGTAGGGACCTGTAGCTAGTAACATTACCACATTACCATGGCAGAGTAGGGGTATGTAGCTAACAACACTACCATGACAGAGTACGGACCTGTAGCTAGTATCATACCACATTACCATGACAGAGTAGGGACCTGTAGCTAACAACATTACCATGACAGAGTAGGGGCCTGTAGCCAGTCTCACACCACATTACCATGACAGAGTAGGGACCTGTGGCTAGTATCATACCACATTACCATGGCAGAGTAGGGAATGTAGCGAACAACACTACCATGACAGAGTAGGGACCTGTAGCTAGTATCATACCACATTACCATGGCAGAGTAGGGACCTGTAGCTAGTAACATTACCATGACAGAGTAGGGACCTGTAGATAGTATCATTACCATGACAGAGTAGGGACCTGTAGATAGTATCATACCACATTACCATGGCAGAGTAGGAACCTGTAGCTAACAACATTACCATGACAGAGTAGGAACCTGTAGCTAGTAACATACACCATTACCATGACAGAGTAGGGACCTGTAGATAGTATCATACCACATTACCATGACAGAGTAGGGGCCTGTAGCCAGTCTCACACCACATTACCATGACAGAGTAGGGGCCTGTAGCTAACAACACTACCATGACAGAGTAGGGGCCTGTAGCCAGTCTCACACCACATTACCATGACAGAGTAGGGACCTGTAGCTAACAACACTACCATGACACAGTCAGGGCCTGTAAGCCAGTCTCACACCACATTACCATGACAGAGTAGGGACCTGTAGCTAGTATCATACCACATTACCATGACAGAGTAGGTACCTGTAGCTAACAACATTACCATGACAGAGTAGGGACCTGTAGCTAGTGTCATACCACATTACCATGACAGAGTAGGTACCTGTAGCTAACAACACTACCATGACAGAGTAGGTACCTGTAGCTAACAACACTACCATGACAGAGTAGGGGCCTGTAGCCAGTCTCACACCACATTACCATGACAGAGTAGGGGACCTGTAGATAGTATCATACCACATTACCATGACAGAGTAGGGACCTGTAGCTAACAACATTACCATGACAGAGTAGGGGCCTGTAGCCAGTCTCACACCACATTACCATGACAGAGTAGGGGCCTGTAGCCAGTCTCACACCACATTACCATGACAGAGTAGGGGCCTGTAGCCAGTCTCACACCACATTACCATGACAGAGTAGGGGACTGTAGCCAGTCTCACACCACATTACCATGACAGAGTAGGGGCCTGTAGCCAGTCTCACACCACATTACCATGACAGAGTAGGGGCCTGTAGCCAGTCTCACACCACATTACCATGACAGAGTAGGGTCCTGTAGCCAGTCTCACACCACATTACCATGACAGAGTAGGGACCTGTAGCCAGTCTCACACCACATTACCATGACAGAGTAGGGACCTGTAGCCAGTCTCACACCACATTACCATGACAGAGTAGGGGCCTGTAGCCAGTCTCACACCACATTACCATGACAGAGTAGGGACCTGTAGCCAGTCTCACACCACATTACCATGACAGAGTAGGGGCCTGTAGCCAGTCTCACACCACATTACCATGACAGAGTAGGGGCCTGTAGCCAGTCTCACACCACATTACCATGACAGAGTAGGGACCTGTAGCCAGTCTCACACCACATTACCATGACAGAGTAGGGACCTGTAGCTAACAACATTACCATGACAGAGTAGGGGCCTGTAGCCAGTCTCACACAACATTACCAAGACAGAGTAGGGGCCTGTAGCCAGTCTCACACCACATTACCATGACAGAGTAGGGACCTGTAGCTAACAACATTACCATGACAGAGTAGGGGCCTGTAGCCAGTCTCACACAACATTACCATGACAGAGTAGGGGCCTCGGGCTAGTATCATACCACATTACCATGACAGAGTAGGGACCTGTGGCTAGTATCATACCACATTACTATGGCAGAGTAGGGGTATGTAGCTAACAACACTATCATGACAGAGTAGGGACCTGTAGCTAGTATCATACCACATTACCATGACAGAGTAGGGGCATGTGGCTAGTATCATACCACATTACCATGGCAGAGTAGGGGTATGTAGCTAACAACACTACCATGACAGAGTAGGGACCTGTAGCTAGTATCATACCACATTACCATGACAGAGTAGGGGCATGTAGCTAGTATCATACCACATTACCATGACAGAGTAGGGACCTGTAGCTAGTATCATACCACATTAACATGGCAGAGTAGGGGCATGTAGCTAACAACACTACCATGACAGAGTAGGGACCTGTAACTAGTATCATACCACATTACCATGGCAGAGTAGGGACCTGTAGCTAGTAACATTACCATGACAGAGTAGGGACCTGTAGATAGTATCATACCACATTACCATGACAGAGTAGGGACCTGTAGCTAACAACATTACCATGACAGAGTAGGGACCTGTAGCTAGTAACATTACCATGACAGAGTAGGGACCTGTAGATAGTATCATACCACATTACCATGACAGAGTAGGAACCTGTAGCTAACAACATTACCATGACAGAGTAGGAACCTGTAGCTAGTAACATACACATTACCATGACAGAGTAGGGACCTGTAGATAGTATCATACCACATTACCATGACAGAGTAGGGACCTGTAGCCAGTCAACATTACCATGACAGAGTAGGGGCCTGTAGCCAGTCTCACACCACATTACCATGACAGAGTAGGGGCCTGTAGCCAGTCTCACACCACATTACCATGACAGAGTAGGGACCTGTAGCTAACAACATTACCATGACAGAGTAGGGGCCTGTAGCCAGTCTCACACCACATTACCATGACAGAGTAGGGGCCTGTAGCCAGTCTCACACCACATTACCATGACAGAGTAGGGACCTGTAGCTAACAACACTACCATGACAGAGTAGGGGCCTGTAGCCAGTCTCACACCACATTACCATGACAGAGTAGGGACCTGTAGCTAACAACACATAACATGACAGAGTAGGGGCCTGTAAGCCAGTCTCACATCACATTACCATGACAGAGTAGGGACCTGTAGCTAGTATCATACCACATTACCATGACAGAGTAGGGGCCTGTAGCTAGACAGAGAAGGGACCTGTAGCTAGTGTCATACCACATTACCATGACAGAGTAGGGACCTGTAGCTAACAACACTACCATGACAGAGTAGGTACCTGTAGCTAACAACACTACCATGACAGAGTAGGGGCCTGTAGCCAGTCTCACACCACATTACCATGACAGAGTAGGGACCTGTAGATAGTATCCTTACCATGACAGAGTAGGGACCTGTAGACAGAGTAGGGGCCTGTCAGTCTCACCACATTACCATGACAGAGTAGGGGCCTGTCTCACAGCCTGTAGTCTCACACCACATTACCATGACAGAGTAGGGCTCCAGTCTCACACCACATTACCATGACAGAGTAGGGGCCTGTAGCCAGTCTCACACCACACATTACCATGACAGAGTAGGGGCCTGTAGCCAGTATCACACCACATTACCATGACAGAGTAGGGGCCTGTAGCCAGTCTCACACCACATTACCATGACAGAGTAGGGACCTGTAGCCAGTCATACACATTACCATGACAGAGTAGGGACCTACCATACCATGACAGAGTAGGGGCCTGTAGCCAGTATCATTACCACATTACCATGACACAGCTAGTACATACATGACAGAGTAGGGACCTGTAGCTAGTATCATACCACATTAACATGGCAGAGTAGCATGACAGTCCTGTAGCTAGTATCACCACATTACCATGACAGAGTAGGGACCTGTAGCTAACAACATTACCATGACAGAGTAGGGACCTGTAGCTAGTAACATTACCATGACAGAGTAGGGACCTGTAGATAGTATCATACCACATTACCATGGCAGAGTAGGAACCTGTAGCTAACAACATTACCATGACAGAGTAGGGACCTGTAGCTAGTAACATACACCATTACCATGACAGAGTAGGGACCTGTAGCCAGTATCATACCACATTACCATGACAGAGTAGGGACCTGTAGCTAACAACATTACCATGACAGAGTAGGGGCCTGTAGCCAGTCTCACACCACATTACCATGACAGAGTAGGGGCCTGTAGCCACTCACACCACATTACCATGACAGAGTAGGGGCCTGTAGCCAGTCTCACACCACATTACCATGACAGAGTAGGGGCCTGTAGCCAGTCTCACACCACATTACCATGACAGAGTAGGGGCCTGTAGCCAGTCTCACACCACATTACCATGACAGAGTAGGGGCCTGTAGCCAGTCTCACACCACATTACCATGACAGAGTAGGGGCCTGTAGCCAGTCTCACACCACATTACCATGACAGAGTAGGGGCCTGTAGCCAGTCTCACACCACATTACCATGACAGAGTAGGGGCCTGTAGCCAGTCTCACACCACATTACCATGACAGAGTAGGGGCCTGTAGCCAGTCTCACACCACATTACCATGACAGAGTAGGGACCTGTAGCTAGTATCATACCACATTACCATGGCAGAGTAGGGGCATGTAGCTAGTATCATACCACATTACCATGACAGAGTAGGGACCTGTAGCTAGTATCATACAACATTACCATGGCAGAGTAGGTACCTGTAGCTAACAACACTACCATGACAGAGTAGGGGCATGTAGCTAGTATCATACCACATTACCATGACAGAGTAGGGACCTGTAGCTAGTATCATACCACATTAACATGGCAGAGTAGGGGTATGTAGCTAACAACACTACCATGACAGAGTAGGGACCTGTAGCTAGTATCATACCACATTACCATGACAGAGTAGGGACCTGTAGCTAACAACATTACCATGACAGAGTAGGGACCTGTAGCTAGTAACATTACCATGACAGAGTAGGGACCTGTAGATAGTATCACACCACATTACCATGGCAGAGTAGGAACCTGTAGCTAACAACATTACCATGACAGAGTAGGAACCTGTAGCTAGTAACTACACCATTACCATGACAGAGTAGGGACCTGTAGATAGTATCATACCACATTACCATGACAGAGTAGGGACCTGTAGCTAACAACATTACCACCACATTACCACAGAGTAGGGGCCTGTAGCCAGTCTCACACCACATTACCATGACAGAGTAGGGGCCTGTAGCCAGTCTCACACCACATTACCATGACAGAGTAGGGACCTGTAGCTAACAACACTACCATGACAGAGTAGGGGCCTGTAGCCAGTCTCACACCACATTACCATGACAGAGTAGGGACCTGCCTGACACAGTAGGGGCCTGTAGCCAGTCTCACACCACATTACCATGACAGAGTAGGGACCTGTAGCCAGTATCATACCACATTACCATGACAGAGTAGGTACCTGTAGCTAACAACATTACCATGACAGAGTAGGGACCTGTAGCCAGTCTCATACCACATTACCATGACAGAGTAGGTACCTGTAGCTAACAACACTACCATGACAGAGTAGGGGCCTGTAGCCAGTCTCACACCACATTACCATGACAGAGTAGGGACCTGTAGATAGTCTCATACCACATTACCATGACAGAGTAGGGACCTGTAGCTAACACCACATTACCATGACAGAGTAGGGGCCTGTAGCCAGTCTCACACCACATTACCATGACAGAGTAGGGGCCTGTAGCCAGTCTCACACCACATTACCATGACAGAGTAGGGGCCTGTAGCCAGTCTCACACATTACCATGACAGAGTAGGGGCCTGTAGCCAGTCTCACACCACATTACCATGACAGAGTAGGGGCCTGTAGCTCTCAACACTACCATGACAGAGTAGGGGCCTGTAGCCAGTCTCACACCACATTACCATGACAGAGTAGGGACCTGTAGCTAACAACAATACCATGACACAGTCCTGTAAGCCAGTCTCACATCACATTACCATGACAGAGTAGGGACCTGTAGCTAGTATCATACCACATTACCATGACAGAGTAGGGGCTAACCATGACAGAGTAGGGACCTGTAGCTAGTGTCATACCACATTACCATGACAGAGTAGGGACCTGTAGCTAACAACACTACCATGACAGAGTAGGGGCCTGTAGCCAGTCTCACACCACATTACCATGACAGAGTAGGGACCTGTAGCCAGTCTCATACCACATTACCATGACAGAGTAGGGACCTGTAGCTAACAACATTACCATGACAGAGTAGGGGCCTGTAGCCAGTCTCACACCACATTACCATGACAGAGTAGGGGCCTGTAGCCAGTCTCACACCACATTACCATGACAGAGTAGGGGCCTGTAGCCAGTCTCACACCACATTACCATGACAGAGTAGGGGCCTGTAGCCAGTCTCACACCACATTACCATGACAGAGTAGGGACCTGTAGCTAACAACACTACCATGACAGAGTAGGGGCCTGTAGCCAGTCTCACACCACATTACCATGACAGAGTAGGGACCTGTAGCCACAACAATACCATGACAGAGTCGGGGCCTGTACCAGTCTCACACCACATTACCATGACAGAGTAGGGACCTGTAGCTAGTCTCATACCACATTACCATGACAGAGTAGGGACCTGTAGCTAACAACATTACCATGACAGAGTAGGGACCTGTAGCTAGTCTCATACCACATTACCATGACAGAGTAGGGACCTGTAGCTAGACAGGGGGCCTGTAGCCAGTCTCACACCACATTACCATGACAGAGTAGGGGCCTGTAGCCAGTCTCACACCACATTACCATGACAGAGTAGGGACCTGTAGCCAGTCTCACAACATTACCATGACAGAGTAGGGGCCTGTAGCCAGTCTCACACCACATTACCATGACAGAGTAGGGGCCTGTAGCCAGTCTCACACCACATTACCATGACAGAGTAGGGGCCTGTAGCCAGTCTCACACCACATTACCATGACAGAGTAGGGGCCTGTAGCCAGTCTCACACCACATTACCATGACAGAGTAGGGGCCTGTAGCCAGTCTCACACCACATTACCATGACAGAGTAGGGGCCTGTAGCCAGTCTCACACCACATTACCATGACAGAGTAGGGGCCTGTAGCCAGTCTCACACCACATTACCATGACAGAGTAGGGGCCTGTAGCCAGTCTCACACCACATTACCATGACAGAGTAGGGGCCTGTAGCCAGTCTCACACCACATTACCATGACAGAGTAGGGGCCTGTAGCCAGTCTCACACCACATTACCATGACAGAGTAGGGGCCTGTAGCCAGTCTCACACCACATTACCATGACAGAGTAGGGACCTGTAGCTAGTCTCATACCACATTACCATGACAGAGTAGGGGCCTGTAGCCAGTCTCACCACATTACCATGACAGAGTAGGGACCTGTAGCTAGTCTCATACCACATTACCATGACAGAGTAGGTACCTGTAGCTAACACACCACATTACCATGACAGAGTAGGGGCCTGTAGCCAGTATCATACCACATTACCATGACAGAGTAGGGACCTGTAGCTAGTATCACACCACATTACCATGACAGAGTAGGGACCTGTAGCTAACAGTTACCATGACAGAGTAGGGACCTGTAGCCAGTAACATTACCATGACAGAGTAGGGACCTGTAGATAGTATCATACCACATTACCATGACAGAGTAGGGACCTGTAGCTAACAACATTACCATGACAGAGTAGGAACCTGTAGCTAGTAACATACACATTACCATGACAGAGTAGGGACCTGTAGCCAGTCTCACATTACCATGACAGAGTAGGGACCTGTAGCCATGACAGAGTAGGGGCCTGTAGCCAGTCTCACACCACATTACCATGACAGAGTAGGGGCCTGTAGCCAGTCTCACACCACATTACCATGACAGAGTAGGGACCTGTATGACAGAGTAGGGGCCTGTAGCCAGTCTCACACCACATTACCATGACAGAGTAGGGGCCTGTAGCCAGTCTCACACCACATTACCATGACAGAGTAGGGGCCTGTAGCCAGTCTCACACCACATTACCATGACAGAGTAGGGGCCTGTAGCCAGTCTCACACCACATTACCATGACAGAGTAGGGGCCTGTAGCCAGTCTCACACCACATTACCATGACAGAGTAGGGGCCTGTAGCCAGTCTCACACCACATTACCATGACAGAGTAGGGGCCTGTAGCCAGTCTCACACCACATTACCATGACAGAGTAGGGACCTGTAGCCAGTCTCACACCACATTACCATGACAGAGTAGGGGCCTGTAGCCAGTCTCACACCACATTACCATGACAGAGTAGGGGCCTGTAGCCAGTCTCACACCACATTACCATGACAGAGTAGGGACCTGTAGCCAGTCTCACACCACATTACCATGACAGAGTAGGGGCCTGTAGCCAGTCTCACACCACATTACCATGACAGAGTAGGGGCCTGTAGCCAGTCTCACACCACATTACCATGACAGAGTAGGGGCCTGTAGCCAGTCTCACACCACATTACCATGACAGAGTAGGGGCCTGTAGCCAGTCTCACACCACATTACCATGACAGAGTAGGGGCCTGTAGCCAGTCTCACACCACATTACCATGACAGAGTAGGGGCCTGTAGCCAGTCTCACACCACATTACCATGACAGAGTAGGGGCCTGTAGCCAGTCTCACACCACATTACCATGACAGAGTAGGGGCCTGTAGCCAGTCTCACACCACATTACCATGACAGAGTAGGGGCCTGTAGCCAGTCTCACACCACATTACCATGACAGAGTAGGGGCCTGTAGCCAGTCTCACACCACATTACCATGACAGAGTAGGGGCCTGTAGCCAGTCTCACACCACATTACCATGACAGAGTAGGGGCCTGTAGCCAGTCTCACACCACATTACCATGACAGAGTAGGGGCCTGTAGCCAGTCTCACACCACATTACCATGACAGAGTAGGGGCCTGTAGCCAGTCTCACACCACATTACCATGACAGAGTAGGGGCCTGTAGCCAGTCTCACACCACATTACCATGACAGAGTAGGGGCCTATAGCCAGTCTCACACCACATTACCATGACAGAGTAGGGACCTGTAGCTAGTATCATACCACATTACCATGACAGAGTAGGGGCCTGTAGCTAGTATCATACAACATTACCATGACAGAGTAGGGACCTGTGGCTAGTATCATACAACATTACCATGGCAGAGTAGGGAGCTGTAGCTAACAACACTACCATGACAGAGTAGGGACATGTAGCTAGTATCATACCACATTACCATGACAGAGTAGGGACCTGTAGCTAGTATCATACCACATTACCATGACAGAGTAGGGACCTGTAGCTAACAACATTACCATGACAGAGTAGGGACCTGTAGCTAGTATCATACCACATTACCATGACAGAGTAGGGACCTGTAGCCAGTCTCAACATTACCATGACAGAGTAGGGACCTGTAGCTAGTTCATACCACATTACCATGACAGAGTAGGGACCTGTAGCTAACAACACTACCATGACAGAGTAGGGGCCTGTAGCCAACACTACCATGACAGAGTAGGGGCCTGTAGCCAGTCTCACACCACATTACCATGACAGAGTAGGGACCTGTAGATAGTATCATACCACATTACCATGACAGAGTAGGGACCTGTAGCCAGTCTCAACATTACCATGACAGAGTAGGGGCCTGTAGCCAGTCTCACACCACATTACCATGACAGAGTAGGGACCTGTAGCTAGTATCATACACATTACCATGACAGAGTAGGGGCCTGTAGCCAGTATCACACCACATTACCATGACAGAGTAGGGACCTGTAGCTAGTATCATACAACATTACCATGACAGAGTAGGGACCTGTAGCTAACAACACTACCATGACAGTCTCAGTAGGGGCCTGTAAGCCAGTCTCACACCACATTACCATGACAGAGTAGGGACCTGTAGCTAGTATCATACCACATTACCATGACAGAGTAGGGACCTGTAGCTCTCACAACATTACCATGACAGAGTAGGGACCTGTAGCTAGTATCATACCACATTACCATGACAGAGTAGGGACCTGTAGCCAAACAACATTACCATGACAGAGTAGGGACCTGTAGCTAGTGTCATACCACATTACCATGACAGAGTAGGGACCTGTAGCTAGCAACACTACCATGACAGAGTAGGTACCTGTAGCTAACAACATTACCATGACAGAGTAGGGGCCTGTAGCCAGTCTCACACCACATTACCATGACAGAGTAGGGACCTGTAGCTAGTATCATACCACATTACCATGACAGAGTAGGGACCTGTAGCTAACACCACATTACCATGACAGAGTAGGGGCCTGTAGCCAGTCTCACACCACATTACCATGACAGAGTAGGGGCCTGTAGCCAGTCTCACACCACATTACCATGACAGAGTAGGGACCTGTAGCCAGTCTCACACCACATTACCATGACAGAGTAGGGGCCTGTAGCCAGTCTCACACCACATTACCATGACAGAGTAGGGACCTGTAGCCAGTCTCACACCACATTACCATGACAGAGTAGGGGCCTGTAGCCAGTCTCACACCACATTACCATGACAGAGTAGGGGCCTGTAGCCAGTCTCACACCACATTACCATGACAGAGTAGGGGCCTGTAGCCAGTCTCACACCACATTACCATGACAGAGTAGGGGCCTGTAGCCAGTCTCACACCACATTACCATGACAGAGTAGGGGCCTGTAGCCAGTCTCACACCACATTACCATGACAGAGTAGGGGCCTGTAGCCAGTCTCACACCACATTACCATGACAGACAGAGTAGGGACCTGTAGCCAGTCTCACACCACATTACCATGACAGAGTAGGGGCCTGTAGCCAGTCTCACACCACATTACCATGACAGAGTAGGGGCCTGTAGCCAGTCTCACACCACATTACCATGACAGAGTAGGGGCCTGTAGCCAGTCTCACACCACATTACCATGACAGAGTAGGGGCCTGTAGCCAGTCTCACACCACATTACCATGACAGAGTAGGGGCCTGTAGCCAGTCTCACACCACATTACCATGACAGAGTAGGGACCTGTAGCCAGTCTCACACCACATTACCATGACAGAGTAGGGGCCTGTAGCCAGTCTCACACCACATTACCATGACAGAGTAGGGGCCTGTAGCCAGTCTCACACCACATTACCATGACAGAGTAGGGGCCTGTAGCCAGTCTCACACCACATTACCATGACAGAGTAGGGACCTGTAGCCAGTCTCACACCACATTACCATGGATTCACAGCTCATTTCAACACTTCTGTGATGTTTCGGTGTATAATACACACATCTGTGTCAATATGGGTGGGTAAAGCCTGATATAACGTGTTCATTTACACCTCTGCTTGGCGGATATAAATGCCAGGAAAAATGCAAAGTAGGGCACACTTTCAAATCTCTAGTGACCTACGTGGTAAAATGAAAGGTTAAATAAACAATATACACTACCATTCAAAATGTAGATATTCCATTAAAAAATCAGACATTTCCAGCTACAATAGTCATTTACAACATTAACAATGTCTACACTGTATTTCTGATCAATTTGATGTTATTTTAATGGACAAAAAATGTGCTTTTCTTTCAAAAACAATGACATTTCTAAGTGACCCTTAAACTTTTGAATGGTAGTGTATATCACAAGCATTTGCCAATTATATGTATCCGTCCTTGTCTGAACCAATATTTACCATTACCAAAAAAGGTGTTGTTTTGATTTACTGATGTGAAAGTGACAAAAGAGAAGAAGTCTAGAACAATAGAAATTCACTGAAAACACCTAAGCTGTTTCTATTGTAGGCAACCCAGTATATAGAATTGTCAACACATTATACTTTATGACTGAGGCCTGGGCTCAATATGAGTGCAGTCAACCATTACCATATCCAGCAATGATCTTGGTGTTTCCACCAGGCAGACAGAGAGACAATTCAAAGGAAAATAATGGTTTTGGAAGACCAACGTCAAATTTGCGTTCTGACACCAGGGGTTTTGTGACTAAGGCCAGGAGTTTTCGCTGGGCAGGTCACGTAGTCAGGAAATACTACTGGCCCTAATTACGACAACCCAGGCCTGAGATGAGAGAGCGATAGGGAGAACAAGAAAGGGAACAGGGAGAGATAGGCGGGGCTAACAGATAGGGGGAGGAGTAGGATGATGTGGATGATAAAGATCACACTGCAGTTTATGGGTCTCAACATGACTCCACTAGTAACAGGGCCGGAGCACCAGTCTTACCCAGCAGAAAGGGGCAACAGGCCTGGCCGGACCAGCCTCCCTGCACCCCTGATCCCCGGGCATAGACAGACGGGTTAGGGGCTGGCTTGGGAGCAGAAAGGGGCAACAGGCCTGGCCGGACCAGCCTCCATGCCCCCCTGATCCCCGGGCATAGACGGGTTAGGGGCTGGCTTGGGAGCAGCAAGGGCAAAAAAACTGCAACAATGGTGCAAATTAAACAATGAACTGGAGGAGCAACATAAATCAAACAAAGGCAATATAATGAAATTGGTGTTTTGTTATTTGGAGGACCAGATGGAGTGTTGGAAAAAGAGGGGTTTTAGAGAGCTGTTCTAGTGTTTGTCCTTCATACACTAATTTGAAGGGGATGATATAAGTGCGTGTGTGTGAGTGAGTGAGTGAGTGAGTGAGTGTGTGTTTGTGTGTGTGCATGCACGTGTGTACCCAGAGAGAGATGGAGAGGCAGGGTTGGTTTAGATATTGTGTAAACATCAGCCTCTCAAAACCCGGTAGACAGACGGCTGTCAAGGGGACAATAAACAGGATCTCCCACTAATGTTCAGATTTCTGCTAACTTTCTATTCAAGTGACAGCATCCCTCACTCACTCACACTGTTTCTCATTCACTCTCTCTCTCACTCACTCACACTGTTTCTCATTCACTCTCTCTCTCTCACTCACACTGTTTCTCATTCACTCTCTCTCACTCACACTGTTTCTCATTCACTCTCTCACTCACTCACACTGTTTCTCATTCACTCACTCTCTCACTCACACTGTTTCTCATTCACTCTCTCTCACTCACACTGTTTCTCATTCACTCTCTCACTCACTCACACTGTTTCTCATTCACTCACTCTCTCTCTCACTCACACTGTATCTCATTCACTCTCTCACTCACACTGTTTCT
>NC_056441.1:15020153-15047653 GCF_018296145.1 Oncorhynchus tshawytscha | reverse complement strand
AAAAAACACACATCACGACAAGAGAGACAAAACAACACTACGTAAAGACAGACCTATGACAAAAACATAGCATGAAAACACAACATGACAGCAACATGGTAGCAACACAACATGGCAGCAGCACAACATGGCAGCAACATGGTAGCAACACAACATGGCAGCAGCACAACATGGCAGCAGCACAAAACAGGGTACAAACATTATTGGTCACAGACAACAGCACAAAGGGCAAGAAGGTACAGTTAACAATACATCACGCGAAGCAGACACAACTGTCAATAAGTGTCCATGATTTAGTCTTTGAATGAAGAGACTGAGATAAAATGGTCCAGTTTGAGTGTTTGTTGCAGCTCGTTTGTCTCTAGCTGCAGCGAACTGAAAAGAGGAGCGACCCAGGGATGTATGTGCTTTGAGGACCTTTAAACGGAATGTGACTCGCAGAATGGGTGTTGTATGTGGAGGATGAGGGCTGCAGTAGATATCTCAGATAGGGGGGAGTGAGGCCTAAGAGGGTTTTATAAATAAGCATCAACCAGTGGGTCTTGCGACGGGTATACAGAGATGACCAGTTTACAGAAGAGTATAGAGTGAAGTGATGTGTCCTATAAGGAGCATTGGTGGAAAATCTGATGGCAGAATGGTAAAGTACATCTAGCTGCTCGAGAGCACCCTTACCTGCCGATCTATAAAATCCGTCTCCATAATCTAGCATGGGTAGGATGGTCATCCTAATCAGGGTTAGTTTGGCAGCTGTGGTGAAAGAGGAGCGATTACAATAGTGGAAACCAAGTCTAGATGTAACTTTAGCCTGCAGCTTTGATATGTGCTGAGAGAAGGACAGTGTATCATCTAGCCATACTCCCATGTATCTGTATGAGGTGACTACCTCAAGCTCTAAACCCTCAGTGGTAGTAATCACACCTGTGGGGAGAGGGGCATTCTTCTTACCAAACCAAGGTTAAGGGTAGTTTCTCTTTCTTTGGACACAAAGAAGGCTTTGTTGTAGAGCATTTAACACATACTCCGGGGAGGGGCCAGCTGAGTATAAGACTGTCATCTGCATATAAATGGATGAAAGCTTCCTACTGCCTAAGCTATGTTGTTGATGTAAATTAAGTAGAGAGTGGGGCCTAGGATCGAGCCTTGGGGTTCTCCATTGGTAACAGGCAGTGGTTGAGACAGCAGATGTTCTTTATACACTGCACTCTTTGAGAGAGGTAGTTAGCAAACCAGGGCAAAATAGAAATTGGCCTATAACAGATAGGATCAGCTTGATCTCCCCCTTTAAATAAAGGATGAACCGTGGCTGCCTTCCAAGCAATGGGAATCTCCCCAGAGAGAAGAGATGAGTTAAAAAGGTCAGAGATAGGCTTGGCAGCAACCTTAAAGAAGAAAGAGTCTAAACCATCTGACCCAGATCATTTTTTGGGGTCAAGTTTAAGGAATTCCTTTAGCACCTCAGACTCAGTGACTGCCTGCAGGGGGAAACGTTGTAGCGGGGCAGGTGAAAAAGAGGGAGGACGATCGGGGATAGTCACATTAGAAGGAGAAATGTTGGACGGGCAAGGAGGCATGGCAGAGACAAATAGGAATCCTGACTTAATGAAGTGGTGATTAACGAGCTCAACCATGTGCTCCTTGTCAGTAACAACCACATCATCAACATTAAGGAACATGGGCAGCTGTGAGGAGGAGGGTTTATTCTCAAGGTTAATTTTCCTTTAACCGTTTTCCAGAACTTTTTTTGGTTTTAGACCCACAGAGAGAGAACTGCTCCTTAAAGTAACTAACTTTGGCCTTCCGGATAGCCTGAGTGCACATATTTGTCATTTGCCTGAACAAGAGCCAGTCAGCCTGAGTATGCATTTTCTTTATGGCCGTGTATTTATTAACAATACCACTGAAAATATCAAAAAAAGAAGGTCCAAGCATCTTCAACAGAGGGGACCAAGCTGATTCTATACCAATTTACAGAGGCCTGATCATGAAGGAAGGCTTGCTCATTAAACATTTTTAGCAAGCGTCTATGACAAGTCAGAACAGGTAGTTTCACTGAGCAGCAATTAAGAACACAGGCTGTAAAACGGTGATCACTAAGGCCATTACAGAAAACACCAGACTGATACCTATCAGGATTATTTGTGAGGATAACATCGAGGAGAGTAGCCTTTTCTGGGTGCTTGGAGTCATGTGGGATTGGTAATAATCTGAGAAAGATTTAGGGAGTCCCATTGTTTTAGGATTTGGTCTGGTGGTTTAAGCATGTCCCAGTTTAGGTCACCAAGGACAAATTCAAACTTAGTGTAAGGGGCCAGGAGAGAGCTTAGGGCAGGTAGGGTACAGGCTGGTGCTGATGGAGGAGGATAGCACCCAGCAACAGTCAACGAAGAGCTAATTGAATGTTAATGCGTAAAACTAGCAAATACAATTGTTTGGAGGACAGACTTGGTGGAGACAACCGAGCACTGAAGGTGATCCCTGGTAAAGATTGCCACTCCCCCACCTTTGGAAGATCTGTCTTGCCTAAAAAGGTTATAACCAGTAAGGTTAACATCAGTATTCAAAACACCCTTCCTTAACCACGTCTCAGTAATGACCTACATCTCTGGATTGGAGCTGTGAACCCACACTTTCAATTGATACATTTTAGATAATAAGCTTCTAGTTTTAACATGCATAAAACCCAGGCTTTTCCGAGAGCAGAAATCAGTGAAGCAGATATAAGAGCACAAGTCAGAATAGGGGGTAGCAACAGTAGATGGGCCAGGGTGTACATGCACAGATGTAACCAGCAGTAATACATTCAGGGCACGACAGAGGAAAGGGAGAGCTCTGCAGTGCTGATTTATGAGATTTGAATGTGCATTAGATCATATTGTACAGCAATTTCATCAGGTAACATGAACACAAAGCCGGCGAGAGGTGGTTAGAATAGGATGGGAGGCCAAGAGTCCACGTAACCAATAGAGAGTCAGAGTCCCGAGTGTGGAACTAACATAGACTGTCCCACGGATGGGTAAACAAGCAAGTTCATAGTCAACAAAGCACGCAGGAGTCATGAGGCAAATAGCATAAAGCACAAGCAAAAAATATAACAACTTGGGGCTAACCATTGTAAGTTCAGAGTCACTCGCCTCCACAGTGCCTGTGTGCTGGAGGCGAGTGAAAGCTGGGGAGAGATGGGGGAGTGTGGCGGGGGTACCTGTACCAGACAGGGAGACAACCAGGGCAGACGGTGAACAGAGAGGGGGGAGTGTGGCGGAGGTACCTGTACCAGACAGGGAGACAACCAGGGCAGACGGTGAACATAGAGGGGGAGTGTGGTGGAGGTACCTATACCAGACAGGGGGAGACAGGCCAGGGCAGACGGTGAACAGAGAGGGGGAGTGTGGTGGAGGTACCTGTACCAGACAGGGGGAGACAGGCCAGGGCAGACGGTGAACAGAGAGGGGGTGTGTGGCGGGGTACCTGTACCAGACAGGAGACAACCAGGGCAGACGGTGAACAGAGAGGGGGAGTGTGGTGGAGGTACCTATACCAGACAGGGGGAGACAGGCCAGGGCAGACAGTGAACAGAGAGGGGGAGTGTATGGTGGAGGTACCTATACCAGACAGGGGGAGACAGGCCAGGGCAGACGGTGAACAGAGAGGGGAGTGTGGTGGAGGTACCTGTACCAGACAGGGGGAGACAGGCCAGGGCAGATGGTGAACAGAGAGGGGGGTGTGTGGCGGGGGTACCTATACCAGACAGGAGACAACCAGGGCAGACGGTGAACAGAGAGGGGGTGTGTGGTGGAGGTACCTATACCAGACAGGGGGAGACAGGCCAGGGCAGACGGTGAACAGAGAGGGGGAGTGTATGGTGGAGGTACCTATACCAGACAGGGGGAGACAGGCCAGGGCAGACGGTGAACAGAGAGGGGAGTGTGGTGGAGGTACCTATACCAGACAGGGGCAGACAGGCCAGAGCAGACGGTGAACAGAGAGGGAGGTGTGGTGGAGGTACCTATACCAGACAGGGGAGACAGGCCAGGGCAGACTGTGAACAGAGAGGGGGAGTGTGGCGGGGGTACCTGTACCAGACAGGGGGAGACAGGCCAGGGCAGACGGTGAACAGAGAGGGGGAGTGTGGCAGGGGTACCTATACCAGACAGGGGAGACAGGCCAGGGCAGACGGTGAACAGAGAGGGGGAGTGTGGCGGGGGTACCTGTACCAGACAGGGGGAGACAGGCCAGGGCAGACGGTGAACAGAGAGGGGGGAGTGTGGCAGGGTACCTATACCAGACAGAGGAGACAGGCCAGGGCAGACGGTGAACAGAGAGGGGGAGTGTGGCGGGGGTACCTATACCAGACAGGGGGAGACAGGCCAGGGCAGACGGTGAACAGAGAGGGGGAGTGTGGTGGAGGTACCTGTAGGAGACAAGGGGAGACAGGCCAGGGCAGACGGTGAACAGAGAGGGGGGAGTGTGGTGGAGGTACCTGTAGGAGACAGGCCAGGGCAGACGGTGAACAGAGAGGGAGGAGTGTGGTGGAAGTACCTGTAGAAGACAGGCCAGGGTAGACGGTGAAATCCAAGCAGCAGAGCAGCAGGCAATGGGAGTAGGTGTCACATCCACTTGGGAGAAGCTTTTTTCAAGAATATCCCAGCTAGCTAGCTAATGTAGGCTAGCAAGTCTCTGTCTTTTCAGTGTTGTGGAATGGTTCTTTACGACGTTCAAACAAAGTTGTCCTGTGGCTGTTGTATTTTGGGGATTCTGAAGAGGACTTCTTCTCTGCACAGATGGAGGGGGCTTCAAAGGACGCTGCATTTGGGTGTGGAGGGGCTGTGAAACTCTCCTGCCATTGTAAGGCTCAAGAGTTTTCCCGCCTCTCGTTTTCGTACCTCTCGATTCACACTTAAGTGATCATTTTAGGGAGATTCTTTCCTAGCAGCTTGGTAGCCGTATTTATTAAGCTTTATAAAACAAAATCACCTAGAGATTGTCTTTTACCTTCTGTCTTCAGAAAGTAGGTTCAGACTGAACATTACAATCAATCAATTTTGTGTTGGATGGTACAGTGCCTTGCGAAAGTATTCGGCCCCCTTGAACTTTGCGACCTTTTACCACATTTCAGGCTTCAAACATAAAGATATAAAACTGTATTTTTTTGTGAAGAATCAACAACAAGTGGGACACAATCATGAAGTGGAATGACATTTATTGGATATTTCAAACTTTTTTAACAAATCAAAGACTGAAAAATTGGACGTGCAAAATTATTCAGCCCCTTTACTTTCAGTGCAGCAAACTCTCTCAGAAGTTCAGAGAGGATCTCTGAATGATCCAATGTTGACCTAAATGGCTAATGATGATAAATACAATCCACCTGTGTAATCAAGTCTCCGTATAAATGCACCTGCACTGTGATAGTCTCAGAGGTCCGTTAAAAGCGCAGAGAGCATCATGAAGAACAAGGAACACACCAGGCATGTCCGAGATACTGTTGTGAAGAAGTTTAAAGCCGGATTTGGATACAAAAAGATTTCCCAAGCTTTAAACATCCCAAGGAGCACTGTGCAAGCGATAATATTGAAATGGAAGGAGTATCAGACCACTGCAAATCTACCAAGACCTGGCCGTCCCTCTAAACTTTCAGCTCATACAAGGAGAAGACTGATCAGAGATGCAGCCAAGAGGCCCATGATCACTCTGGATGAACTGCAGAGATCTACAGCTGAGGTGGGAGACTCTGTCCATAGGACAACAATCAGTCGTATATTGCACAAATCTGGCCTTTATGGAAGAGTGGCAAGAAGAAAGCCATTTCTTAAAGATATCCATAAAAAGTGTTGTTTAAAGTTTGCCACAAGCCACCTGGGAGACACACCAAACATGTGGAAGAAGGTGCTCTGGTCAGATGAAACCAAATTGAACTTTTTGGCAATAATGCAAAACGTTATGTTTGGCGTAAAAGCAACACAGCCATCACCTGAACACACCATCCCCACTGTCAAACATGGTGGTGGCAGCATCATGGTTTGGGCCTGCTTTTCTTCAGCAGGGACAGGGAGATGGTTAAAATTGATGTGAAGATGGATGGAGCCAAATACATTACCATTCTGGAAGAAAACCTAATGGAGTCTGCAAAAGACCTGAGACTGGGACGGAGATTTGTCTTCCAACAAGACAATGATCCAAAACATAAAGCAAAATCTACAATGGAATGGTTCAAAAATAAACATATCCAGGTGTTAGAATGGCCAAGTCAAAGTCCAGACCTGAATCCAATCGAGAATCTGTGGAAAGAACTGAAAACTGCTGTTCACAAATGCTCTCCATCCAACCTCACTGAGCTCGAGCTGTTTTGCAAGGAGGAATGGGAATAAATTTCAGTCTCTCGATGTGCAAAACTGATAGAGACATACCCCAAGCGACTTACAGCTGTAATCTCAGTAAAAGGTGGCGCTACAAAGTATTAACTTAAGGGGGCTGAATAATTTTGCACGCCCAATTTTTCAGTTTTTGATTTGTTAAAAAAGTTTGAAATATCCAATAAACGTCGTTCCACTTCATGATTGTGTCCCACTTGTAGTTGATTCTTCACAAAAAAATACAGTTTTATATCTTTATGTTTGAAGCCTGAAATGTGTCAAAAGGTCGCAAAGTTCAAGGGGGCCGAATACTTTCGCAAGGCACTGTATATCCAGGTTCTGCTGTGTTTCTTCTGCAGATTTTGGCTTGTTAGAATATTATAATTTGTATTTTTTTTGGTTGCCCTTTTCTTGTGGCAACAGGACACAACTCTTGCTGCTGTGATGGCACACTGTGGTATTTCACCTAATAGATATGGGAGTTTATCAAAATTGGATTTGTTTTCAAATTATTTGTGGGTCTGTTTAATCTGAGGGAAATATGTGTCTCTAATATGGTCATACATTTGGCAGGAGGTTAGGAAGTGCACCTCAGTTTCCACATCATTTTGTGGGCAGTGTGCACATACGGCGGTGTGCACGTCTTCTCTTGAGAGCCAGGTCTGCCTTTGGCAGCCTTTCTCAATAGCAAAGCTATGCTCACTGAGTCTGTACATAGTCTTTCACTCTCCCACTCCCATATCCTTTCACTCTGTTGTTGCTACTGTTTATTTTCTGGCACTTTGTTCCTAGTTATATGTACTAGGAATAGTACATTCGGAAAGTATTCAGACCCCTTGACTTTTTCCACAACACATTACATTAGAGCCTTGTTCTAAAATGGATTGAATTGTTTTATTCCCTCATCAATCTACACACAATACCCCATAATGACAAAGCAAAAACAGGCTTTTAGACATTTTAGCAAATGTATTAAAAACACAAAACTGATATGACATTTACATAAGTATTCAGAACCTTCACTCAGTACTGAGTTGAAGCACCTATGGCAGCGAATACAGCCTTGAGTCTTCTTGGGTATGATGCTACAAGCTTGGCACACCTTTATTTGGTGAGTTTCTCCCATTCTTCTCTGCAGATCAGGTTGGATGGGGAGCGTCGCTGCACAACTATTTTCAGGTCTCTCCAAAGATGTTTGATCGGGTTCAAGTCCGGGCTCTGGCTGGGCCACTCAAGGACATTCAGAGACTTGTCCCGAAGCCACTCCTGTGTTGTCTTGGCTGTGTGCCTGTCTCACTGTCCTGTTGGAAGGGGAACCTTTGCCCCAGTCTGAGGTCCTGAGTGCTCTGGAGCAGGTTTTCATCATGGATCTCTCTACTTTGCTCACTTCATCTTTCCCTCGAACCTGACTGGTCTCCCAGTCCCTGCCGCTGTAAAACATCCCTACAGCATGATGCTGCCACCACCATGCTTCACCGTAGGGATGGAGCCAGGTTTCCACCAGACGTGACGCTTGGCATTCAGGCCAAAGAGTTCAATCTTGGTTTCATCAGAACCAGAGAATATTGTTTCTCATGGTCTGCGAGTCCTTTAGGTGCCTTTTGGCAAACTCCAAGTGGGCTGTCATGTGACTTTTTTCTGAGGAGTGGCTTCCGTCTGGCCACTCTACTATAAAGGCCTGATTGGTAGAGTGCTGCAGAGATGGTTGCCTTCTGGAAGGTTCTCCCATCTCCACAGAGGAACTCTATAGCTCTCTCAGAGTGACCATTGGGTACTTGTTCACCTCCCTGACCAAGGCCCTTCTCCCCTGATTGCTCAGTTTGGCTGGGCGGCCAGCTCTAGGAAGAGTCTTGGTGGTTCCAAACTTCTTCCATTTAAGAATGATGGAAGCCACTCTTGGAGATCTTAAATGTGCCTTGACACAATCCTGCCTCAGAGCTCTACGGACAATTCCTTCAACCTTATGTCTTGGTTTTTGCTTCGACATGCACTGTCAACTGTGGGACTGTATATAGACAGGTGTGTGCCTTTCCAAATCATGTCCAATCAATTGAATTTACCACAGGAGTAGTCCAATCAAGTTGTAGAAACATCTCAAGAATGACCAATGGAAACAGGATGCACCAGAACTCAATTTCAAGTCTCATAGCAATGGGTCTGAATACTTTAAATAAGATCTGTTTTTTATGTTTATTACATTTGAAAAAAAATTCTAAAAACCTATATTCACTTTAATCAATTTTAGTCGGTCGCGGGCCGGGCCCCAGGCCCCGGGCCCCCCTTCAGCAGTGCAGTTGTGACGGAGAAGTCGCGGGCAGCATTTGGTACTTTAACGCACGCACACATTCATCACTCCTCCCTGCTCCGTTATCAGATAAGTTAACAATGTGGGTCGACACACAAGTTAACTTCTCTGTCTTAGTACATACATTTCATACTTGTCAATGTTCATATTTAATATAAGCAATATGTATTTTACTTATCGATGTTATGGATGAGCGCGTTGTTTGTTTGTTCTGTTCCTCTCTCTCTCCATCTCTGTAGCTTCCGGGTATGCTGGATAAGGACCCGAGCAGAGGGAATTGGGCTGACTTTGTAGTGCCTGTCCCAAATGCCTCATTCATGTAAATGGGCATATTGAAAGACACTGTCAGTAGTGATGTAATTTTGTAAATGTTATGTTGTGATATTGTTTCAAAAACATGTTGCAATGTATATACTTTAGTATGTTTGTTTAGTTAAAAGGAAAATGTAGGTTTGTATAGGTAATTGCTTAATTAATTAGTGTTAATTGTTCTGAGGGGAGGGGCTAGCCCTACAAAAAGAGTCTCTCTTTCAGTTCATGGGGAGGCATTTTGGATTGAGCTGTGGATGGGGAAGCATTGTTTTTAGCTGGCCTATAAGGTATATCTTTGATGGCAGTACTGTTGTTTTTGTTCCGGAACCACTTTGTAAATAAACACCCTGAAGCACAGAAGAAATTTGCGGCTCCGCCATCTTTTTATTTTGACAGAGGTTAGGTTTTCCAGTATATCCTTCTGGCCTACTCTACGTGACAGCAGTAATGGGAGCAGCTACCTGACCAAAACCCCGGTAAATCTCCGGTAGTAGTTGGCAAACCCTAAGAATAGCTGCACCTTCTTCACCGTGGTGGGAGTCGGCCAATTACTCACGGCTGCAATGCGGTCACTCTCCATCTCCACTCCCGATGTGGAAATATGATGCCCTAGGAAGGAGACGGACTGTTGGAAGAACAGGCATTTCTCTGCCTTGACGTACAGGTCATGATCCAACAGGCGACCAAGCACTTTGCGCACCAGGGACACATGCTCGGCGTGTGTAGTGGAGTATATCAGAATGTCATCAATATACACCACTACACCCTGCCCGTGCAGGTCCCTGAAAATCTCGTCTACAAAGGATTGGAAGACTGATGGAGCATTCATCAACCCGTACGGCATGACGAGGTACTCCTAGTGCCCTGAGGTGGTACTAAATGCGGTCTTCCACTCGTTTTCCTCTCAGATACGCACCAGGTTGTACGCACTCCGGAGAGCCAGTTTAGTGAAGAAGCGTGCCCCCTGCATTGACACAATCGGCGTGGCGAGAAGAGGTAGCGGGTAACTGTACCTCACCGTGATTTGATTTAGATCTCGATAATGAATGCACGGACGCAGACCTCCATCCTTCTTCACAAAGAAGAAACTCGAGGAGACGGGTGAAGTGGAGGACTGAATGTACCCCTGACGCAGGGATTCAGAGACATATGTCTCCATAGCCGCCGTCTCCGCTTGCGACAGGGGATACACGTGACTCCTGGGATATGCAGCGTCTACCAGGAGATCTATCGCACAATCCCCCCGTCGATGGGGTGGTAATTGAGTCGCCTTCTTTTTACAGAAGGTGAGAGCCAAGTCGGCATATTCTGGGGGAATGCGCACGGTGAAGACCTGATCTGGAATTTCCACCATAGTAGCACCAACGGAAACCCCTAAACACCTACCTGAGCACTCTTGCGACCACACCGTGAGAGCCCTCTGTGGCCATGAAACAGTGGGGTTATGATAAGATAACAGGGTAGGCCTAGCACCATGGGATACGCAGGAGAGTCAATAAGGAAAAGACAAATCCTTTCCGTGTGAAGCCCCTGCATCACCATACTCAAAGGAGCGGTGGCCTCCCTGATAAGCCCTGACCCTAATGGTCGACTATCTAAGGTGTGAACGGGGAAAGGCACATCCACGGGAACAATAGGGGTCTCTAAACTATGAGCTAACACTTTATCAATGAAATTCCCAGCCACGCCTGAATCTACTAGCGCTGTATGCTGGGAAAGAGGGGAAAATTCAGGAAAAGTGACAGACACATATATATGTGCGACAGAGGGCTCTGGGTGAGAATGGTGCTGACTCACCTGGGGTGATGCAAAAGCGCCCTGCCTGCTGCCTCAATTCCCAGAGGAACCAACCCGGCACCGACCAGCAGTGCGCCCTCCGCAGCCACAGATGGTGCACGAGCGGGAACCCCCTCCGGTCTCCCTGTGCACCGTCCCTACCAGCTCCATGGGTATTGGAGAGGGGGTGCGGGAGGATGGAACCACCAGACCCCGATCTGGACGTCCGCGAGTAGCCAGCAGGTTGTCCAGCCAGATGGACAGGTCCACCAGCTGGTCGAAGGTGAGGGTGGTGTCTCTGCAGGCCAACTCCTGACGGACGTCCTCGCGCAGACTGCAGCGGTAATGGTCGATCATGGCCCTGTTGTTCCATCCCGCGCCGGCAGCCAGGGTCCTAAACTCCAGGGCAAACTCCTGGGCGCTCCTCGCCTCAGATGATAGAGACGCTCACCGCTCTGCCCTCGGGTGGGTGGTCGAAGACTGCCCGGAAACGGCGGGTGAACGCCTCAAAATGGTCCAACGCCGCATCTTCCCCTCCACACATGGAGCTGGCCCACTCCAGTGCTCTCCGGTGAGGCACGAGACGAGGACGAAACCCTTCTCACGGTCCGATGGAGCTGGTTGGACTGTGGCCAGATAAAGGTTTAATTGGAGGAGGAAACCCTGGCAGTTGGCAGCACTTCCGTCGTACCCCTGTGGCATGGATAGACGGATCCCACTGGGTTCAGGCGGGAAAGGGGCGCTCAGGATAGACCCCGGTTGTGCTGGTGGAGGCACTGGAAGAACTCCCTGTCTCTCACAGCGGTCCAATAATCTGTACAACGCGATCCATGGCGACTCCCAGATGGTAAAGCTTCTGCGTATGCTGCTGGACGCGTTCCTCCACCTCCATGTTCGGGGTACTTTCTCCTGCTGACTTCATATTTAGGGTCAGAGATTTGGTCATGTCGTCTGTGTAGGTGGCAGGGAAGTCAGGCGCAGGAGAATCAAACTTGGTATAATGGAGTAGTTTAATAAAACAAACTCCAAAACCCAAGTACATAATAAAATAAACATGGGTACAAGAACCGTCGCACACCAATCCATAAAACACGAGCATAACAATAAACAATCTCTGACAAAGGGAAACAGTGGGTTAAATACACAACAATTAATGGATGGGATGGGAACCAGGTGTGTAGGAAGACAAGACAAAACCAATGGAAAATGAAACATGGATCAATGATGGCTAGAAGACCGGTGACGTTGACCTCCGAGCACCGCCCGAACAAGGAGGCATCGACTTCGGCAGAAGTCTCGACAGCCATCCCCTTCTCTCCTACGTTCTCCCTCCCTCCCCCTCTGCCTCCATCTCTCCTCACTGGAATGAGCGCAGAAGGGGGGCTGAATCCAAGACGTACCCAGAGGAAAAGCATTTCATCATCTGAATGGTGATGTATTTTCCCCATAAGGTATTTGTAACTCTCCAGATCTCTTCCCCCGTTATTAACTCTGGACAAGAAGGCGTGAACGTCTGCAGCTAATGCACCTCAGAATATGTGTGTGACGGAGGTAATATCGCACTGGTATAAAATGGTGCTTTTACCCTATCTAATATTAATATTGCTCATTACTCAGGGAACGAAGGGGCTTTATATCAACCACTTCTCCTCAATGCTCATGGTATTATAAGCCATCGGTAGGTCACAACAACAACAGCGTATACGTGCATATACATTTTCAGGGGATTTGTAAATATTCATAAAGTATTAGCATTTGAGTGTGGGTGTCTTGGAATGAGAGCCATATTGAACTGGAAACTAACGAGGAGCAGAAGAGTGATAGAGGCAGGAAGAGAGACAGTTGAAGAACTAAAGGAAGAGTGAACCTAAAAAGAGAGATGGAGGAGGAAACAGAAATGGAAAGCCAGAGAGAGATGGGAGAGAGAGAGTAATATAGAGAGGAGAGAAAGAGAGAGAGAAATATAGAGGGAGAGAGGAGAGAAAAATACAGAGAGAGAGAAATACAGAGAGAGAAAGAGAGAAGGAGAGACAGAAATATGGGGGAGAGAAAAAGAGAAATACAGAGAGAGAGAAATACAGAGAGAAAGAGAGAAGGAGAGACAGAAATATGGGGGAGAGAAAAAGAGAAATACAGAGAGAGAGAAATACAGAGAGAGGGAGAAAGAGGAAGGGGGAGAGAAAGAAGTGCAGCAAGACAGAGAAATATAGAAACACAGAGAGAAAGCGATAGAAAGGAGGTGAAAACGAGGGATGCCCTGTCAAGGTGCCATGTGACTGTCCTCCTGTCCTAATCACAAGTACGCTCCCTGGACCCCCTGAGGAGAAGCCTGTCAGGACCCAGGCAGCAGAGCAGCAGCAGAGCCTCATCCACTCTGGCATGTGACAGCCATTTTGTTGATATCATTACCAGCTCCTCCGGGGTTTATCAGTCACACATAGTCCCACACACACTGAGTGCTTTCTTTAGCGACAGCTTAAGCTGCTAAAATAGCCTCAGAAGAGTTTTAAAGTGATAACGATTTTTTTTGGTTTTTACAGGGGCAGAAAACTTGCTCTGATACTCATTGTGGCCTGTCTGTAAAAATAGAGATTAATGGTGAGAGAAAGAGGGGGAGGTGGAGTAGAAGTGTCAACTGAAGGAATATAGTACTGAAGACTAATACAGACCAGATAGCACCTCAGTTGCCTTCCCTTAGTAAACAGACCAGTTAGCACCTCAGTGTCCCTTCCCTTAGTAAACAGACCAGTTAGCACCTCAGTGTCCCTTCCCTTCCCTTAGTAAACAGACCAGTTAGCACCTCAGTGTCCCTTCCCTTCCCTTAGTAAACAGACCAGTTAGCACCTCAGTGTCCCTTCCCTTCGTAAACAGACCAGTTAGCACCTCAGTGTCCCTTCCCTTCGTAAACAGACCAGTTAGCACCTCAGTGTCCCTTCCCTTAGTAAACAGACCAGTTAGCACCTCAGTTCCCTTCCCTTAGTAAACAGACCAGTTAGCACCTCAGTGTCCCTTCCCTTCCCTTAGTAAACAGACCAGTTAGCACCTCAGTGTCCCTTCCCTTCCCTTAGTAAACAGACCAGTTAGCACCTCAGTGTCCCTTCCCTTCCCTTAGTAAACAGACCAGTTAGCACCTCAGTATCCCTTCCCTTCCCTTAGTAAACAGACCAGTTAGCACCTGTGCCCCTTCCCTTCGTAAACAGACCAGTTAGCACCTCAGTGTCCCTTCCCTTCGTAAACAGACCAGTTAGCACCTCAGTGTCCCTTCCCTTAGTAAACAGACCAGTTAGCACCTCTGTTCCCTTCCCTTAGTAAACAGACCAGTTAGCACCTCAGTGTCCCTTCCCTTAGTAAACAGACCAGTTAGCACCTCAGTGTCCCTTCCCTTCCCTTAGTAAACAGACCAGTTGGCACCTCAGTGTCCCTTCCCTTCCCTTAGTAAACAGACCAGTTAGCACCTGTGTCCCTTCCCTTCGTAAACAGACCAGTTAGCACCTCAGTGTCCCTTCCCTTAGTAAACAGACCAGATAGCACCTGTGTCCCTTCCCTTCGTAAACAGACCAGTTAGCACCTCAGTGTCCCTTCCCTTAGTAAACAGACCAGATAGCACCTCAGTGTCCCTTCCCTTCGTAAACAGACCAGTTAGCACCTCAGTGTCCCTTCCCTTCCCTTAGTAAATACCCCAAGCGACTTACAGCTGTAATCGCAGCAAAAGGTGGCGCTACAAAGTATTAACTTAAGGGGGCTGAATAATTTTGCACGCCCAATTTTTCAGTCTTTGATTTGTTAAAAAAGTTTGAAATATCCAATAAATGTCGTTCCACTTCATGATTGTGTCCCACTTGTTGTTGATTCTTCACAAAAAAATACAGTTTTATATCTTTATGTTTGAAGCCTGAAATGTGGCAAAAGGTCGCAAAGTTCAAGGGGGCCGAATACTTTCGCAAGGCACTGTAAATATATGGATGAGCGATGGCCGAACAGCATTGGCAAGATGCAGTAGATGGTATAGAATATAGTATATACATATGAGAGTATGTAAACATCATGTAAAGTGGCATTGTTTGAAGTGACTAGTGATACATTTATTACATCCAATGTTTAATTATTAAAGTGGCTAGAGATTTGAGTCAGTATGTTGGCAGCAGTCACTCAATGTTAGTGGTAGCTGTTTAACAGTGTGATGGCCTTGAGATAGAAGCTGTTTTTCAGTCTCTCGGTCCCAGCTTTGATGCACCTGTACTGACCTCGCCTTCTGGATGATAGCGGGGTGAACAGGCAGTGGCTCGGGTGGTTCTTGTCCTTGATGATCTTTATGGCCTTCCTGTGACATCGGGTGCTGTAGGTGTCCTGGAGGGCAGGTAGTTTGCCTCCGGTGCTGCGTTGTGCAGACCTCACTACCCTCTGGAGAGCCTTACGGTTGTGGGCTGAACAGTTGCCATACCATACCATACTAGGTCATACAGCCCGACAGGATGCTCTCGATTGTGCATCTGTAAAAGTTTGTCAGTGTTTTTGGTGACAAGCCAAATTTCTTCAGCCTCCTGAGGTTGAAGAGGCGCCGTTGCGCCTTCACCACGCTGTCTGTGTGGGTGGACCATTTCAGTTTGTCCGTGATGTGTATCCCGAGGAACATAAAACTTTCCACCTTCTCCACTACTGTCCCGTTGATGTGGATACTACTGTCCTGTCGATGTGGATAGGGGGGCTGCTCCCTCTGCTGTTTCCTGAAGTCCAAGATTACCTCCTTAATAAACAGATCAGTTAGCACTTCAGTGTCCCTTATCTTACTGAACAGTCTGAAAATATCTGTAATATCTGTAACAATGTAATGTTTTCAAGGAGGGTGACTTGTTCTGAAGACACTCTCATTCATTCCAACTCTATTTGAACACCATAAGCACTAATACATTGGCTCAACAGAAGGGAAAAGCAATCTTAGGTGATTTCAGCTACAGCCCCACTGACCATTTCCAATGAGTGATGTGTGTACAAGAGGTGGAACACAGAAGCAGTAACCACATACAGATAATTGAGTGGTAAATAATATATGAGATAACATTTGAGAAACATAGAACACATTCACATTGGGGACACTAATGAACATAATGCAAGTCTGTCACATACAAAAACAGGTCTGTCATGTATGGTTGTGTAAAAGACCCTCAGGGCCAGTTTCCCGGACACAGATTAAGCCTAGTCCTGGACTAAAATGCATGGTCAATGAATAATCTCCATTGAAATAGCTTTGTAGTATTTTTCCGTACCATATTGTTGCGGCGGAAGAAGGTGTAGACAGCATATAGGTAGTGATCAAACAGCTGGGAAACACAGCGGATGACATCCAAGGCTATAGGCTTCAGAATGTTCATCATCCGCATGCATTTAACCTGTATGGGAAATATTACAAAGGTATACATATTATAATACATGCTATTACATAATATGAGATATTAAATAACAAAACAATTGGGTGGCAGGGTAGCCTAGTGGTTAGAGCATTGGACTAGTTCAAACCCCGAGCTGACAAGGTACAAATCTGTCGTTCTGCCCCTGAACAGGCAGTTAACCTACTGTTCCTAGGCCATCATTGAAAATAAGAATTTGTTCTTAACTGACTTGCCTAGTTAAATAAAGGTAAAATAAATTTAAAAAAATAAAGAATATCAGTTAAACAGTTATCAACAGAAAGGTTCAAAAAAGCTCATCTCAAAAACTACTAGCCTGGCATATTAGATACTTCTGTTTGGATCTTTCATATCTAAAAAAAGTTGATCCAAAACCCTAGCGTCATCTTTTTGGGGAATGTGAATGGGATCAATTCAAATGTTTGAATGTAACTTTTAAGCAAATATCCTCTGGGAGATTTACAGTACATGACTGATATGAATGTGATCAGGTTGCCAAAAAATGGACATGACGTTTGACATCAGCACTGCACCAAATGAAAGCACGTATCTGATGTGATGAAACAACTGATTTACTCTCCATTCACCTCTATAAGATGTCCTGGGATGTAAAGGGTCTCAACTGTTCATCATATCCAACTAAAGCAGACAACATTGTATCTGGGGTAACATTAGATCCCAGGACTCTCATAGTAATGTAATCTAAGATGTTTTAAGTCAATCATAATCGAATAGTGATTTATAATAATATATTTGCCCAGCCAATGGAGCATTTACATGTACTCTGAGTGGATGGAATTTCATTTGAGAAAAAGGTAATAAAATGAATAGCTACAGAGCACATGGCTGTAACAAGGTTACCATTGAACCAGGGCTGATGAAAGAGACACTTTTTGCGCTGAGACTGGCACTTTCTTACTTTCTCTTTCTGTGAATGCTAGAACCCTGTCATCTAACTTTTCAGAGCACTATTGAAACAGAAATCCAGATGAGGATGTCTTTCACATTAAGTGACATGGTGCTTCCCTTAGTAAACAGACAAGTTAGCACCTGTGACTAGTGACTGTACATGTTCTATTTGACCTATTATGTTTTAAAACATACATGTACTATTATACATCTGAAATGCAAAAAAATACTAATAAATGTTAGTTGAATAAAATTAATTTACTACACTATAAGTGAACTGCGCTGGTCATTTAGAATGTTGTTTAGAAACGTAATTAAATTCAAATCAGTTAAAAACACGAGTGAAAAACAGAGATTTCTTCACAAACTCAGAGCCTTAACTACCTCACTTATCATAATGACATTTCTTCCTCTCCAATTAAATCAAATCAAAGACGGGTTGCGATTTGAGCAGGAAGCAAAATTGACGTTGAGGACCGACACCTCGCAATTGACGTCAAACAGACATTTACATTCCACTTAAGAAATTAAAGGTCACGGGGTTTGGCGTGGATAACGACAGGCTAATGATGGCAGGTACAGGCCAGTCACACCGCCAGGTAGCCTTGGGAATAGGGTCCTGGTTCCTCACATTCTTAAATGAGCGATGAGCTTGTTAATTGGTGCCGTTATCGAGGTCTCTTGCGGGAGAGGGGTCACCACGGTCATCACTTAGTGTCTTGGATGTTTCTGGGAGGTGAGAGGAGAGGAACAGAGGAGAGGAGATGATTACTCACCAACTAGGCGAATCACGTTGAGGGTTGTGTTGGTCAGGATGGGAGCATTGGAGCCCTTGTTAAGGCTGTAGTCTGACTTCTTCCTGCTTCGCAGCGTCTCCCTTGACGGGCTGATTAGAGAGAGACGGGAGATGCTGATTAGAGAGAGAGGAGAGGCGTGAGGGCGGGACAACAAGACAGTGGTTCATGTTCATAACCCTGAAGCACGGTGGTTGAGCTCAGACATAGACAGTGGTTCAGGTTCATAACCCTGAGGCTCAGTAGTTGAGCCCAGACACAGACAGTGGTTCATGTTTATAACCCTGAGGCTTGGTGGTTGAGCCCAGACAGACAGCGGTTCATCACCCTGAGGCTCGGTGGTTGAGTCCTGACAGACAGTGGTTCATGTTCATAACCCAAATGCTTGGTGGTTGAACCCAGATTTAGACAGCAGTTCAGGTTTATAACCATGAGGCTCGGTGGTTGAGTCCAGACATACAGTGGCTCATGTTCATAACCCTGAGGCTCGGTGGTTTAGCCCAGACACAGACAGCGGTTCATAACCCTGAGGCTCGGTGGTTTAGCCCAGACAGACAGCGGTTCATGTTCATAACCCTGAGGCTCAGTGGTTGAGCCCAGACATACAGTGGCTCATGTTCATAACCCTGAGGCTCGGTGGTTTAGCCCAGACACAGACAGCGGTTCATAACCCTGAGGCTCGGTGGTTTAGCCCAGACAGACAGCGGTTCATGTTCATAACCCTGAGGCTCAGTGGTTGAGCCCAGACATACAGTGGCTCATGTTCATAACCCTGAGGCTCAGTGGTTGAGCCCAGACAGACAGCGGTTCATGTTCATAACCCTGAGGCTCAGTAGTTGAGCCCAGACACAGACAGTGGTTCATGTTTATAACCCTGAGGCTTGGTGGTTGAGCCCAGACAGACAGCGGTTCAGGTTCATCACCCTGAGGCTCGGTGGTTGAGTCCAGACAGACAGTGGTTCATGTTCATAACCCTGAGGCTCAGTGGTTGAGCCCAGACATACAGTGGCTCATGTTCATAACCCTGAGGCTCAGTGGTTGAGCCCAGACAGACAGCGGTTCATGTTCATAACCCTGAGGCTCAGTAGTTGAGCCCAGACACAGACAGTGGTTCATGTTTATAACCCTGAGGCTTGGTGGTTGAGCCCAGACAGACAGCGGTTCAGGTTCATCACCCTGAGGCTCGGTGGTTGAGTCCAGACAGACAGTGGTTCATGTTCATAACCCAAATGCTTGGTGGTTGAACCCAGATTTAGACAGCAGTTCAGGTTTATAACCATGAGGCTCGGTGGTTGAGTCCAGACATACAGTGGCTCATGTTCATAACCCTGAGGCTCGGTGGTTTAGCCCAGACACAGACAGCGGTTCATAACCCTGAGGCTCGGTGGTTTAGCCCAGACAGACAGCGGTTCATGTTCATAACCCTGAGGCTCAGTGGTTGAGCCCAGACATACAGTGGCTCATGTTCATAACCCTGAGGCTCAGTGGTTGAGCCCAGACACAGACAGTGGTTCATGTTCATAACCCTGAGGCTCAATGTTTGAGCCCAGACAGACAGCGGTTCAGATGCATAACCCTGAGGCTCAATGGTTGAGCCCTGACATAGACAGCGGTTCAGGTTCATAACCCTGAGGCTCGGTGGATGAGCCCAGATATTCATTCATAAAATCTGTTAAATCTATCAATTAAGAGGCGTGACACGAGTGTTGGGGCAGTGGTGAACCGCTGATCTTACAGAACCAGCCCCCTGACTAACGTTGAAACTGCATCTACCACCATTCATTAGTACATCTCTAATTGCTGGACATGGACGTGACCTTCCAGCAGCCCTTCAATTAGCCAGTGATTCCTCTTGATAGATTGGGAAATGAGCGTGTTAGAGGCTTAGATCAGTACAAAACACTGGGGAGAACCCAGACCCTGCAGGCACCGTGTTGACCTGCATGTAGTGAACCCAAGGCTTTCGCCACACAACATGCATGGAAATCAATAACTGTGTGTAATGTTTATGTATATCATCAAATCATTCATTCCTACATCTGTTCTTAATGAAGAGCTTTTGAATAGGTGAATGTGGTTTTTGCCCCCCGCTGCACATCTGCCACTCTCACACAATTAGCTGCCATATTGTAGCACGTAGTCACATAGTGGTCAGCCACCAATTGTGCAAGTTCTCCCACTTAAAAAGATGAGAGAGGCCTGTAATTTTCATCATAGGTACACTTCAACTATGACAGACAAAATGAGAAGAAAATTCCAGAAAATCACATTGTAGGATTTTTAATTAATTTATTTGCAAATTATGCTGGAAAATAAGTATTTGGTCAATAACAAAAGTTTATCTCAATACTTTGTTATACACCCTTTGTTGGCAATGACAGAGGTCAAACGTTTTCTGTGAGTCTTCACAAGGTTTTCACACACTGTTGCTGGTATTTTGGCCCATTCCTCCATGCAGATCTCCTCTAGAGCAGTGATGTTTTGGGGCTGTTGCTGGGCAACACGGACTTTCAACTCCCTCCAAAGATTTTCTATGGGGTTGAGATCTGGAGACTGGCTAGGCCACTCCAGGACCTTGAAATGCTTCTTATGAAGCCACTCCTTCGTTGCCCGGGCGTTGTGTTTGGGATCATTGTCATGCTGAAAGACCCAGCTACATTTCATCTTCAATGCCCTTGCTGATGGAAGGAGGTTTTCACTCAAAATCTCACGATACATGGCCCAATTCATTCTTTCCTTTACACGGATCAGTCGTCCTGGTCCCTTTGCAGAAAAACAGCCCCAAAGCATGATGTTTCCACCCCCATGCTTCACAGTAGGTATGGTGTTCTTTGGATGCAACTCAGCATTCTTTGTCCTCCAAACACGACGAGTTGAGTTTTTACCAAAAAGTTATATTTTGGTTTCATCTGACCATATGACATTCTCCCAATCTTCTTCTGGATCATCCAAATGCTCTCTAGCAAACTTTAGACGGGCCTGGACATGTACTGGCTTAAGCAGGGGGACACGTCTGGCACTGCAGGATTTGAGTCCCTGGCGGCGTAGTGTGTTACTGATGGTAGGCTTTGTTACTTTGGTCCCAGCTCTCTGCAGGTCATTCACTAGGTCCCCCGTGTGGTTCTGGAATTTTTTCACCGTTCTTGTGATCATTTTGACCCCACGGGGTGAGATCTTGCGTGGAGCCCCAGATCGAGGGAGATTATCAGTGGTCTTGTATGTCTTCCATTTCCTAATAATTGCTCCCACAGTTGATTTCTTCAAAACAAGCTGCTTACCTATTGCAGATTCAGTCTTCCCAGCCTGGTGCAGGTCTACAATTTTGTTTCTGGTGTCCTTTGACAGCTCTTTGGTCTTGGCCATTGTGGAGTTTGGAGTGTGACTGTTTGAGGTTGTGGACAGGTGTCTTTTATATTGATAACAAGTTCAAACAGGTGCCACTAATACAGGTAACGAATGGAGGACAGAGGAGCCTCTTAAAGAAGAAGTTACTGTCACGCCCTGGTCTTAGTATTTTTGTGTTTATATATTTATTTGGTCCGGCCAGGGTGTGACATGGGTTTATTTTGTGTTGTGTTTATATATGGGGGGTTTTCGTAGGTTTTAGGATTGTGGCTTAGTGGGGTGTTCTAGCAAAGTCTATGGTTGCCTGAGGCGGTTCTCAATCAGAGGCAGGTGATTCTCGTTGTCTCTGATTGGGAACCATATTTAGGCAGCCATATTCAGCCAGGGTCCGCCAGTCAGCCAGGATCCGCCAGTCAGCCAGGATCTTCCAGATCTGCCATTCAGCCAGGATCCACCATTCAGCCAGGATCCGCCAGTCAGCCAGGATCCGCCAGTCAGCCATGATCTTCCAGATCCGCCAGTCAGCCAGGATCTTCCAGATCCGCCAGTCAGCCAGGATCCGCCAATCAGCCATGATCCTCCAGATCCGCCAGTCAGCCAGGATCCGCCAGTCAGCCAGGATCTGCCAGAACCACCAGCTAGCCAGGATCCGCCAGTCAGCCAGGATCTGCCAGAACCACCAGCTAGCCAGGATCTGCCAGAGCCTACTACATGCCTGAGTTTCCTCTCAATACTGGGCTTCCTCTCGGTACTAGGCATCCTCTCAGTGCTGAGCTTCCCCTCAGTGCTGAGCTTCCCCTCAGGCCCGAGCTTCCCCTCAGTCCCGAGCTACCCCTCAGTCCCGAGCTTCCCCTCAGTCCCGAGCTTCCCCTCAGTCCCGAGCTTCCCCTCAGTCCTGAGCTTCCCCTCAGTCCCGAGCTTCTACCTCAGTCCCAAGCTGCCCCTCAGTCCAGTGGGGTCCTTGGTGAGGGTTATTAGGCCAAGGTCGGCGGCGAGGGTTGCCAATCAAGGACGCGTTACAGGGGGACTAAGACTTGGTTGGAGTGGGGTCCACGTCCCGAGCCGGAGCCGCCACCGTGGACAGACGCCCACCCGGACCCTCCCCTATGGGTTTTAGTGTGCGGCCGGGAGTCCGCACCTTGGGGGGTTCTGTCACGCACTGGTCTTAGTATTTTTGTGTTTATATATTTATTTTGGTCAGGCCAGGGTGTGACATGGGTTTATTTTGTGTTGTGTTTATATATGGGGGTTTTTCGTAGGTTTTGGGATTGTGGCTTAGTGGGGTGTTCTAGCAAAGTCTATGGTTGCCTGAGGCGGTTCTCAATCAGAGGCAGGTGATTCTCGTTGTCTCTGATTGGGAACCATATTTAGGCAGCCATATTCTTTGAGTGTTTCGTGGGTGATTGTTCCTGTCTCTGTGTTAGTTGTCACCAGATAGGCTGTATAGGTTTTCACATTTCCGTTTGTTGTTTTGTATTGTTCGTATTCATCGTCATTAAAGATGTCTCGATTTAACCACGCTGCATTTTGGTCCGACTCTCCTTCGACGGAAGAAAACCGTAACAGTTACAGGTCTGTGAGAGCCAGATATCTTGTTTGTTTGTAGGTGACCAAATACTTATTTTCCACCATAATTTGCAAATAAATTCATTAAAAATCCTACAATGTGATTATCTGGATTTCTTTGTTCTCATTTTGTCTGTCATAGTTGAAGTGTACATATGATGAAAATTACAGGCCTCTCTCATCTTTTTAAGTGGGAGAACTTGCACAATTGGTGGCTGACTAAATACTTTTTTGCCCCACTGTACATAGTCTTCCCACTGATTTAAGCAGAATCTCCCCTCCTCTCTGTTAACAAGAGAACAATGGAAGTGTGTGTGTGTGTGTGTGTGTGTGGTAGTAGTCGAGAAATGTAGTGGGAGGAAATGTATTTCAATGATCTGTTAAAAACTGGCTTCATTGAAATCTTAATGAAATACTGTAGAAGATGAAGATTTGAGAACATTTTCACATGGGGATAAAAAGCCTCTAAGTGTGGTAATTCATCCTCTTTTCTGCACCAGAGGGCTAATGATTGTGTTCATCAAACATGTGATTTGAGTGCTATGAAGTAAGGGGAGGGTAAAAGAAAATGTTTCTTTATGTAGACAAAGAACTTGATGAAATTGTGCCGACTTCGATGGGTTATGTAGGGGTGAGCTAAAAATATATTTGAGACACCTATTCTAAATATATAGCCAATACATGCATTTACATGGCCTTTTCTACCACGATATACACTGGTCCTTTTTCGAGAAAGACCACCACATATATCCTGGCATTATGTTGCTGAGCCATGAAGAGAAAGACCACCAGATATATCCTGGAGTTATGTGGCTGAGCCATGAAGAGAAAGACCACCAGATATATCCTGGAGTTATGTTGCTGAGCCATGAAGAGAAAGACCACCAGATATATCCTGGAGTTATGTGGCTGAGCCATGAAGAGAAAGACCACCAGATATACCCTGGAATTATGTTGCTGAGCCATGAAGAGAAAGACCACCAGATATATCCTGGAGTTATGTGGCTGAGCCATGAAGAGAAAGACCACCAGATATACCCTGGAATTATGTGGCTGGGCCATGAAGAGAAAATGAAATGATTTTTTGTCCATTGTGTATTTCCAGTTGCTACATTTTCAGATAAGCCTGGAATAAAAGAAAAGGGGCTACCTATAATTAAATCATACAAATATTTAGCTCCCATATAGCAAATGGCACAAATGTATATAGATTGTGTGTAAGCCTGTTTTACACTTCAATCTTCTCTTTGTGCCAGACTGGGTTCAAATGCCTTCCATTTAATTTTTCTGGATTTATTTATCTGTATATATACAGTATTTATTTATTTTTTGTATTCTTTTTACTGTTGATTTCTTCTTCACTTTATGTGCCCAGAACACCGGAAGAACTATCACTGAATTGTTGTAATGTTTGTTTATGTGTCAGTTAATCCCATAAGGGATGGGTTGCCAACTGGCGATTTGACACGGAAATAAAATGTCATTCATTCATGCATTTGTTTCAACACTACACTGAGAACAAAATTATGACAATTCTTTCAAAATGATATATATAATGCATGTATCTTTCCACTTATAGAGATGTACATCACGCATGAACTACTAGCATAGCTCATGAGAACTTGACCAGTGAGCTCCTGGGATATGACATCATCACTTTGTGCCCTTTGACCTGACCTCTTGAGAGGGATGTCTCCGGTCTGCTCGTCCTGCTTGAGTTCATCGGGGACGTCACTGTCACTGTCATAGTCCTGGTAGACACTCTTCTCCAGATTATCTGACTCACACTGCAGAGAGGGAATAACACAGTAACAATATCATTCAAATATGGACATTTAGAAAAGGTTTATATACAGTACCAGTCAAAAGTTTGGACACACCTACTCATTCAAGGGTTTTTCTTTATTTTTACTATTTTCTACATTGTAGAATAATAGTGAAGACATAAACTATGAAAAAATACATATGGAATCATGTAGTAACCTAAAAAGTGCTATACAAATCATATATTTTATATTTGAGATGCTTCAAAGTAGCCACCCTTTGCCTTGATGACAGCTTTGCACACTCTTGGCATTCTCTCAACCAGCTTCACGAGGTAGTCACCTGGAATGCAATTCAATTAACAGGCGTGCCTTGTTAAAAGTTCATTTGTGGAATTTCTTTCCTTCTTAATGTGTTTGAGCCAATCAGTTGTGTTGTGACAAGGTAGGGGCGGTATACAGAAGTTAGCCCTATTTGGTAAAATATCAAGTCCATATTATGGCAAGAACAGCTCAAATAAGCAAAGAGAAACAACAGTCCATCATTACTTTAAGGTCAGTCAATAAGGAAAATATCAAGAACTTTGAACGTTTCTTCAAGTGCAGTCACAAAAACCATCAAGCGCTATGATGAAACTGGCTCTCATGAGGACTGCCCAAGGAAAGGAAGACCCAGAGTTACTTCTCTGCTGCAGAGGATAAGTTCATTAGAGTTACCAGCCTCAGAATGCAGCCCAAATAAATGTTTCAGAGTTCAAGTAACGGACACATCTCAACATCAACTATTCAGAGGAGAATGCATGAATCAGGCCTTGATGGTCGAATTGCTGCAAATAAACCACTACTAAAGGACACCAATAAGAAGAGACCTCCTTAGGCTAATAAACATGAGCAATGGACATTAGACCGGTGGAAATCTGTTATTTGGTCTGATGATTTTAGGTTTTAGGTTCCAACCGCTGTGTCTTTGTGAGACGCAGAGTAGGTGGACGGATGATCTCCGCATCACAAGTGTGGTTCCCACCATGGAGGAGGGGTTGTGATGGTGCTATGCTGGTGACACTGTCTGTGATTCATTTAGAATTCAAGGCACACTTAATCAGCATGGCTACCACAGCATTCTGCAGCGATGCGTCATCCCATCTGGTTTGCGCTTAATGGGACTATCATTTGTTTTTCAACAAGACAATGACTCAAAACACACCTCTAGGCTGTGTAAGGGCTATTTGACCAAGAAGGAGAGTGATGGAGTGCTGCATCAGATGAACTGGCCACTACAATCACCCGACCTCAACCCAATTGAGATGGTTTGGGATGAGTTGGGAAGTTGAAGGAATTGAAGGAAATGCAGCCAATAAATGCTCAGCATATGTGGGAACTCCTTCAAGACTGTTGGAAAAGCATTCCTCATGAAGCTGGTTGAGAGAATGCCAAGAGTGTGCAAAGCTGTCATCAAGGCAAAGGGTGGCTACTTTGAAGAAACTCAAATATAAAATATATTTGGATTTGTTTTAACACTTTTTTGGTTACTACATGATTCCATATGTGTAATTTCATAGTGTTGCTGTATTGACTATTATTATACAATGTAGAAAATAGTAAAAATAAAGAAAAAACCTTGAATGACCAGGTGTGTCCAATCTTTTGACTGGTACTGTATATTAACAACATGATCATTTAGTTGCTTTAATCACTGTCGTAGTCCTGGTGCACACTCTTGACTAACTTATCTGACTCATACTGCAGAGGGGGAAAATAATCATATGGTCATTCAGAGAAAGCGATATAATTGCTGATGATTTCGAAGCTTTTATCACATTTTTACATTTTAGTCATCTAGCAGACACTCTTTTCCAGAGCCACTAACAGTTTATGTGTTTATCTTAAGATAGCTAGGTGTGACAACCACCACCTACAATACTCCACCAGGAACAATACCACCTACAATACTCTACGAGGAACAATACCACCTACAATACTCTACGAGGAACAATACCACCTACAATACTCTACGAGGAACAATACCACCTACAATACTCTACGAGGAACAATACCACCTACAAAACTCTACGAGGAACAAAACCACCTACAATACCCTACGAGGAACAATACCACCTACAATACTCTACCAGGAACAAAAACACCCAGGAACAATACCACCTACGATACTCTACTAGGAACAATACCACCTACAATACTCTATGAGGAACAATACCACCTACAATACTCTACCAGGAACAAAAACACCCAGGAACAATACCACCTACGATACTCTACCAGGAACAATACCACCTACAATACTCTCCCAGGAACAAAAACACCCAGGAACAATACCACCTACGATACTCTACCAGGAACAAAACCACCTATAATACTCTACCAGGAACAATTTAAGCTGTTTAAAGGGAACTTAACTGAACTGCAGATTGTGTATGCTCACTTTCTCAATTTGATCGAAATCTAGCGACACAATGCCTCCGACTGAGCTTTAGCAGTTCATATTGAATACAAGCTTGAGGTTATGAAAATGTATTAACAAGAAAGGAACCATTTTGGATTTGACTAATCCCCTTTGATAATACAATATACATTTTCAAGATAGATTGGTGTATTAATTAAAATGAAGACAAAAACAAACAACGGGTTGATTGTAATGGCAGAACAAAAACAAACTGATAATGAAATCTGAACAAATAATAGCCTTTGTCACACCCTGACCATAGTTTGCTTTGTATGTTTGTATGTTTTGTTTGGTCAGGGTGTGATCTGAGTGGGCATTCTATGTTGGATGTCTAGTTTGTCTGTTTCTGTGTTTGGGCCTGATATGGTTCTCAATCAGAGGCAGGTGTTAGTCATTTGTCTCTGATTGGGAACCATATTTAGGTAGCCTGTTTTGTGGGTGGTTGTTTCCTGTCTTTGTGTTTGTTGCACCAGATAGGGCTGTTTCGGTTTTGTCACATTTATTGTTTTGT
>NC_056441.1:14953081-15020053 GCF_018296145.1 Oncorhynchus tshawytscha | reverse complement strand
GACAAAGAACTTGATGAAATTGTGCCGACTTCGATGGGTTATGTAGGGGTGAGCTAAAAATATATTTGAGACACCTATTCTAAATATATAGCCAATACATGCATTTACATGGCCTTTTCTACCACGATATACACTGGTCCTTTTTCGAGAAAGACCACCAGATATATCCTGGCATTATGTTGCTGGACCATGAAGAGAAAGACCACCATATATATCCTGGCATTATGTTGCTGAGCCATGAGGAGAAAGACCACCAGATATATCCTGGCACTATGTTGCTGAGCCATGAAGAGAAAGACCACCAGATATATCCTGGCATTATGTGGCTGGGCCATGAAGAGAAAGACCACCAGATATATCCTGGCATTATGTGGCTGGGCCATGAAGAGAAAGACCACCAGATATATCCTGGCATTATGTGGCTGAGCCATGAAGAGAAAGACCACCAGATATATCCTGGCATTATGTGGCTGGGCCATGAAGAGAAAGACCACCAGATATAACCTGGCATTATGTTGCTGGGCCATGAAGAGAAAGACCACCAGATATAACCTGGAGTTATGTGGCTGAGCCATGAAGAGAAAGACCACCAGATATAACCTGGAATTATGTGGCTGGGCCATGAAGAGAAAGACCACCAGATATAACCTGGAATTATGTGGCTGGGCCATGAAGAGAAAGACCACCAGATATAACCTGGAATTATGTGGCTGGGCCATGAAGAGAAAGACCACCAGATATATCCTGGAATTATGTGGCTGGGCCATGAAGAGAAAGACCACCAGATATATCCTGGCATTATGCTGCTGAGCCATGAAGAGAAAGACCACCAGATATAACCTGGCATTATGTGGCTGAGCCATGAAGAGAAAGACCACCAGATATATCCTGGCATTATGTTGCTGGGCCATGAAGAGAAAGACCACCAGATATACCCTGGAATTATGTGGCTGGGCCATGAAGAGAAAGACCACCAGATATACCCTGGAATTATGTGGCTGGGCCATGAAGAGAAAGACCACCAGATATATCCTGGCATTATGTGGCTGAGCCATGAAGAGAAAGACCACCAGATATATCCTGGCATTATGCTGCTGAGCCATGAAGAGAAAGACCACCAGATATAACCTGGCATTATGTGGCTGAGCCATGAAGAGAAAGACCACCAGATATATCCTGGCATTATGTTGCTGGGCCATGAAGAGAAAGACCACCAGATATATCCTGGCATTATGTGGCTGAGCCATGAAGAGAAAGACCACCAGATATACCCTGGAATTATGTGGCTGGGCCATGAAGAGAAAGACCACCAGATATACCCTGGCATTATGTTGCTGAGCCATGAAGAGAAAGACCACCAGATATACCCTGGAATTATGTTGCTGAGCCATGAGGAGAAAGACCACCAGATATATCCTGGCATTATGTTGCTGGGCCATGAAGAGAAAGACCACCAGATATATCCTGGCATTATGTTGCTGAGCCATGAAGAGAAAGACCACCAGATATAACCTGGCATTATGTTGCTGAGCCATGAAGAGAAAGACCACCAGATATAACCTGGCATTATGTTGCTGGGCCATGAAGAGAAAGACCACCAGATATACCCTGGCATTATGTGGCTGGGCCATGAAGAGAAAGACCACCAGATATAACCTGGCATTATGTTGCTGAGCCATGAAGAGAAAGACCACCAGATATACCCTGGAATTATGTTGCTGAGCCATGAGGAGAAAGACCACCAGATATATCCTGGAATTATGTTGCTGAGCCATGAGGAGAAAGACCACCAGATATATCCTGGCATTATGTTGCTGGGCCATGAAGAGAAAGACCACCAGATATATCCTGGCATTATGTTGCTGAGCCATGAAGAGAAAGACCACCAGATATATCCTGGCATTATGTTGCTGAGCCATGAAGAGAAAGACCACCAGATATATCCTGGCATTATGTTGCTGAGCCATGAAGAGAAAGACCACCAGATATAACCTGGCATTATGTTGCTGAGCCATGAGGAGAAAGACCACCAGATATATCCTGGAATTATGTTGCTGAGCCATGAAGAGAAAGACCACCAGATATATCCTGGAGTTATGTGGCTGAGCCATGAAGAGAAAGACCACCAGATATACCCTGGAATTATGTGGCTGGGCCATGAAGAGAAAATGAAATGATTTTTTGTCCATTGTGTATTTCCAGTTGCTACATTTTCAGATAAGCCTGGAATAAAAGAAAAGGGGCTACCTATAATTAAATCATACAAATATTTAGCTCCCATATAGCAAATGGCACAAATGTATATAGATTGTGTGTAAGCCTGTTTTACACTTCAATCTTCTCTTTGTGCCAGACTGGGTTCAAATGCCTTCCATTTAATTTTTCTGGATTTATTTATCTGTATATATACAGTATTTATTTATTTTTTGTATTCTTTTTACTGTTGATTTCTTCTTCACTTTATGTGCCCAGAACACCGGAAGAACTATCACTGAATTGTTGTAATGTTTGTTTATGTGTCAGTTAATCCCATAAGGGATGGGTTGCCAACTGGCGATTTGACACGGAAATAAAATGTCATTCATTCATGCATTTGTTTCAACACTACACTGAGAACAAAATTATGACAATTCTTTCAAAATGATATATATAATGCATGTATCTTTCCACTTATAGAGATGTACATCACGCATGAACTACTAGCATAGCTCATGAGAACTTGACCAGTGAGCTCCCGGGATATGACATCATCACTTTGTGCCCTTTGACCTGACCTCTTGAGAGGGATGTCTCCGGTCTGCTCGTCCTGCTTGAGTTCATCGGGGACGTCACTGTCACTGTCATAGTCCTGGTAGACACTCTTCTCCAGATTATCTGACTCACACTGCAGAGAGGGAATAACACAGTAACAATATCATTCAAATATGGACATTTAGAAAAGGTTTATATACAGTACCAGTCAAAGGTTTGGACACACCTACTCATTCAAGGGTTTTTCTTTATTTTTACTATTTTCTACATTGTAGAATAATAGTGAAGACATCAAAACTATGAAAAAAATACATATGGAATCATGTAGTAACCAAAAAAGTTAAACAAATCAAAATATATTTTATATTTGAGATGCTTCAAAGTAGCCACCCTTTGCCTTGATGACAGCTTTGCACACTCTTGGCATTCTCTCAACCAGCTTCACGAGGTAGTCACCTGGAATGCAATTCAATTAACAGGCATGCCTTGTTAAAAGTTCATTTGTGGAATTTCTTTCCTTCTTAATGTGTTTGAGCCAATCAGTTGTGTTGTGACAAGGTAGGGGCGGTATACAGAAGTTAGCCCTATTTGGTAAAATATCAAGTCCATATTATGGCAAGAACAGCTCAAATAAGCAAAGAGAAACAACAGTCCATCATTACTTTAAGGTCAGTCAATAAGGAAAATATCAAGAACTTTGAACGTTTCTTCAAGTGCAGTCACAAAAACCATCAAGCGCTATGATGAAACTGGCTCTCATGAGGACTGCCCAAGGAAAGGAAGACCCAGAGTTACTTCTCTGCTGCAGAGGATAAGTTCATTAGAGTTACCAGCCTCAGAATGCAGCCCAAATAAATGTTTCAGAGTTCAAGTAACGGACACATCTCAACATCAACTATTCAGAGGAGAATGCATGAATCAGGCCTTGATGGTCGAATTGCTGCAAATAAACCACTACTAAAGGACACCAATAAGAAGAGACCTCCTTAGGCTAATAAACATGAGCAATGGACATTAGACCGGTGGAAATCTGTTATTTGGTCTGATGATTTTAGGTTTTAGGTTCCAACCGCTGTGTCTTTGTGAGACGCAGAGTAGGTGGACGGATGATCTCCGCATCACAAGTGTGGTTCCCACCATGGAGGAGGGGTTGTGATGGTGCTATGCTGGTGACACTGTCTGTGATTCATTTAGAATTCAAGGCACACTTAATCAGCATGGCTACCACAGCATTCTGCAGCGATGCGTCATCCCATCTGGTTTGCGCTTAATGGGACTATCATTTGTTTTTCAACAAGACAATGACTCAAAACACACCTCTAGGCTGTGTAAGGGCTATTTGACCAAGAAGGAGAGTGATGGAGTGCTGCATCAGATGAACTGGCCACTACAATCACCCGACCTCAACCCAATTGAGATGGTTTGGGATGAGTTGGGAAGTTGAAGGAATTGAAGGAAATGCAGCCAATAAATGCTCAGCATATGTGGGAACTCCTTCAAGACTGTTGGAAAAGCATTCCTCATGAAGCTGGTTGAGAGAATGCCAAGAGTGTGCAAAGCTGTCATCAAGGCAAAGGGTGGCTACTTTGAAGAAACTCAAATATAAAATATATTTGGATTTGTTTTAACACTTTTTGGTTACTACATGATTCCATATGTGTAATTTCATAGTGTTGCTGTATTGACTATTATTATACAATGTAGAAAATAGTAAAAATAAAGAAAAAACCTTGATGTCCAATCTTTTGACTGGTACTGTATATTAACAACATGATCATTTAGTTGCTTTAATCACTGTCGTAGTCCTGGTGCACACTCTTGACTAACTTATCTGACTCATACTGCAGAGGGGGAAAATAATCATATGGTCATTCAGAGAAAGCGATATAATTGCTGATGATTTCGAAGCTTTTATCACATTTTTACATTTTAGTCATCTAGCAGACACTCTTTTCCAGAGCCACTAACAGTTTATGTGTTTATCTTAAGATAGCTAGGTGTGACAACCACCACCTACAATACTAGGTAGCCTGTTTTGTGGGTGGTTGTTTCCTGTCTTTGTGTTTGTTGCACCAGATAGGGCTGTTTCGGTTTTGCCACATTTATTGTTTTGTATTATGTTCATGTTGAGTTTTTCTATTAAAAAACATGAACTATAACCACGCTGCATTTTGGTCCGCCTCTCCTTCCCAGGAAGAAAGCCGTTACAGCCTTATACAGCTTACACTGGCATTCAAATGTAACAAGTCCAGTCCACATGTATGCAAGCACATCTCCATAAAAGTTTGTCACTCCATAAAAGCGAGCCTATTATTTCATTAATATCAGTGTGCTACCACTCAGAGCTCTCCAAAGGACAACACGCAACGCCCATTTAACTGTAGTCTTTTCATTACAGTAGCGGCTCATATTGAATATAATGAAATGTCAAGTGCATCAAAGTGTTAAGCACCACTGCAGCGGGTGTAAACTTCATACCGACACGGTCCCCTCCATTAAACTCTGTTACGACCTCTGACGTGACTGTTAGGGCGACTATAAACCACTTAACGTCCCCAAATGATAATGTCCGACTTTAATCGCTGCTCCTATTTATTTCCTCACTTGAAATGACTCAGTGTGGCGGACGGTGATGACACGTGCTACCGGGGGAACTAATGGGATTCATATTAACACTCGGTGAGATCTGATGGAATGGCAGCAGGAGTTGTGAATAAGGATCAGTGGATTGTGAGACAACGTTCTGGTGGAGAGATGCAACAGAACTCTAGAAAGCATGTAATGGACTAGCGTAATGGACAATGTGTGTGGCAGACAGGGAGTTGTGGAATATGTCACCTTCTGATTGAAATAACCTTAACTCACCCTTATCAACAAAGTTGCTGGTGCTTACATACTGCTTCGTTCTGCTTCATTCTCCTTGACAAACAGCAAACACAACATACCAGCTACAGGACTAGCATCTAGAAACATGTGATGCATCTGGAACTAGGATGAGGCACTGGGGTGGTTCAATATTGCAGACTGATCTACAAATGACCTTGCGTCATAAATAACTACTCATTATTATTTGTAGATTAGTCAGTCATTCACAATTTACCCTCAATGCATTACGGATTTGATACTCTCAAACATGGCCACTGCTTACCCCATTGGAGGCCAGCATGTCCTCAGGCTCCCCATCCTTGTTGTCGATGTGCCTCTCAAAGGGGTTCCCCTCCTTTACTAGTTTACTTAGTAAATATTTTATTTCTCCATTTCTTGAACTGCATTGTTGGTTAAGGGCTGGTAAGTAAGCACTTCACTGTAAGGTCTACACCTGTTGTATTCGGCGCATGTGACAAAATAAAATTTACAGTATTTTTAAAATTGTTTTCGTGGAGAAAAGCAAAGTTTTCTCTTGCTAATTGCTAAATGTAAAATAAACCTAGGCCAAATGAACTGTTGCACAGGACAGACATATGAGCACAGCGAAAAAGAAGATCCAAATGAATTAACAATCAATAGAAAAATGGAACTCACTTGCAAACCACTTGATCAACAAGACAAGCCATCACATGACTTAAATGATGTGCAGGCTAAACAGCATTTATTGTTGAATAGCTACATTTAAATAGGAGTTTCTATATTATTTTCATTAAATGTACAGTGCCATCAGAAGTACAGAGACATCAGAAAGTAGTCATACATCTTCAATTATTACACATTGTTGTGTCAGAGCCTGAATTCAAAATGGGTTCAATATTTTTTCTCTAAACCCTCTTCACACAATACCCCATATTGACAAAGTAAAAACATGTTTATCTATATTTTTGCAAATTTATTGACAATGAAATACAGAAATAATTAATTTACATAAGTATTCACACCCCTGAGTCAGTAAATGCTAGAATCACCTTTGGCAGGGATTACAGCTGTGAGTCATTCTGGGTAAGTCTCTAAAAGCTTTGCATAACTTAATTGTACAATATTGGCACATAATTCTTTTAAAAATTATTCTAGCTCTGTCAAGTTCGTTGTTGATCATTGCTAGTCAGCCAAGTCTTGCTACAGATTTTCAAGACGATTTAAGTCAAAACTGTAACTAGGCCATTCAAGATCATTCAATCTCGTCTTGGTAAGCAACTCCAGTGTATATTTGGCCTTATGTTTTAGGTCATTGGCCAGGCTACATTTCGCCATCAGAGATGGTAGCCTCGCTTCGCGTTCCTAAGAAACTATGCAGTATTTTGTTTTTTTATGTATTATTTCTTACACTGTTACCCCAGGAAATCTTAAGTCTTACTACCTACAGCCGGGAAGAAATATTGGATATAAGAGCAGCGTCAACTTACCAAACCAGGAATACAACTTTCCCGAAGCGGATCCTCTGTTTGGACCACCACCCAGGACAATGGATCGGATCCCAGTATAATATATAATACTTGCCAATGTCTAGTCTCTTGACAACAAGGTAGACGAAATTCGAGCAAGGGTTGCCTTCCAGAGAGACATCAGAGATTGTAACATTCTCCGTTTCACAGAAACATGGCTCACTCGTGATACGTTATCAGAGTCGGTACAGCCACCTGGTTTATTCACGCATCGCGCTGACAGAAACAAACATCTCTCTGGTAAGAAGAAGAGTGCGGGTGTATACCTTATGATTAACGAGTCATGGTGTGAGCATAACAACATACAGGAACTCAAGTCCTTTTGTTCACCTAACCTAGAATTCCTTACAAACACCTGCCAACAGCATTATCTACCAAGAGAATTCTCTTCGATTATAGTCACAGCCGTGTATATCCCCCCAAGCAGACACCTCGACGGCCCTGAAAGAACTTCAACGGACTCTATGTAAACTGGAAACCACATATCCTGAGGCTGCAATTATTGTAGTTGGGGATTTTAACAAAGCTAATCTGAAAACAAGGCTCCCTAAATTTGATCAACATATTGAATGCGCAACCCGGGTTGGCTGCATTCTGGAACTTCTGTGATGCATACAAAGCCCTCCCTCGCCCTCCTTTCGGCAAATCTGATCATGACTCCAATTTGTGGCCCCCAGCCTATAGACAGAAACTGAAACAGGAAACGCCCGTGCTCAGGACTGTTCAACGCTGGACCGACCAATCTGATTCCATGCATCAAGATTGCTTCGATCACGTGGACTGGGATATGTTCCGGATAGCCTCAGACAACATTGATGTACAGCTGAAGTCAGAAGTGTACATACACTTTATCCAAATACATTTAAACTCAGTTTCACAATTCCTGACATTTAATCCTAGTAAAAAGTCCCTGTCTTAGGTCATTTAGGATCACCACTTTATTTTAAGAATGTGACATTTCAGAATAATAGTAGAGAGAATGATTTATTTCAGCTTTAATTTCTTTCATCACATTCCCAGTGGGTCAGAAGTTTACATACACTCAATTAGTATTTGGTAGCATTGCCTTTAAATTGTTTAACTTGGGTCAAACATTTCGGGCAGTCTTCCACAAGCTTCCCACAATAATTTGGGTGAATTTTGGCCCATTCCTCCTGACAGAGCTAGTGTAATGGAGTCAGGTTTGTAGGCCTTCTTGCTCGCACACTCTTTTTCTGCTCTGCCCAACATATTTTCTATAGGACTGAGGTCAGGGCTTTGTAATGGCCACTCCAATACCTTGACTTTGTTGTCCTTAAGCCATTTTGCCACAACTTTTGAAGTATGCTTGGGGTCATTGTACATTTGGAAGACCCATTTGTGACCAAGCTTTAACTTCCTGACTGATGTCTTGAGATGTTGCTTCAATATATCCACGTAATTTTCCTTCCTCATGATGCCATCTATGTTGCGAAGTGCACCAGTCCCTCCTGCAGCAAAGCACCCCCACAACATGATGCTGCCACCGCCATGCTTCACGGTTGGGATGGTGTTCGTCGGCTTGCAAGCCTCCCCATTTTTGCATCTTCACAAGGTCCTTTACTGTTGTTCTGGGATTGATTTGCACTTTTCGCACCAATGTACGTTCATCTCTAGGAGACAGAACGTGTCTCCTTCCTGAGCGGTATGACGGCTGGTGGTCCCATGGTGTTTACACTTGTGTACTATTGTTTGTATAGATGAACCTGGTACCTTCAGGCATTTGGAAATTGCTCCCAAGGATGCACCAGACTTGTGTAGGTCTACACATTTTTTACGAGGTCTTGTCTGATTTCTTTTGATTTTCCCATGATGTCAAGGAAAGAGGCACTGAGTTTGAAGGTAGGCCTTGAAATACTGGTACACCTCCAATTGACTCAAATGATGTCAATTTAGTGTATGTAAACTTCTGACCCACTGGAATTGTGATACAGTGAATTGTAAGTGAAATAACAATTGTTGGAAAAATTACTTGTGTCATACACAAAGTAGATGTCCTAACTGACTTGCCAAAACTATAGTTTGTTAACAAGAAATTTGTGGGGTGGATGAAAAACGAGTTTTAATGACTCCAACCTAAGTGTATGTAAACTTCCGACTTCAACTGTATACGCTGATTCTGTGAGCGAGTTTATTAGCAACTGCATCGGGGATGTTGTACCCACGGTGATTATTAAAATCTTCCCCAACCAGAAACCGTGGATTGAGGGCAGCATTCGCGCAAAACTGAAAGCTTTTAATCATGGTAAGGCGACTGGAAACATGACTGAATACAAACAGTGTAGCTATTCCCTCCACAAGGCAATCAAACAAGCTAAGCGTCAGTATAGAGAAAGTAGAGTCGCAATTCAACGGTTCAGACACAAGACGTATGTGGCAGGGTCTACAGTCAATCATGGATTACAAAAAGAAATCCAGCCCCGTCGCGGACACCGACGTCTTGCTCCCAGACAAACTAAACAACTTCTTTGCTCGCTTTGTGAACAACACAGTGCCATCGACACGGCCCGCTACCAAAACATGCGGGCTCTCCTTCACCGCAGCCAACGTGAGTAAAACATTTAAGCATGTTAACCCTCGCAAGGCTGCCGGCCCAGTTGGCATCCCTAGCCGCGTCCAGACGGCATCCCTGGACGCGTCCTAGCCACGTCCACACCAGCCTGACTAGCTGGCTGGTGTGTTTATTCAATCAATCCCTATCCCAGTATGCTGTTCCCACATGCTCCCTGTTCCCAAGAGAGCTAAGGTAACTGAGCTAAATGACTACCGCCCAGTAAGCACTCACTTCCGTCATCATGAAGTGTTTTGAGAGTCAAGTCAAGGATCATATCACCTTCACAATATCTTCCAATTAGCTTACCGCCCCAATAGGTCCACAGACGACCCAATAGCAATCCCACTGCACACTGCCCTAAGTCATCTGGACAGGAGGAATACCTATGTAAGAATGCTGTTCATCGATTACAGCTCAGCATTCAACACCATAGTCCCCTACAAACTCGTCATTAAGCTCGGGATCCTGGGTCTCGACCCCGCCCTGTGCAACTGGGTGATAGAATTTCTTCAGGAAACAGCAGAGGGAGCAGCCCTCTATCCACATCGATGGGACAGTAGTGGATAAGGTGGAAAGTTTTTTAAGTTCCTCGGCGTACACATCACTGACATTCTGAAATGGTCCACCCACACCGACAGCGTGGTGAAGAAAGCACAACACCGCCTCTTCAACCTCAGGAGGCTGAAAAAATTTGGCTTGTCACCAAAATCACACAAACTTTTACAGATGCACAATTGAGAGCATCCTGTCGGGCTGTATGCCCACCTGTTATGGCAACTGCTCCGCCCCGCTCTCCAGAGGGTAGTGAGGTCTGCACAACGCATCACTGGGGGTAAACTACCTGCCCTCCAGGACACCTACACCACCCGATGTCACAGGAAGGCCTAAAGGATCATCAAGGACAACAACCACCCGAGCCACTGCTTGATCACCCCTCTATCATTTAGAAGGCGAAGTCAGTACAGGTGCATCAAAGCTGGGACCGAGAGACTGAAAAACAGCTTCTATCTCAAGGCCATCAGACTGTTAAACAGCCATCACTAACATTGAGTGGCTGCTGCCAACATACTGACTCAGATCTCTAGCCACTTTAATAATTAAACATTGGATGTAATAAATGTATCACTAGTCACTTTAAACAATGCCACTTTATATGATGTTTACATACTCTACATTACTCATCTCATATGTATATATGGTATTCTATAGAATCTACTGCATCTTGCCTATGTCGTTCGGCCATCGCTCATCCATATATTTACATGTACATATTCTTATTAATTCCGTTACACTTGTGTGTGTATAAGGTAGTTGTTGTGAAATTGTTAGATTACTCGTTAGATATTACTGCACGGTCGGAACTAGAAGCACAAGCATTTTGCTACACTCGCATTAATATCTGCTAACCATGTGTATGTGACTGATAGAATTTGATTTGCTGAAAGGTGAATTTGTCTCCCAGTGTCTGTTGGAAAGCAGACTGAACCATTTTTCCTGTGCATAATTATATTCTGTTTATTTTTTATCCTAAAAAAACTTCCTAGTTCTTGCCGATGACAAGCATACCCATAACATGATGCAGCCACCACCATGCTTGAAAATATGAAGAGTGGTACTTAGTGATGTGTTGTGTTGGATTTGACCCAAACATTATACTTTGTATTCAGGACATAAAGTTAATTTATTTTCCACATTTTTTTACTTTAGCGCCTTACTGCAAACAGGATGCATATTTTGGAATAATTGTATTCTGTAAAGGCTTCCTACTTTTCACTTTGTCAATTAGGTAGTATTGTGGAGTAACTACAATGTTGTTGATCCATCCTCAGTTCTCTCTTATCACAAACATTAAACTCTGTAAGTGTTTTAAAATCACCATTTGCCTGATGAAATCCATGAGCGGTTTCCTTCCTCTCCGGCAACTGAATTAGGAAGGACGCGGGTATCTTTGTAGTGAGTGGGTTATTGATACACCATCCGAAGTTTTATGAATAACTTCACCATGCTCAAAGGGATATTCAATAGGTGCCCTTCTTTGCGAGGCATTTGAAAACTTCCATGGTCTTTGTGGTTGAATCTCTTTGAAATTCACTGCTCGACTGAGTGACCTTACAGATAATTGTATGTGTAGGGTACAGTGATGAGGTAGTCATTCAAAAATCATGTTAAACACTATTATTGCACACAGAGTGAGTTCATGCAACTTATCATGTTAACTTATTTAGGCTTGACATAACAAAGGGGTTGAATACTTAGACTCAAGACATTTCAGCTTTTCCTTTTTAATTCATATGTAAAAAAAGATATCTAAAAACATAATACCACTTTGACATTATGGCATATTGTGTGTAGGCCGGTGACACAACATCTCTATTTAATCCATTTTAAATTCAAGCTGTAACACAACAAAATGTGGAAAAAGTCAAGGGGTGTGAATACTTTCTGAAGGCACTGTATTATTTGCAGTTGTCACTATGACAACGAACACACCCTGAAGCACCGAATGGTCTGTGTTACCACATTATTAATAGGCCTACAGTGTGAAGTAGGATACGTTGATTAGTTGATTGACAGGTGTACTGCAGAACGATAAACAGTCCGCTGGTGTGGATGCTCGCCAAAGTTTATAGTTACGTGTAATTTATGGTTCATGTTATAGTTATCCTCCTTGGTGTGGCTTTACGACATAGCATTCATTGATGAAAACAAAGCAAAAAGACATCAAAGGAACACTAGGTATACCTCAAATGGGACAGGCTAATGAAAATATAAACAACGTGCTCAACTCCACCTCATACAAACTTAAAATTGGGTGCTGGATCCTCATATATAATCCAAAGAACAGAAATAAGACTGCATTACGGTAAATAAACTGAAATTGACATGTTTATTGCCGCACAAACGTTTGGGGTATGAGCCCTTCTTCAGCTTGTAAGGCAATGGCAGTCAATGTCACGGCAACAAGACCTCACAGGTGGGCATCATTAGAAATTCCCAGTCAGTATTGGCCCAACCAAGAGATCGCAGCAGAAAAGGCTGCGGGGGAAAAGTGAACATCTAATAAAGACAGACACACAATACAAATACATTATGATGTCATTACCTAAATGTTTGAACCTACTACAAAAAAAAATAACAAAAAAATGCCCAAGCGGTCTATCCAATATGTCTCTGGAGAAGTAATTTATCCCTCTCATATATGGATATTTTTTATCATGGTTGTGAATAGAGCTCTTATGCTCACATATCCTTGTCTTAAGTTCACGTTTGGTCTAACCCACATAATCAAAGTTACAGGAACACTTAAGGAGATATACAACATATTTTGTGATGCATGTTATTCTAGCACAAAACGTTATCCTCTTACCCGAATGGGGACGGATAAGAGAGTACCCTTTGATCATGGCATAACAGTGGACCCAGTTGTGACACGGGAAATTACCATCAGGAATGATCGGGGAGGATTCAAATGCTTTAACTAATCTGGGGTCGCTGTGTAATATGTGTTAATGTCTATTAATCTCTTCCTCGATCAACCTTGAAATAGGACTGTATGTGGACACCAACGTTGCAGAGGTGGGAGAGGGATTCCTTTAACGAGTGTTTGCAATAATGCATTCCACTCCGTTTGTCTTACTCTCTTAAGGCAATTGTCCAATAATTCTTCTTTATACCCTCTTGTTTTGAATCGTTCACATAAATCTTTGGCGATGCACCTCAAATGATAAACCAGAGTCACAAATGTGCCTAATGCCAAGGAGTTGGCTATATGGTCAACTACAGGCTGATCAAATCCACAAGTTTGCAATAGAGAAGTAATGGAGGTAAATATGCCTTGGGCAGAGATGATATCGGACTAAAAAACAAAACCCGAGGCCGTGCGTCACCTTTGCCAGTGGCAGAACAGAGGCATGAACCAGTTGCCTGCCTGTAAATAAGTCACACCACAGAGAATCCCCAGCTAGAACTCTGCCTATCACTTCCTTATTTTGTTTGTTAGATTCCAAGCCATTAATCTTTCATGAGGAGTTTATAGCGGGACCGTGGCTTCCCTGAGGGTACCTGGTAGGAGGCAATATCACTCACTGCATTATTCATATGGTACTTTTGTCCTCAGATGTTGCTTACAGAATGAATGAATCCTAAACCGTACGTGAGCTAATTGGAACGGCATGGATGTTAAAACAATCCCTTAAACCTTCCTGCTAATGCTGCATGATTAAACATGTAGATGACATTATAGAACAAGTTGTCTATACAGATTTTCTCTGCACATAAAAACCAAAAAATGCATTGTTTACAACCTCAATAAGCTTGCATATCAAGGATAGAAAGAATCAGGAATACTGTACACAAGCATTGGTTAGGCTACATATTCATACATGCATGTATACACATCAGGGTTGGGTTCAATTCCATTTCAATTCAACAATTTCCTCTTAATTTTTTTTCTTCTATTTCCTAAATTGACTGGAATTGAAATGTAATTGAAATGTACTATCGCTGTACCGCTCACACCATCTGTATCCTCTGCATGTGTCAATAAACTTTTATCCGATGTAAAAAACACAATTTCAAATGTTGCTACATAAAACCGAATCAAGATGGTCGGTCACATCTTAGCATTTTTCTAGCATAATGTTCAAAACATCTATAAGTGACTTTGTTGATCTTCAAAATCAATGACAGATACTTTGGATGATTTGGACATGATGCGCAAAAAAAGCTAATATCGGTCCCATAGACTTCTTACAGGGTAAGGAAACCAATGTGTCATCTTGTCATTTAGGTGAACTATCCCTAAGCCTCCCTGATGTCTGCTGGTGATGAAGGAAGAAAGATGCCTTTTTTGGAATTCTGTGATTGAAGGTTCTTAATGTCAGCCAAGTAAACAGTGTGCATTTTCATACAGGGTTTCAGGAACCAACATCTACACTACCTGTTGAACTACTCTTAGATGGATTTCTATCAGTCCAGATCCCTTTATAGTGTTTTAATATGATCATAAATCATTTAGTCCAGGGGCATTGTACATATACAGTTTTAACTGAAACTCCTGCTGACAACTAGGACCACTACATTTCATATTCATATGTAAATGCCATGCCTACGATGAGTGACAGATGACACATGATGACTAGATGTCACATCACTTCTCTGAATCCTTCTCCCTGGCTCTGTGGCGTCTTAACTGTCTTACTCACGTGGAGCTGAGTGATGTTGAAGTTAGATTTGACAGGACACCAATCCCACGTCTCGCCCTCCAGAAACAACTGCAACTCCTCCAGGCGTGTCCTGGACGGGTAGAGAGAAAGAGAGGGATGAAGAGAAAACAAAGAACAAAAGAAAGAAAGATGAAAAACAAAGAAAAGAAAGAGACAAGAAGAAGAGCGAAGTAGTCAGCGTTTGCAGATTAACGACCCGTTGTCATTTACTTTCTAGCACAAGGGCTCCTGTTCCAGATGAAATGCATGGACTCAAACAGAGCGGGGAAATGCCACAGTGGGCACGGAGGGCAGTTTGTAGAGAGAGAAAGGGCAGTCAATACTCTGCTGTGATCATCGAGGCACCAGACACCCTCCCCCAAACCTCCCCCTGCTTGTGAGACCCCCCACCTGGCGTCTCTCTTGGGGGTCAATACCAATTCATCCAAACGAAATGTCAGTGTAAACATCAAACATGACAGAGTCCTGGTCCCACAGCGTACAGGTGTTTGAATACATAGAACAACATATGTAACAACAGCGACCAGTTACAGGGATTATTACGAGGTGTTATGTTAGAAAAACAGCCAGATAAGTCAGTCATGTAACACCTTTTGTATTCAGAATAAGAGACTTGGTATTCAAGCACACACAGTGGACGGGGACTGCCGTCAGTGCACAAGACATACCCGATATCTAGAAGCATCTCTTGAATCATTCTAAGTTATTAGGGGACAGAAAAAGTAGCTACAATGTCATATCCTCCACTAAGCCCGGGAGGGGGGGACAATTTTTAACTATTTTATACATTGTAGAATAATAGTGAAGACATCAAAACTATGAAATAACACATATGGAATCATGTAGTAACCAAAAAACACTAATGTACTTGTAATGTCCTCTTGTCAGTTGCGCACCGGGGCCTCCCACTCCTCCTTCTTATCTGGTTAGAGACAGTTTGCTCTGTTATGTTCTGTGAGTAGTACACAGCGTTGTACGAGATCTTCAGTTTCTTGGCAATTTCTCGCATGGAATAGCCTTCATTTCACAGAACAAGAATAGACTGGCGAGTTTCAGAAGAAAGGTCTTTGTTTCTGGCCATTGTGAGTCTCCAATCGAACCCATAAATGTTGATGCTCCAGATACTCAACAGTCTAAAGAAGGCCAGTTTTATTGCTTCTTTAATCAGACAACAGTTTTCAGCTGTGCTAACATAATTGCAAAAGGGTTTTCTAATGATTAATTAGCCTTTTAAAATGATAGACTTGGATTAGGTAACGAGTGGAGGACAGAGGAGCCTCTTAAAGAAGAAGTTACAGGTCTGTGAGAGTCAGAAATACAGGTCTGTGAGAGTCAGTTTGTAGGTGACCAAATACTTATTTTCCACCCTAATTTGCAAATAAATTCATTAAAAATCCTACAATGTGATTTTCTGGATTTTTTTTCTCATTTTGTCTGTCATAGTTGAAGTGTACCTATGATGAAAATTACAGGCCTCTCTCATCTTTTTAAGTGGGAGAACTTGCACAATTGGTGGCTGACTAAATACTTTTTTGCCCCACTGTATAAGTTGGGGAGAAAAATAATTACGTAATCAGACCTGTGTTCAAACAGGGAAACATTCATATAACTTTGGCAAACATTCATATAACTTTGGCAAACATTCGCTAGCTAGGGGCGAGGTGCCTCACCTGTGATAGTTCTTGAAGTAGTTGACACTTTGACGTTTAATGGACTCCTGTAGCAACTTACTGCCACAGAACTCTTCCCCCACTTGCATCAGCCTGAGAGGGGGAGGGAAAGAAAGAGAGAGGGTAGAGAGAAAGAGAGGGGGGGGGTAGAGAAGGAGAGAAAGAGAGAGAGTGAGGGTAGAGAGGGAGAGAAAGAAAGAGGGGGGAAGAGGGAGAGAAAGAGAGAGAGGGAGGGTAGAGAGGGAGAGAAAGAGAGAGGGGGGAAGAGAGGGATGGTAGAGAGGGAGAGGGAGAAAAATAGGTAGAGGGGGAAAGAGATACAAATGAGAAGCAATACAAAATTAGATGAAAAGAACACAAAAGCGAGGAGGGGAAAGGAAAAGCATCTACCAGCAGCTTCTGAATAGTTCAATGAACCCCATAGAGTTACTTCACAGCCATGTGGCCCAGAGACCGATCCCCGAGGAACCCCTATTCTCTCTCCCCACTGGCCCGTAAGGACACAGCCGACCCAGAAACCCGATTCCTTAATTGACAAGCTTGTAAAGAGCCAAACTACAACTTTGTTCTGTTGGAGGAACAAGCAGATTAATTTATGCCCACGTAACTCCCTCTCCGCTCTGGTTGTGGTTCTTTTAAAACAAGGGGTTTCACATGGACTAGGGGGCAAGGCGGAGGGTTTAGGCTTTCGGTCCACCTCGTTCAAACCAATCACTGCTAATGAGGATGTGGTCCTAGAAATAGAATTACTAGAACGGGGATCCCCATTCAAGTCAATGTTCTATGATGGGTGGGCCGGCGTTCATATTGAGTGTACCCAATTCTATTTAATTCTATATACCTGCTGATAACATCCAGGACCACAATGAAGTCATCGTATTTGAAGTTGGACATGTCTGTCCCAAGCAGAAACGTTTTCACTTCCAGCTGGACTTCCTGATGGGAGAAGGGGAGCAGAATACTTGTTAGAGAGAGATATGGGAAGAGGGAGAGAGAGACGAGAGAGAAGGGGTGGGAAGAGCGAGATGAGAGATGAATGGAAAAGAGCGAGAGAGATGAGAGATGAATGGAAAAGAGAGAAAGAGAATGAGAGAGGGTAGAAATGAAAGAAAGCTTGTGTTCAGACCTGCCAGATTCGAGTGAGGCCATGTTCCAGCTTCTTCTTCACATAACTGTGGTCCACAACCGTGTCTGCAGTGTCTGTGGCACCCGTCTCATCTGGGGACACAAATCACACACGGATTCATAAATACATCACACTTTAGTACCAGGCCTTATTCTTTCATCTGTTGTTGTGTTATTAATAGTGACTCATGATGTCAGTTGATCGTTCAGATGTTTCTGGAACTGACACTGGAACAGATTGGATTGGATTCACAGATGGCAAATTAAAATGTAATTGATATACAAAAATAGGGGCAAATGAAATTATGGTGTCCTTACAATAGGAGAGTTGAAAATAGAAAAGGCATGAAACGAGAGTTTCAACCTCCATCTTAATAGTACCAGTGATACCTCTGCTTCACAACCTCCATCTTAATAACAGAAACATATTCCACCCCCATCCTCGTAGCAGTAACAATGTCATTCTTAATAACAGAAACATATTCAAATCAAATCAAATCAAATTTATTTATATAGCCCTTCGTACATCAGCTGATATCTCAAAGTGCTGTACAGAAACCCAGCCTAAAACCCCAAACAGCAAGCAATGCAGGTGTAGAAGCACGGTGGCTAGGAAAAACTCCCTAGAAAGGCCAAAACCTAGGAAGAAACCTAGAGAGGAACCAGGCTATGTGGGGTGGCCAGTCCTCTTCTGGCTGTGCCGGGTGGAGATTATAACAGAACATGGCCAAGATGTTCAAATGTTCATAAATGACCAGCATGGTCGTATAATAATAAGGCAGAACAGTTGAAACTGGAGCAGCAGCACGGTCAGATGAACTGGGGACAGCAAGGAGTCATCATGTCAGGTAGTCCTGGGGCATGGTCCTAGGGCTCAGGTCCTCCGAGAGAGAGAAAAAAAGAGAGAATTAGAGAGAGCATATGTGGGGTGGCCAGTCCTCTTCTGGAGGACATATTCCACCCCCATCCTCGTAGCAGTAACAGTGTCATTCTTAATAACAGAAACATATTCCACCCCCATCCTCGTAGCAGTAACAGTGTCATTCTTAATAACAGAAACATATTCCACCCCCATACTTGTAGCAGTAACAGTGTCATCTTTGCTTTCCCACGCCGTCATACTAACAGGAATTTTCCAAACCCGTGCAAACAGTAAAGTTGGCATTCAACCACATTAGCCATCATGTTACTGATGAGCCCCACGGCCATACCCTCCTCATTAGCCTCAGTGTTTCCTCTGTAGGTGATGTGATGACAGGACCAGAACAGCGGAGAAAGACAGACGTTACAGCCATTGTCATGTTGTCATTCAGACTTTGACACTAAAGAGGTCACAATGCCTTTCTCTGCCAGCCAGGCAGCCAGCCTATCCCCAGGCATCACAACAGAGAGAGAAGAAGGGAAGGACAGAGGAGGGGGGAAACTGACTTAGATCTGAAGACTTGTTGTATATGAGGGAATGTTGCCTGTCCTCTGCAGTCAAGGCTGTGAGTAAGTGGCTGACTGCGTGTAGTAGGTGGCTGACTGCGTGTAGTAGGTGGCTGACTGCGTGTAGTAGGTGGCTGACTGCGTGTAGTAGGTGGCTGACTGCGTGTAGTAGGTGGTGTAGTAGGTGGCTGACTGCGTGTAGTAGGTGACTGACTGCGTGTAGTAGGTGGCTGACTGCGTGTAGTAGGTGGCTGACTGCGTGTAGTAGGTGGCTGACTGCGTGTAGTAGGTGACTGACTGCGTGTAGTAGGTGGCTGACTGCATGTAGTAGGTGGCTGACTGCGTGTAGTAGGTGGCTGACTGCGTGTAGTAGGTGGCTGACTGCGTGTAGTAGGTGGCTGACTGCGTGTAGTAGGTGACTGACTGCGTGTAGTAGGTGGCTGACTGCGTGTAGTAGGTGGCTGACTGTTTTGTCTCTCTGCATAGACCCCAATATGCGATAAAAAAAATGTAACAAATTGCTGCAATGCATTTGACAAGACTCCATTGACGTAACACAATTGACGTAATACCCTCCATATGAAATTACATATAGTAGACTACAAGACATCAACTGTTCTGAGGCTCCACAAGAAGCCACACAGTTAGGAAACTCTTGAGGATTCAACTGTTGAGACACCACACAGTGAGGAAACTAGATGAATGAACTGTTCTGAGACACCACAAGAAGCCACATAGTGAGGAACCTCTAGATGACAGCGGAGCTGAGATTCACAATGTGTTTGTGACGGAGAGGAGGTCAGGCTCAGGACTGTCGCTCTGCATCTCCTAACTATCCCTCACACAGACGGAGAAGGAACACATGTTTTGATTATTTTACATAACGCGTTGAGGGCGGCCTCCCGTTTGCATCCAAACAGTCCCTGTCATTAGTCAACCCTGTGTCTGCTAAGGAAAGTGATTTCATCTAAGCTTTGTCTCAAATGGCACCCGTGTGTGTGTGTCTGATATGGTGTGTATTGATGTGTGTGTGTCTGATATGGTGTGTATTGATGTGTGTGTGTCTGATATGGTGTGTATTGATGTGTGTGTGTGTCTGACATGGTGTGTATTAATGCGTGTGTGTGTGTGTGTCTGATATGGTGTGTATTGATGTGTGTGTGTGTCTGACATGGTGTGTATTAATGCGTGTGTATGTGTGTGTCTGATATGGTGTGTACTGATGTGTATGTGTCTGATATGGTGTGTATTGATATGTGTGTGTATTGATGTGTGTGTGTCTGATATGGTGTGTATTATTGGGAAAGGGATATACCTAGTCAGTTGTACAACTGAATGTATTCAACTGTAATGTGTCTTCCGCATTTAACCCAACCCCTCTGAATCAGAGAGGTGCGGGAGGCTGCCTTAATTGACATCCACGTCATCGGCGCCCGGGGAACAGTGGGTTAACTGCCTTGCTCATGGACAGATTTTTACCTTGTCAGCTTGGGAATTCGATCCAGGAACCTTTCGGTTACTGGTCTAATGCTCCTACCCGCCGGGCTCCCTGCCGCATCGGTGTGCGTGTTTGATATGGTATTGATGAGTGTGTACATTAAGGACGAAGGTGGTCTGTGCCTGATTGGCTACAGTACATGCATCTCAAGAGGAAGCATAAAACATGGAGTATTTGGAGGATCAACATTGAATTCCACTGACAGAAAGTGGTTGATCTTGAGATGACCTTGAACTTTGTGGGATGTGTCTGAGTGAGGTCACTTCCAACCCCTACAGTTCTAAAGGGCAATTTCATCACAGAACCACAGCAGTGGGAAAATGCACCCAAACACAGCAAGCAAGAATAAATGGAGAAGAAAAAGACCTTGCTGGCAAGAAGTTAACTTCAGCCTGAGACAAGGTACCTCAAAAGGCTAAACTACGTATTTTGTACGAGCAGCATAAGGTTTGAACACTCCACCACTACCCTCCTTAGAGACCACTGGCATGGATCAAAAAGAGAAGAAAAACTAAAGGGTAATCTAGATGAAGACATAGGTTGGACAGGCTTTGTCTTTTGGAGTGACATTCCTACTTATTGAAATCCCTAGCTATAGAAAGTGGGAAATATTCAGGTATGTGATACGTATGCAATATAATCCAGGGATTAAGAAACAGGGCATAAGAGGGCTTCATTCATACAAAAAAGGTGATACCTGCCATTCGGTAAAGACATCTCCCAGGCCATCCCAGAATAGAACATCTGAGTTGTGCTAATTATGCTTCGAACAGAGGAAAACGGACTGAACGCCCTGAAAAATTGCCAAAGACTCCAGCCACCCAAGACATGGACTGTTCTCCATGCTCCTGTACGGCAGGTGGAACCGGCGCATCAAGGCTCAGAACAACAGACTTCTAAACGGCTTCTATACACTGGCCATAAGACTGTTAAATGCCGAAAAACTACTGCTCCCCCCCACACCCCTGCTAAAATTATTATTGATTAAATGTATTATTACCACTACGCTGCTGTTCATTGATTATTGATTGCAAGTACCATTAGTATCTATCTATTCTCTCCTGGTACTGGCCACTATTACTCCTGTTCACATGTAAAGTATACACTGAGTATACAAAACATTAGGAAGATCTGCTCTTTCCGTGATATAGACCGGCCAGGTGAATCCAGATGAAAGCCATGATCCCTTATTGATGTCTTAAATCCACTTCAATCAGTGTAGATGAAGGGGAGACGGGTTCAAATTTTTAAAGAGTCTATTGACGCACCTGCGCGTCAATCTAAGTTTATCTGTCAATCTGTCAATTTAAGCTAAAGATATCTTTTTGCATTGGATGCATCTCAATCCACTGTCTTTTTGCATTGGATGCATCTCAATCCACTGTATCTATGTCGGCCTTCCGCACCTGAGGTGAAAGGTGACAGAGCTAGAGCAGTGTTTGTCAGACCACGATCAGTCTTTTCACAAAAACGTCTGTAGCGTCCAAACAGTTTGGCCTAGAAACTAATATGACTCCACTGTGGAAAGGGGAGACTCTCATGAACACGATGGCACTCTCTGTTTTGCTTTGACCCCCACAAGTGCCACAGGACTCCTCTGAATGTAACCCATACAAATAAATAAAGATTGGAGGTAGTTCTGCGCCAACAAAAATAAGGGGGTAAATGTGTTCTAAAAAAAACAAGAATATTTCCTGAGATTTCTTATATCTCCTAGATATAGGACAGACACTTCAACACTTTATTCCTTATGAGTGACACAGCGGTCTAAGGCACTGCATCTCAGTGCAAGAGGCGTCATTACAGTCCCTGGTTCGAATACAGGCTGTATCACATCCGGCCGTGATTGTTAGTCCCATAGGGCAGCGCACAATTGGCCCAGCTGTTACGGTTTTCTTCTATCTCCTCCTCTGACGAGGTGTAGCAAGGATCGGACCAAAATGCAGCGTGGTAATTTTGATACATGTTTAATAAAGCGAATAAACACAAACAATACAAAACAACAGACGTAACGCGAAAACCTAAACAGCCTATCTGGTGCAAACTAACACAGAAACAGGAACAATCACCAACGAAAGACTCAAAGAATATGGCTGCCTAAATATGGTTCCCAATCAGAGACAACGATAAACACCTGCCTCTGATTGAGAACCACTTCAGGCAACCATAGACTTTACTAGAAAACCCCACTATACAACAATCCCAATACCTACAAAAAAAAACAAGACTAAACACACCACATAATAAACCCATGTCACACCCTGGCCTGACCAAAATAATAAAGAAAACACAAAATACTTAGACCAGGGCATGACACCAGCGCCATCCGGGTCTGGCCGGTGTAGGCCGTAATTTTAAATACGAATTTGTTCTTAACCGACTTGCCGAGTTAAACGTAAAAAAAATCGCATAAATGAATGTGTTATTCAATGCGTTTCTATGGGCTATAGTAGTTGGCCAAATTCAATATTTCCCCCAAAAATGTTTTATCCCTCCATATGTTAGCTTAGTAGTACACCCCTGTTCTGAGAGCAAAAGGGGTCCCCAATGTTTAGTACACTGTGTATATTACCACAAGTATATAACCATCAGTATTTATATACTCGTGCTACCAGTCACTTTCCAGCCCTGTTTACATGTATATCCACCTATCACACACACGCCACCATGCACCCACCCGTCACTGTTAAATATTATTATTATTATTTATCCTGCTACCAGTCAATTTCTCCTAATCCCCCTCCTACATTTCCATATCTACCTCAAACTACTCCAGTATCCCTGCACATTGTAAATGTGGTATTAGCACTGATCCTTTGTATAGCTTCCTCTTTTATTTATTGTATCTTCTTTATTATAATTTACTATGAGTTATTATTTAGATATTGATTTATGCACTGTTGGGGTTAGAGCTTGCAAGTTAAGCATTTTACTGTACGTGTGTCACGTCCTGACCTTAGTTCCTTTTTTATGTCTCTATTTGGTTTGGTCAGAGTTGGGTGGGCAATCTATGTTCTTTATTTCTATGTTTTGTGTTTCTATGTGTTGGCCGGGTATGGTTCTCAATCAGGGACAGCTGTCTATCTTTGTTTCTGATAAGGAATCATACTTAGGCAGCCTGTTTTGCCACCTTAGGTTGTGGGATGTTGTTTTTTGTTAGCTCTGTGTAGCCTTCAGAATGTGACGGTCATTGTTCTTGTGTTGTTTTGTTTGGTGTTCGGATTAAATAAAGAATCATGAACACGTACCATGCTGCACCTTGGTCCACTTCTTCTGACGAGCGTGACACCCCTGCCCTTCTTCTTCCCAGAGAGATATTTGTTCCTGTCTGCGAGATGAACTGAGGACCCATCTGGCTGTACAGACTCAGACAGTATATCCCTAGAGAGCCATGCTTCCGTGAAACAGACTGTTACAATCCCTAATGTCTCTTTGGAAGGAAATACTCCCTCTGAGCTCATCAACTTTATTGTTCAGTAACTGAACATTAGCGAGTAATATACTCGGAAGCGGTGGGTGGTGTGCGCACCTCCTGAGTCGGACTAGAAGTCCACTCAGAGTACCTTTTTTCCACCATCTGTGTTTAGGATCAGCCTCTGGAATCAGTTCAATTTCGTACTGGGGGGTACGAAGGATCAGACTATTATTGCTGGTGGTAATGCTGGTGAGTTACCACCGCTCTGATATCCAAAAGTTCTACTTGGCTGTATGTCATAACACAAATTAATTCCTGGACTAATAATTTAAGAAATAACACATAAAAATCAAAATTTCCTAAGAACCACGGCAGCCCTATTCATCAGCTCCATTTTTGTTTTCAAACTAGAGATTTCGTGGCTAATTGAGGTAAAATAATAATTCTGCTCAGAATATGCGTGTATAACCTACACATTGACACATCCAGCCCAAAGCAGAAGATTTAAAAAATACAAAGTTCCAGAGTTTGTCTTTAACAAGTGAGCAAGAAGGGAGATTAGCTCTTCTGACTGTCTGGGAGATGTAGAGAAAAGGTTAATGCTACTAATGGGAACAGGGGAGGGAGGAAAGAGGAGAGGAGCCCGATGAGGAGGGTGATGTAACCGTGCAAAGACTTAAATGGTTAGATAAAGTAGTTCTAGGTTACTTTCTATCCAGGTTGGGCCTCAGTTTGACACCAGCATAATATGAATTAATATAGTGATAGAAGTCATTGCAATGTTCTCCAGAAAAATATCACAGCAGGGTTAAATCAGTTAAACTTGGACAAGGAAAAATCTGGGAAGTGAGTAAGGTGTGATGAAACAGCATCCAGAGGCTTTCATTGTGTTACTGTTACACATTTCAAAATTGTAAACAGATATCCTCCCCCGACAACGGAAAGGAAGGATGCCAGAAAACAACCAGCCACAGACTACAGCACAAAGTTCCAAGATGTAGTTTCGCCAAGTAATTCAACAAGATAAAACTGTGACAAGGAGCCTTGAGAAACCTGGACGGTCTCCAGTCAAATCTTAGCCAGCCAAAACGTAATTTAAACACCCATTTAAAACGAATGAATTACTTGTTATTTAAGCAATAAGGCACGGGGGTGTGGTATACGGCCAATATACCACGGCTAAGGGCTGTTCTTAAGCACGACGCAACGCGGAGTGCCTGGACACAGCCCGTAGCAGTTGTATGGTGACCATATACAACAAACTCCAGAGATTCCTTATTGCTATTATAAACTGGTTACCAACGTAATTAGAGCAGTAAAATGCCATTTTTTTTGTCATACCCGTGGAATACGGTCTGATATACCATGGCTGTCAGTCGGTCAGCTTTCAGGGCCTGAACCACCCAGTTTATAATTCATCTTTTGACCTGGCAACCACATTTACCTCATCATCACGTTGGAAGCGACGAAGATGACGTTGGAGTGTGAAAACACACAACAAAGCTGGTCACAGGCCAGGGAAAGCAATTTACCTGCTGATAAGCCCGGCAAATGAAGGAGAGAAGCTGCCTTAACAAATACAGAGGTTAGTAGCAGAGGCAATGGAAGGCAATGGGAGGCGTAACTGTCCATTTTCGCCCCAGGGATTGCTGTATTATTTAATGTCTCAGACACACATAATTAGCCAAGCAATCATGTACATGAAAATGCCTAAATGATCAGGATCAGAAGGAACTGGTGTAGCTACGTATCAATGACGGCATCTGTTACACTAACTATGGAGTCACTTTTGGTCTGAATCAAGGAAGGCAGTTGTCCAAGTTAGGCCTTAATATATCATAGTCACACGAAATAACACAAAAAAACAGGACATGTTGTGAGAAATCCTATGCTACTAAGACATTTAAAAATATATACATATATTTTACCTTTATTTAACTAGGCAAGTCAGTTAAAGAACAAATTCTTATTTTCAATGACGGCCTAGGAACAGTGGGTTAACTGCCTTGGTCTGGGGCAGAACGACAGATTTTTACCTTGTCAGCTCGGGGATTCAATCTTGCAAACTTTCGGTTTAATAGTCCAACGCTCTAACCACTAGGCTACTTGTCGCCACATCATAAGCCAATCACAAATGACCGTGAAAAACCCCAACTTGTTCACCAACAGCAAACGTTACTAGTTCATCGATCTTGATTTCATTTTATGTTGGTTTCATCTTAGAATGAGGCGAAGCTGTACCCGTGTCAAGGCCCCCTCTGTCCTGGATTGAGTGTATGTTTAGCGTGGAAGTTCTAAGCGAAAGGTCAATATGAAGGGTTCCAGTCAGTGCTGTGAGCTTGTAACCAATCCACTAACATCAGCCATTTATCCTCTCACCACCGAGGACCTGTCCGAGCTGATCGAATATGACACTGGGTGAGCTAAGGCTGCAAATTCAATTTGGCAAGATGGGAGGGAACCCTTCGCCCATATTCAATTTAGAAACAACTTCCCTTTATTGAGTGGTGACAATAATTACTGATACATCATGGTGACAGGTTCATTATAGCAGCTGTGGTGACGCTCCGTGGAGGTGATGCAAGCTGCGTACCGAATAACACCCTATTCCCTGAATAGGGGCTCTGGTTAAAAGCAGGGCACTTTATCTGGAATAGGGTGCCACTTGGGATGCATACGCAGCGTTGCAGCCATCAAGGGACCTTTAAATTATTTTCTCCAATGACAGAGAGGAGCCTGGCGGTCATGCAGGGCGCCCGGTAGAACGTGTTGGGGACAAGGACACACCGCACAGTCTGACAAATTAAGGCCAGCATGTGAATCACTCTTAAGGCTTTGGTATACACAGAGATGTATACCCACTTATAAGAACACACAAACCGAATACACACACACGCACCAAACACACACAACAAACACACACACACACACACACACACACACACACACACCCTTTACGTAGAGGAAGGGTGAAAGCGTATGCAGAGTGAGGACACCTTCACTTAGAGGGTAGTAGAGGACAGCCAATCACACCCACTGATATGACAGCACCTCTTGATGGATGGCCCCGCCTCCTCTGATTAGCACTGAATGTTCCTTCACTCACAGAACAAGGAGATATGCTTAACTAAGGTTTGGAAGCTGGAGACTTGAAGGGCGCGTTCCAAACGGAAACCTATTCCCTATTTAGTACACCACACAGGGAATAGGACACCATTTGGATCTCAGCCGAAGTCTCAACGGCACCAGTGATCAGGGGATAAAGGCATTACCGTGGTCCTATTCGTCATCGCCCATTTTCTTAATCAATCCAATGAACTGAAGGGGGAAATTAAACCCCTTTTCCACAGAGAAAGGACAAGTTCTGCATCTGAGCCAAAACTACTATTGATTGAAAAAGTATTTGAAAATGCAAACTAATAGGAAGGAACAGAAAACTTTGCTAAATGATACAACTGAAACTTTATCGCCATTGAAACAGAGCCAATGGTTGTTTGTCCCAGACTTGGATACCTTAGTAAGGTGATAGTAGTGATGACAAGCTGGAAGTTTCTTGCTTATCCCAACATACACTCATATTGGACTGCCTTTGTGGTCTCAAATTATCTAGCTACCTGCATCTCTCTGGCTCATAGTTATACACACTACCAGTCAAAAGTTTGGACACCTACTCATTCAAGGGTTTTTCTTTATTTGTTCTATTTTATACATTGTAGAATAATAGTGAAGACATCAGAACTATGAAATAACACATAGAATAATGTAGTAATGAAAATAGTGTTAAACAAATCCAAATATGTTTTAGATTCTTCAAAGTAGTCACCCTTTACCTTGATGACATCTTTGCACACTCTTGGCATTCTTTCAACCAGCTTCACCTGGAATCCTTTTCCAACAGTCTTGAAGGAGTTCCCACATATGCTGAACACTTGTTGGCTGATTTTCCTTCACTGTGCGGTCCAACTCATCCCAAACTATCTCAATTGGGTTGAGGTCGACTGATTGTGGAGGCCAGGTCATCTGATGCAGCACTAAATCACTCTCTAAGTGCGACTGAAATGTTCCGGATTGACTGACCTTCATGTCTTAAAGTAATGATAGACTGTCATTTCTCTTGGCTTATTTGAGCTGTTCTTGCCATAATATGGACTTGGTATTTTACCACATTTGGCTATCTTCTGCATCTTTTGTATACCACCCCTACCTTGTCACAACACAACTGATTGGCTCAAACGCATTGAGAAGGAAAGAAATTCCACAAATTAACTTTTAACAAGGCACACATGTTAATTGAAATGCATTCCAGGTGACTACCTCATGAAGCTGGTTGAGAGAATGCCAAGAGTGTGCAAAGCTGTCATCAAGGCAAAGGTAGCTACTTTGATGAATCCCAAATATAAAATATTTGAGTAGGTGTATATATAAATACACCTTCTGCCTTTTCAGCTGATAGGCCATTAGCTTAGCTACCTTGTAATAACATGAAAATCTCTCTGAGCGATTCACTATGGCCTGTTTTGGAGACCATAGCAGTATTGCACTTGATAACCCTGTTTGATTGTGATGGGGGGGTTGGGTTTCTCAGAAAACTAGAACACTCCAAACGTCATTCATTTGATCTAATCTAAATATCATGTAAACAATGCGTGGTCCTCCCTGTGGCTGTACGGAATCATCCTTAATAAATACATGAATAATACATAATTAACTCCTAACAGGGGGTGAGCACTGAGGGACATGATGTTGTCTGTAATTAGGATAAATACATACATATTTTTCTCTTACAAATATCAATCAAAACAGCGCTTAAATTGAAATTAACATGATAATGGAATGGAAATGTACTGTATATTTACAGGTTTATATATCACAGTTTATCTCCATTTATCTCCATCGTGTGGATCTAATCATCTAATCATTAGATTAATCATTAGAAACATTAGATTCAAGAGGTCTTTGGAGGGCTCTGTGACTTTTCAAAGTCAGCAGTGTGTTGGCGTCAACAAAGCACAAGCACCTATCACTTTCAGGCTTGGTTGGTTCAATGACCTTCTACATGGACAGCCTGAAAGAGGGAGAGCCACTGAAGCAACACTAGAAAACAAATTCCACTTGACTATCAACACACTGGTAAGTGCGGCGAAAAAAATTCAACCTCAATTACCCATACCATCACGCCAATGTGTGCTGTGTGGGCTGTGCAAATGCAGCGCTGCGTATTCACAACCATTTTCGTTATATGAGGTGGGCAGACGAGAAGGCAGTACCGTAGCTCTGCTCTCTACAAAGGGCAAATGCAATACTTCCAAATCCATCAATCGCTGTGATCAGGGGATAAGGCATCATGGTCCTACTCGTCATCGCCCATTTCCTTAATTAATCCAACATACAGAAGGAGGAAATGACACGCCTTTTCCACAGAGAAAGGACAAGTTCTGCATTTGAGTGAAAGCTACTGCTGATTGACAAAGTATTTGAAAATAGGAAGAAATTGTCACGCGTGCTCCCGCTCTCCCTCTGGCGCTCAGGCTGCCATTATTACGCACACCTGTCACCATCATTACGAGCAGCTGCACAATATGGGACTCACCTGGACTCCTTTGATGATTGACTTCCCTATTTCGGTCTGCTCCTCACTTTGTTCCCGGTGTCAGCATTAATGTCGTTATGTGTTCATGTCCAGACACTGTCCTGTCCTATGATTGTTGCTAATTAAATGTTCACTCCCTGTACTTGCTTCTCGTCTACCAGCGTCGAGCCTTACAGAAATAGAGAACTTTACTCAACAATAAACCTGAAACAGTAGCTCTGCTCTCTATAAAGGTCAAATGCAATACTTAGAAATCAAATCCATCTCCAGATTTACGTCTGTGGGACAGTAATGGGGGTGGCCGGTAGTTTAGCGGTTAAACGCGATTAACCCCCCAAAAAATCGCTGATTTGAAACCCCGAGCCAACAAGGTGGAAAAATCTGCCGTTCTGCCCTTGAGCCAAGCAGTTAACCCCCACCACCCCCTAAACTGCTCCCCTGGATGTCAATTAAGGCAGCCCCACGCACCTCTCTGATTCAGAGGGGTTGGCTTAAATGCGGAAGGCACATTTAGGTTGAACTCATTCAGTTGCGCAACTAACTACTGTAGTTATCCCCTTTTCCCTAATGAAAGTCAACTCCCCTTTCTTTTTTATATATTTCTGTACACAATCAGCTTAAATTGATTTAGGGGTGGCTAATAAAAAGTGTCTAGCTTCTAAGAACTTCTAGAGGACGAGGGAAAACTACGGCAGCAGAAATGCAAGACGAACTGAACTGTACAACGTGAAGGTGAGGGCGGCTAAAGAAGGGATCTTTATTATATGGAATGTTCCAGGCGTTTAGGTGTATTAAGCCTAAGGCAATCAGGGCTTTAGGTGTAATAAGCCTAAGGGAATCAGGGCTTTAGGTGTAATAAGCCTAAGGGAATCAGGGCTTTAGGTGTAATAAGCCTAAGGCAATCAGGGCTTTAGGTGTAATAAGCCTAAGGCAATCGGGGCTTTAGGTGTATTAAGCCTAAGGCAATCGGGGCTTTAGGTGTAATAAGCCTAAGGCAATCAGGGCTTTAGGTGTAATAAGCCTAAGGGAATCAGGGCTTTAGGTATAATAAGCCTAAGGGAATCAGGGCTTTAGGTGTAATAAGCCTAAGGGAATCAGGGCTTTAGGTGTATTAAGCCTAAGGGAATAAGGGCTTTAGGTGTAATAAGCCTAAGGGAATCAGGGCTTTAGGTGTAATAAGCCTAAGGAAATCAGGGCTTTTGGTGTAATAAGCCTAAGGGAATCAGGGCTTTAGGTGTATTAAGCCTAAGGGAATCAGGGCTTTAGGTGTATTAAGCCTAAGGGAATCAGGGCTTTAGGTGTATTAAGCCTAAGGGAATCAGGGCTTTAGGTGTATTAAGCCTAAGGGAATCAGGGCTTTAGGTGTATTAAGCCTAAGGGAATCAGGGCTTTATGTGTATTAAGCCTAAGGGAATCAGGGCTTTATGTGTATTAAGCCTAAGGGAATCAGGGCTTTAGGTGTATTAAGCCTAAGGGAATCAGGGCTTTAGGTGTAATAAGCCTAAGGGAATCAGGGATTTAGGTGTATTAAGCCTAAGGGAATCAGGGCTTTAGGTGTATTAAGCCTAAGGGAATCAGGGCTTTAGGTGTGTTAAGAATAAGGGAATCAGGGCTATAGAAGTACGAGAGGTTAGAGGGTGGACAGTGAATAAGGGCTTTAGTGGTTGCTTGCCTGAATTAAAGGGGAGGGGCTATTGGTCAGCCAAAGGCCTAGTGTTGTGCTGAATTAAGGGGATGGGCTAGATATTGGTGGGACAGGTGTACCTGTGGCAGTTGCGGAGTCCTCCTTGTCACGCTCCTCGTGCCACTGCATGGTCCGGTGATAGCTGAGCATCACCTCCCATAATGCCTTGCACAGGTCGCTCAGGCAGGGGAAGTAGCTGTCTGGAGTGATGTGCTGTGGATGACACAGAAAAGATGGAGACAAAAATGGAAAAAGAGAGTGGGAGGGAGGGAGAAATTAAGTGGGAGAGAAAAAGAGAGTGGGAGAGAAAGAGAGGTGTTAGATACACTTCCTGTTTTTTCTTCCTGTGAGGTCACAATGAAGAAATGATGTGATTGCCAGACATCAATTATTAGCCCAGCACCTAAAGATGTACATATGCTCACAACCATTTCTGTGGAGTTATTTTAGACCTCAGGACTTGATGTGTAGCCTATAAGGGTGGGTTTGTTTAACACCCAAACCGTCAGAGGCCAGAAAAGGATGAAATGCCACTGAACGTAATTGGCCACAAATTTCTACTGATCATCCATAATCAAGGAGAACTTTGATATATAACAGTCCAAATAATGAACCTGAAACTATTACATCGACGACAACGTCGAACACTATTAAAATCCTTGTGCCTGACCCCCCCAAAAAATAAAAGTCCAAAGAAATGTATTATATTGTACATAGACCTTTAGTAGGCCCATCAAAACATGACCTGCCTCTTGTGGCACAATTTCAGGCACAAAGCAATCTAGTAATACTTTTTGGCCAACCTCAACATAGCAGCTAGCATCGTCATAACTCTCTATGGCTGGCATTGAGAGGCTCGCCCCATCAAGCCCAGCGGTGCACAGAGCTCCGAGGCTACATACCTCGTGGCCTGACACAGATCAAGGAACATTTCTCCAGCCATAGTTTTCAACACCGTCAGAGACTAAAGAGTCATCATTGCATTCTGAAAGGAGTCTGCTGCCGCTCACCAGAAGCTCTATGATGCCAATTGTTTTAAACATAGCTCCGCGTGTGAGACCTCCTGTTCCCTCTACCAGGCAGCTGTAAATTACCGACAGCAAGCCACGCACACCAGGGGTTTCTGCAGGGACAAACAGTGCATAGCAACACTGACCCTGGCTGTGGGAAAGCTAACAGGAGCGAAGGGTTACGGATCAATTTATGTATTGCAGCCGTCTCTCACTCCCCTCTCAGAGTTTACCGCCAGCCTGTAAATTAGAGGAAGCCAGGGTTCAGGCTGCCAGACCCACCCGGCTGCCAGACCCACCCGGCTGCTCAGACCCAACAGGCTGCCAAACTCTTTCTCCGAGTGCCTCTGGGTGAGAGAATTCACAATCGCAAACAGCGAGTCGAGTGAATGATATCATTCAGTGACCCCACCCCATGAGTTTGGTTAAATGTAAAAAAAAAAAAAAAATGTTGAAACCGAGGGGAAGGTAATACTAACATAGAGCCCTCTGAGCCCTCTGAGCCTCCTGACTGGCATAGCGGTCTAAGGCACTGCATTGCAGTGCTAAAGGCGTCACTACAGATCCGGGTTCGATCCCGGTCTGTGTCGCAGTCAGACGCAACCCGGGAAACCCATGAGGCAGTGCACAATTGGCCCAGCGTCGTCCGGGTTAGGGGAATGTTTGGCCGGCCAGGATGTCCTTGTCCCATCGCGCTCTAGCGACTCCTGTGGTGCGCCGGGCACATGCACGCTGACACGGTTGTCAGTTGGACGGTGTTTCCTCCTACACATTGGTGCGGCTTCATGTTTCGCTTGACTTGATCCGACCAGGGTCTCTAGTGACACCTCTAGCACTGAGATGCAGTGCCTTAGACTGCTGCGCCACTCGGGAGCCCCATCTCATCCAAAATATATTCTATTGGGTTTTATCAGCAACAAAGTTCAGATACGCTATGGTGTTCATTGCTCAATTGGTTTCAAAGGACCAAATGTGCATCCCCAATCCAGTACATTACTACCACCAGCCTGTACCGTTGACACCAGGCCGGATGGGGCCATGGACTCATGCTGTTTACACCAAATTCTGACTCTGCCATCAGCATGACACAATAGGAACTGGGATTCGTTGGACAAGGCAATGTTTTTCCACTCCTCATTTGTCCAGTGTTGGTGATTGCGTGCCCACTGGAGTCACTTTTTCTTGTTTTTAACTGATGGAACCTGGTGTGGTCTTCTGCTGCAATAGCCCATCCGTGACAAAGATCAACTAGTTGTGCGTTTCGAGATGCCGTTGAGGAGACTCTCAGTTAGATAGCAAATGTTCAGTTTTTCCTGAAAGATTATTTGTTTAGGAGAAATCGCTCCGTTTGGTGCGTCACGTTTGGCTACCAAAAAACCCCGAAAATTCAGTCATCAAAACGCCAAACTTTTTTCCAAATTAACTCCATAATATCGACTGAAACATGGTAAACGTTGTTTAGAATCAATCCTCAAGGTGTTTTTCACATATCTCTTCGATGATATATCGTTCGTGGAAGTGTGCGTTCTCCTCTGAATCTCATGGGAAAATGCCTCCAGTTGAAGATTACGCACCAATTTAGACAAAGGACACCGGGCGGATCCCTGGTAAATGTAGTCTCTTATGGCCAATCTTCCAATGATATGCCTACAAATACGTCACAATGCTGCAGACAACTTGGGGAAACGACAGAAAGGGCAGGCTCATTCCTGGCGCACTCACAGCCATATAAGGAGACAATGGAAAACAGAGCCTCAAAAATTCTGCTCATTTCCTGTTTGAAGTTTCATCTTGGTTTCGCCTGTAGCATGAGTACTGTGGCACTCACAGATAATATCTTTGCAGTTTTGGAAACGTCAGAGCGTTTTCTTTCCAAAGCTGTCAATTATATGCATAGTCGAGCATCTTTTCGTGACAAAATATTGCGCTTTAAACGGGCACGTTTTTTTAATCCATAAATTAAAAGAGCGCCCCCTATATCCAAGAAGTTAATAAACACGTTTAGAATCTTTAGGCATCCAAGCATACAAGATGCATATAAGCCACTGACGCGCGCCTTGGCAACGTCTACTGTACATTTAAAAAGTCTCATAAATAATGAGATCAATCAATTGAATGTAGACCATCACAATAAATCCAATATTTATTTTAGTCAGGTCTAAAGAAACATTATGATACAAAGAAGAACAGAATGAGTTGGCCTACTGTATGTTATCTGACTATGCTCAATGCTCCATGTAGGCTTGTACATTTAGCTGACAAGATATGCTTATAAGTCCCATGCCAGTCTTTTATATTATATGATTTTATAGTAAGAAGAATATAATTTAACCTAGCTGAATAAAATACAAAGGATATTTTTCCCATTCCGGAGCGAATGTGCATATGAAGTTGCTATTTTGAGCGTAAAAGTAAACATAAATATGCTAGATTTAGAATTATTAGTCAACTTAGATGCGAATGATACAGACCTAAGAATGTGTTAGAAATCAGAACATAATAGGCTGCATGGTGCAACTAAAGGCTATTGATGATTTGAGAAAGTCACAAAAAAAGCTTGAGCTCTGTTCCTTGCCTCAGGCTGCACAGCTGTTCTCTCATCAAGTGATCTTATTTTCACCCGACTATTCTCAATGAATCTTTACTAATATGTCAAATGTGTTTAGATTTAAAATGTATCAAATGGGCAGGAACAGGGGCAGGGGAAAATAAACGTCATCTGTATGTGCTGGAATAATGAAGGGATGCACCCCTATAAAACGTTTCCCCGTGCAGGATACTCATTAGCAATGAGTTGTTCAGTTGGTAAAACCTCTCACATTAACATTCAACAACAGTCACTGGGACAATTAGCTGAGTAGTTAAACCACAATAAACAGACACGAAGCAGCTTAACTATAGTCCTCCCGAAGTGTAGAATAAACCCTTCTAAAAAATAAATCCCCCCCAAAAAAGACAACAGACAAATTATTCTGATGGGAAAATATTTTTTAGATTTACACAAACACTGGTATCATGGGGTGAAATGGTCACATGACCATGTCTCACACATGGACTATTTAAAAGTCACCTACGAACAAGCCACCCAGCACATGGGGTGTATTCACAGGGAACCAAATGGAAGTAAAACGGGGAGGGACTAATGTAAACTTGTCCAATAAGAAACACTTGTTTTAGCTGCAAAAACGTTTGTTGCAAAGTGTTTTGCTACAGTTTGCCAAGTTCCTGGCTGCCCTTACCAATAACCTAGTATGGCATCATGTGATGCAATCAGTGAGTTTGTGGATGTTGACGCTGTCTGTCCCCTCGTGAGATGTTTGAGATGGAGCTAATATCAGACAACACAGAGCCTAATAGAGGAGCAGCTATAGCAGCCTAAAACAATCACGCCTCTCCTCTCACGCCTCAGTACACACAATATCACACAGACACACACAGCTGACCATTTCATCTCAGCCAATTCCATATCTTTCTAATGCCTGCCACCATACTTAGAAGCAATAACAGCGTGTCACTGATGTGTCAAGCATTCCTTTACTGTGGGATATTATGAGAATTTTGCTATTCTTGGAGACAAAAACGGGTTAATCCCAAGACAATATGTCACCAATAATACTTCCAGATTTCAAAAGCATGATTCAGTGCCTTTAGAATGTATTCATACCCCTTGACTTATTCCACCTTTTGTTGTGTTACAGACTGAATCTAAAATGGATTAAATAAATAAAAATCTCACCCATCTACACACAATACCCCATAATGACAAAGTGAAAACATGTTTTTAGAAATCTTTGCAAATGTATTGAGAATGAAATACAGACATATTTAATTTGCATAAGTATTCACACCCCTGAGTCAATACTTTGTAGATCTATCTTTGGTGGCGACTACAGCTTTGAGTCGTCTGGATTTTGGGATTTTCTTCCTCACAGATTTTCTCAAGCTCTGTTAAGTTAGATGGGGAGTGGCGGTGAACAGCAATCTTCAAGTCTTTCCACAGATTTTCAATGGGATTCAAGTCTGGGCTTTGGCTGGGTCACAAGGACTTTCACATTCTTGTTCTGAAGCCATTCCAGTGTTGCTTTGGCTGTGTGCTTGGGATCATTGTCTTGTTGGACCGTAAAATCTTCGCCCCTGTCTAAGGTTGTTTCCACTCGGAAGTAGGTTCTCATCAAGGATTTTCCTGTATTTGGCTCCATTCAATGTTCCCTCTATCCTTACCAGTCTCCCAGTCCGTGCCGCTGAAAAGCATCCCCATAGCATGATGCTGCCACCACGCTTCAAGGTAGGGATCGTGTTAGACAGGTGATAAGCTGTGCCTGGTTTTATCCAGACAGCGCTATGCATTCAGACCCAAGACTTACATTTTTGTCTCATCAGTCCACAGAATCTGTTGCCTTATGCTCCCAGAGTCTTTCACGTGCCTTTTTGCAAAACTCCAGCCGTGCTGTCACGTGTCTTTTTTTCAGGAGTGGCTTCCGTCTGGTCACTCTCCCAGATTGGTGAAGTGCTATAGAGTCTTTCTGGCATATTCTCCAATCTCAGTCAAGGAACTCTGTAGTTCTGTCAGAGTGGTTATTGAGTTCTTGGTCACCTCCCTGACCAAGGTTCTTCTTGCCCAGTTTCTCAGTTTGGTTGGACAGCCAGCTCTAGGCACTGCAAATATTGTCTGGGTAGTTCCATATTCTTTCAATTTCCCAATCATGGAGACCACTGTGTCCTTGGAAACGTTCAACACACTCTAGAAACTGTTTTATACCCTTCCCAGATATATGCCTCATCACAATTCTACAGTTCCTTGAACTTAATGGTATAGTTTCTGCTCTGACATGCACTGTCAACTGTGGGACCTTATATAGACAGGTGTGTTCCTTTCTAAATAATGTCCAAACAACTGAATTGGCCACAGGTGGACTCCAATCAAGTTGCAGCGACATCAAGGGATGATCAAAGGAAATTGGATGCACCGGAGTTCAATTTGGAGCATCATAGCAAAGAGGTGTGAATACTTATGTAAATGAGATATTTCTGTGTTTGTAATGCAACAAGATGTGGAATAAGTCCAGGGGTATGAATACTTTCAGAAGGCACTGTGTACCATGTTTAATATCTCAGATTGAGGAGACAAAAGTAAATTGCCTCCCCCATCCAACCCCAGTGGCTACCTGTTATCAAAGTGTTAAATTAGTGATCCACATCCTAGAGGACTATCAATGGTCCAGCCCTGCCATTTGATGGTGATGCTCTCCTGCTATGGTAGGAAATATCACAGCACATTGCCAGGCAACTGGGACTAGTTGGCAGGAGAAAGGGGTCGCAGGGCCTCTGTGATCTTTAGTAGGTCTTCCTTCCAAGCCCCCCCCCAGGGGGTTAGCCTCAGCCGGGCAGACCAGAGGAACAGCCAGCTGGACACACACAGACACTACACCTGCTCCGGGTAAGGTCCCAGCTGGGTGTTTTATCTCCAGAGAGTATTCTCTACACCGCCAGAGGGCAGGTTGGATTTGATGTATGGAGAGGCACTGGAGTCCGATCACTGGATCATTCAGACAGAGAGCTGAGTACAGTGTTTTGGGGCGGCTAGGGTCGGAGGGAGATGAGGTGGCTTAAATTCCTGTCCTTTTTTTAGCTGATTCACTTCCATTTTGAGATGTGATCATAGTGCTTTCCCAAACTGCAGAGGATGGGAAAAAAACGGCACCCTGCCTACTGCCTACTAGTCAGCAATCTGCAGATCTGCCGAGCCAGCAAAGCACAACATCATCTCCTCCTCCTTCTCCTTCATCAATGTGCAGCTAGCCTTCTCAAGGACAATACAACACATTCATTCAGTCATGGTGGCAACACTGGCAGGCCACTGCACTGCCCACACCTCAGTTACAGTGATGTTTCACGACAAAATCAAACTATGTCAGAAGCTGGTGGCATGTCTTGTGGGGTATGCATGGTTGTCTGAGACGTTTTGACAAGCTGTGTGCACCGAGGTGTCTGTTTAAGCTACTAGCACACAGCTTGTCACAGCTTCTTACAAAAACAATTAGTGATGAAGTCAATCTTTCCTCCACTTTGAGCCATGAGAGATTTACAGTCGTGGCCAAAAGTGTTGAGAATGACACAAATATTAATTTACACAAAGTCTGCTGCCTCAGTGTTTAGATATTTTTGTCAGATGTTACTATAGAATACTGAAGTATAATTACATGCATTTCATAAGTGTCAAAGGCTTTTATTGACAACTACATGACGTTGATACACAGAGTCATTATTTGCAGTGTTGACACTTCTTTTTTAAGACCGCTGCAATCCGCCCTGTAATGCTGTCAATTAACTTCTGGGCCACATCCTGACTGATGGCAGCCCATTCTTGCATAATCAATGCTTGGAGTTTGTCAGAATTTGTGGGTTTTTGTTTGTCCACCCGCCTCTTGAGGATTGACCACAAGTTCTCAATGGGATTAAGGTCTGATTAAGGTCTGTTTCCTGGCCATGGACCCAAAATATCGATGTTTTGTTCCCCGAGCCACTTAGTTATCACTTTTGCCTTATGGCAAGGTGCTCCATCATGCTGGAAAAGGCAATGTTCGTCACCAAACTGTTCCTGGATGGTTGGGAGAAGTTGCTCTCGGAGGATGTGTTGGTACCATTCTTTATTCATGGCTGTGTTCTTAGGCAAAATTGTGAGTGAGCCCACTCCCTTGGCTGAGAAGCAACCCCACACATGAATGGTCTCAGGATGCTTTACTGTTGGCATGACACAGGACTGATGGTAGCGCTCACCTTGTCTTCTCTGGACAAACTTTTTTTCCGGATGCCCCAAACAATCGGAAAGGGGATTCATCAGAGAAAATGACTTTACCCCAGTCCTCAGCAGTCCAATCCCTGTAACTTTTGCAGAATATCAGTCTGTCCCTGATGTTTTTCCTGGAGACACCTGCCTGCTGCCATTCCTGAGCAAGCTCTGGACTGGTGGTGCCCCGATCCCGCAGCTGAAACAACTTTAGGAGACGGTCCTGGCGCTTGCTGGACTTTCTTGTGCACTCTGAAGCCTTCTTCACAACAATTGAACCGCTCTCCTTGAAGTTCTTGATGATCCGATAAATGGTTGATTTAGGTGCAATCTTACTGGCAGCAATATACTTGCCTGTGAAGCCCTTTTTGTGCAAATCAATGATGATGGCATGTGTTTCCTTGCAGGTAACCATGATTGACAGAGGAAGAACAATGACTCCAAGCACCACCCTCCCTTTGAAGCTTCCAGTCTGTTATTCAAACTCAATCAGCATGACAGAGTGATCTCCAGCCTTGTCCTTGTCAACACTCACACCTGTGTTAACGAGAGAATCACTGACATGATGTCAGCTGGTCCTTTTGTGGCAGGGCTGAAATGCAGTGGAAATGTTTTTTGGGGATTCAGTTCATTTGCATGGCAAAGAGTGACTTTGCAATTCATCTGATCACTCTTCATAACATTCTGGAGTATATGCAAATTGCCATCTTACAAACTGAGGCAGCAGACTTGGTAAAAATTTATATTTGTGTCATTCTCAAAAATTTAGGCCACGACTGTACATGCATATTATTAATGTTAGCTCTCTGTGTACATTTATTGGCTAGCTGTGCTGCCCTGTTCTGCCCTGTTGTTGAAACAAAAACACTTGTGTCATTTACCAAGACAACTCCTCTGAGTACAAAAAAAATCATAGTACCATGGTCTTTAACAAACCATCAGTCATTCCTGGCTATATGACTTGCAAGGAGGGCACACAACCGGCCATTACAGAAAGGCCTTATAGAGTATGATGCTCAGAGCGGGTGACCATGTGTGGCAGCGTGACACAGCGGTAGTGCTCCAGCATGGAGGGCTTTCATGTTCAGCCACCATGCACGATGCTTCTCTTTCTCTGCTTGTGCCACTGATTACAGTATAGAAGGCTACATGCAGACTGAGCAACTCTCTCCTTTTCATTGGTTTAATTCACACTTCACTGTGTTACTCAGCAAATGCCGCTCTTTCTCCCACGTCTCTCTTCTGCTCTCAGTGATCATTGGTGCATCTCTCACAGAGCTAAGGGTCAGGAGGAATTCAAAGTCCCCTGCTGTACCATATGGGAAATGTTCCTCAGCCTTTTCCTGAGACTTCATCGCCTACCAGAGCACTAGATAAACTCATCTGGTGTTACCGTGGTGATGAGTGAAGTGCAGACCAATCTGGCACATTGAAATATTAATTACTGAAAGCCTGGATAACACTATTGTACCTAGACAGCTTGAGATGTGAACGTTGTTACGAGCTAGAGTGGGTGAATCATCATACCATGCTAGAATAAATCACCTCATTAACTCCATGCCAAGGACAATTTGGAAGACACAAACAACAGTGTCTGTTTAATCTGAGATACATGAATGACTGCTAGCTGAAAATCTACCTTCCATTCAGTTTAAGCACAAATAAATACAAACTGAGTTTAGAGAAACTAAATATGAGAGTATATGAAACAGCATATAAAATGCAAGACACAAGAAATGAGCTTCCAGGCCTGGAAATCTGGGATCATCGATGCAAATGAAAGCAGACCTTTATAAATGAGAGAACACAACAAACGGCCCCAGCATTGAGTTGTTTATTGATGCTGTTATACAAGAAGATAAACACCCTTTTTCTATCGCAGCTGGAAGGGAGGGAGATACTGGGTTATGTGTTTGGAGAAAGTATCAGTTTCACTCAATAATGATGCAAGCACAAAACACAGGACAGAGAGAGAGAGAGACTGTGAGAGATAGAGAGAGAGACTGTGAGAGTGAGAGGGAAATAAAACCAGACTTGAGCGTCCATGCCTGGAAATCTGGGAACATCAATGTAAATGAAAGCAGACCTCCTTTATGTAAATGAGAGAACACAACAAACGGCCCCAGCGTTGAATTGTTTATTGATGCTGTTACACAAGAAGATAAACACCTTTTTGTATCGCAGCTGGTGAGCATAGCTTGGCTATTGAGAGAGGCCGCCATAGGCAGACCTGTATCGCAGCTGGTGAGCATAGCTTGGCTATTGAGAGAGGCCGCCATAGGCAGACCTGAATCGCAGCTGGTGAGCATAGCTTTGCTATTGAGAGAGGCCGCTATAGGCAGACCTGTATCGCAGCTGGTGAGCATAGCTTTGCTATTGAAAGAGGCCGACATAGGCAGACCTGGCTCTTGAGAATACAGACTATGTGCACACTACCCACATAATGAGGTGGAAACCAAGCTGCACTTCCTAACCTCCTGCCAAATATATGACCATATTAGAGACACATATTTCCCTCAGATTACACAGACCCACAATGAATTTGAACAAATCTAATTTTGATAAACTCCCATATCTATTGGGTGAAATATTGAAGTGTGCCATCACAGCAGCAAGATGTGTGACCTGTTGCCACAAGAAAAGGGCAACCAGTGAAGCACAAACACCATTGTAAATACAACCCATATTTATTTCCCCTTTTTACTTGAACTATTTGCACATTGTTACACACGGTACATAGCTTAATGTAACATGTGAAATGTTTCTATTATTTTGAAACATCTATGGGGCGGCAGGGTAGCCTAGTAGTTAGAGCGTTGGACTTGTAACCGGAAGTTTGCGAGTTCAAAACCCCCAAGCTGACAAGGTACAAATCTGTCATTCTGAACAGGCAGTTAACCCACTGTTCCTAGGCCGTCATTGAAAATAAGAATTTGTTCTTAACTGACTTGCCTGGTTAAATAAAGGTTAAAAAAAAAATCGGTTTTACATGCTTTGGCAACCACGCCAATAAAGCACTTTGAATTGGACTGTGAGAGAGAGAGAAAGACAGAGGAGAAAGAGACAGAGGAGAGAGAGACAGAGAGCTGATAATGTTGTGTTGCCTCATTTGAAAGCTGATCTGAATGCTGAAAGGCCATGGAAGGTTCACCTCCACTAAGGGTTTCACAGTTCGTCACATGAACAATGGACCGTTTAATTTGTTACACAATCGAGATACTGATTGTAATAGGTGAGTGAACGTTGGGATGATAGAATGTTGATGTAATCAAGAAGATATTATCTTTATATGGCCTGGCTGGTCAAGAGATAATGCAGGTATAGGTTTAAATCCAGCCTACTGCCCTTTCACACAACGCCTCTCCAACTGTCATCCTCTCTCTCTCTTTCCCCACTGACATCCTCTCTCTCTCTTTCCCCACTGACATCCTCTCTCTCTGTCTCCACTGTCATCCTCTCTCTCTCTTTCCCCACTGTCATCCTCTCTCTCTCTGTCTCCACTGTCATCCTCTCTCTCTCTTTCCCCACTGTCATCCTCTCTCTCTCTTTCCCCACTGTCATCCTCTCTCTCTCTTTCCCCACTGTCATCCTCTCTCTCTCTGTCTCCACTGTCATCTCTCTTTCCCCACTGTCATCCTCTCTCTCTTTCCCCACTGTCATCCTCTCTCTCTCTTTCCCCACTGTCATCCTCTCTCTCTTTCCCCACTGTCATCCTCTCTCTCTCTGTCTCCACTGTCATCCTCTCTCTCTCTTTCCCCACTGTCATTCTCTCTCTCTGTCTCCAACTGTCATCCTCTCTCTCTTTCCCCACTGTCATCCTCTCTCTCTCTGTCTCCACTGTCATCCTCTCTCTCTCTTTCCCCACTGTCATCCTCTCTCTCTCTGTCTCCACTGTCATCCTCTCTCTCTCTCTTTCCCCACTGTCATCCTCTCTCTCTCTGTCTCCACTGTCATCCTCTCTCTCTCTTTCCCCACTGTCATCCTCTCTCTCTCTCTTTACCCACTGTGATCCTCTCTCTCTCTCTTTCCCCACTGTCATCCTCTCTCTCTCTGTCTCCACTGTCATCCTCTCTCTCTCTCTTTACCCACTGTGATCCTCTCTCTCTCTGTCTCCACTGTCATCCTCTCTCTCTCTTTCCCCACTGTCATCCTCTCTCTCTCTCTTTACCCACTGTGATCCTCTCTCTCTCTTTCCCCACTGTGATCCTCTCTCTCTCTCTTTACCCACTGTGATCCTCTCTATATATATTTCCCCACTATCTGTTCAATAAAAAATCTTTCAAAAATATATTTTTTGAAAAAGAGATGATTCTTATCAAACCCCATTATCATAACATAAGATACCCTTTCAACTCTGAAGGTACACTACATTACCAACAGTATGTGGACACCCCTTCAAATGAGTGGATTCGGCTATTTCAGCCAAACCTGTTGATGACAGGTGTATACATTCGAGCACACCGCCATGCAATCTCCATAGACAAACATTAACAGTAGAATGGCCATACTGAAGAGCTCATTGGCTTTCAACGTGGCACCATCATAGGGTGGCACCATCATAGGGTGCCACATTTCCAACAAGTCAGTTTGTCACATTTCTGTCCTGGTAGAGCTGCCCCGGTCAACTGTAAGTGCTGTTATTGTGAAGTGGAAACGTCTAGGAGCAACAGCGGCTCAGCCGCGAAGTGGTAGGCCACACAAGTTCACAGAACGGGACCGCAGAGTGCTAAAGTGCATAGAGCGTAAAACCATCTGTCCTCAGTTGCAACACTCACTACCAAGTTCCAAACTGCCTCTGGAAACAACGTCAGCACAATAATTGTTTGTCGGGAGCTTCATGAAATGGTCACCATGCGCAATGCCAAGCGTCGGCTGGAGTGGTGTAAAGCTCGCCGCCATTGGACTCTGGAGCAGTGGACGCTTCATCATCTGGCAGTCCGACGGACAAATCTGGGTTTGGCGGATGACAGGAGAACTCTACCTGCCTCAATGCATAGTGACAACTCTAAAGTTTGGTGGAGGAGGAATAATGATCTGGGGCTGTTTTTCATGCTTTGGGCTAGGCCCCGTAGTTCCAGTGAAGGGAAATGTTAACGCTACACCAAACAATGACATTCTAGATGATTCTGTGCTTCCAACTTTGTGGCAACAGTTTGGGGAAGGCCCTTTCCAGTTTCAGCATGACAATCCCCCCAGGCACAAAGCGAGATCCATACAGAATTGGTTTGCCAAGATCAGTGTGGAAGAACTTGACTGGCTGCACAGAGCCTTGACCTCAACCCTATCAAACACCTTTGGGATGAATTGGAACGTCGACTACGAGCCAGGCCTAAGCCTGTAATCTGTACATCTTCATCTATTACCGTAGTGCAGGTGAATAGGGTGCCATTTGGGACACAGAAAGGGAGTCCAGGAGAGGGGGGGAAAACAGACAGACAGACAGACAGACAGACAAACAGAGAGAGAAAGAGTGAGTGAGAAAGAAAGATGGCTGAAGCAGGGAAGGGGACCAATAATGATTCACAATATGATTTGACCTTTCTGTGTACCCCTTGAATTTTAATTTCAACGACTCATTGCAAAGTTCAGGACAGTAGAGAGTGCAATTTACATACTATCCTGTATATATTTTATGATGTACCCTTCAGGGGAAGGTCTCGAGGGAGTGAGTGGTAGACAAGAGAGTGTCCCTAAATCCCCAAGCAACCTTTCTCTCTTCTGAAGTTTCTAAGTCTCAAGACTTATTCCAAGACAATTTGTTGCGTATTGCTGCCTTTCCCAGGTCGGTGTAGGTACTACAGATTTATCTCATTCCCCCACACATCCATATTGACACTCAGAAGATTAAATCACAAAAACATTTCTCACAAAGCAGCTTTCCTCCATTCTCCCCTGTTCTAAAAGAAACACGGAGAGAACTTTTCTGTTTAGTTTCCAGTGGAACTGGTGCCAAAGTAATAACAAAGATTTGATCTTCCTTAAAACCAGTTGCCAGTCACTGAGTGTGGAGCCGTGGAGAAAAAGAGCCCCCTATCTAGTCTCATGTGTCATCAAAGGAACAGCCTGTCCACAATCTGTCTTTGTTAGGTTCGAGCTTCACAGTGATAAACATATGTGAGGCTAGCTAGCGCATAGCTCTACCTGTTTGGAGGCCAATACATCGTGCAGCCCAATGCTAACATGACACGCCCCATCAATCCAAAGTAGGGGAAGAAGAGTCGGGGAGTCGCAGAAATCGGCCAGGCGATGCTGCAGACTGACGTTAAAGAGAAGTTGGAGGCTCAGCGGCCTGTTACAGCTCAATGGCTCAGCGGCCTGTTACAGCTCAATGGCCTGTTACAGCTCAATGGCTCAGTAGCCTGTTACAGCTCAATGACCTGTTACAGCTCAATGGCCTGTTACAGCTCAATGCCTCAGGGGCCTGTTACAGCTCAATTGCCTGTTACAGCTCAATGGCTCAGCGGCCTGTTACAGCTCAATGGCCTGTTACAGCTCAATGCCTCAGGGGCCTGTTTCAGCTCAATGACCTGCTACAGCTCAATGACCTGTTACAGCTCAATGGCCTGTTACAGCTCAATGGCTCAGCGGCCTGTTACAGCTCAATGGCCTGTTACAGCTCAATGGCTCAGCGGCCTGTTACAGCTCAATGGCCTGTTACAGCTCAATGCCTCAGGGGCCTGTTACAGCTCAATGACCTGTTACAGCTCAATGGCCTGTTACAGCTCAATGCCTCAGGGGCCTGTTACAGTTCAATGGCTCAATGGTCTGTTACAGCTCAATGGCTCAGCGGCCTGTTACAGCTCAATGGCTCAGGGGCCTGTTACAGCTCAATGGCCTGTTACAGCTCAATGCCTCAGCGGCCTGTTACAGCTCAATGGCCTGTTACAGCTCAATTGCTGTTACAGCTCAATGGCCTGTTACAGCTCAATGGCCTGTTACAGCTCAATGGCTCAGCGGCCTGTTACAGCTCAATGGCTCAGCGGCCTGTTACAGCTCAATGCCTCAGCGGCCTGTTACAGCTCAATGCCTCAGCGGCCTGTTACAGCTCAATGGCTCACCGGCCTGTTACAGCTCAATGGCCTGTTACAGCTCAATGGCTTAGCGGCCTGTTACAGCTCAATGGCTCAGCGGCCTGTTACAGCTCAATGGCTCAACGGCCTGTTACAGCTCAATGCCTCAGCGGCCTGTTACAGCTCAATGCCCCAGCGGCCTGTTACAGCTCAATGCCTCAGCGGCCTGTTACAGCTCAATGCCTCAGCGGCCTGTTACAGATCAATGCCTCGTTACTCAATCCCCTTCTAGCTTCCCCCTTAGCTAATAATACAGCTTCTCTCAATCCCTATACAGAATCCCCAAACATTTAGATCTCACAGGTACCAATAATTAACAGAATGAATCCCTCTCCCTAACCCACCCGGTGAGGAGGGAGAGTGAAAGTAATTGCTACTTAAATCTAGAAGCTCTGCTTTAGTACTTGGTGAGGCAAACTTAAACTATGCACTGTGCTCCATGTAGACTTGAGGACAGTTTAAGACTTGAGGGTAGTTTAAGAATATTGAACTAGAAGCATAACTAGTTTTCTGCCACGGAAGGGACCGATATTGGGATCTTCCCATCCTCAGAAACACCTTTAATAAATCCAGGCTCTAAAGCAGAGAGTCAAGAAGATGCCCTAGTCCTTCAACCTGTCTTGATTAAAGCCTCCAACCCACGTTTCTGGTGCTTCTCCCCATAGGAGTCCCAGATCTCATACAAACCACAGCTGCTCCGCCATCTAGTGGTTAAGGTAGAAACAACAACACAGGGGGGAGTGACAGCGTTTGATTCCCCCACTCAGCTGTGTCAGCAAGGTAATAAATGGCTCAGGAAGAGAAGACAACTCACTCTGTGGAATTGTGATGCATGGCCCTGCTGATTGCAGGTGCTTTATATGAGCATGTAAATGTGATTTGGGTGTCTGGACCCAACCAAAGCTCTGGGCAGAGAGAGAGAGAGAGCGAGAGAGAGAGAGAGAGAGAGAGAGAGAGAGAGAGAGAGAGAGAGAGAGAGAGAGAGAGAGAGAGCGACAGAGCGCATTTGGTCAAATAAGACCACCAATACTCAGCAGCTGCTTTTCAAAAGAGACCATTTCTCGTCCACTTAAATACGATCATTTATCTCATAAAAAAGGTCTATGATTGAGAACGCCGGACTGAGAAAATGAACGAGTCTCATTCTCTCCATCCCTCTCTCCCTCAGAGAGGAGGGACATTTTCTGCTTGGTTAGAGTACAATATGAGCGCTTGGGGAGTCGTGTGTCTGAGTGTTTATCAAGTCAACGGAGTAGCAGGGATTTCTACTGGTGTGACCTAAATCCTTTATTTTAGCTCTTTAATAAACAACACAATATATGGTAATTCCCTTAGTGGGCATCTAGCCAAGCTTATAAGATCTTCTCCAAGTCTGTCCAAAGCTGTACTCCACCACAGATTGACGCTATGTTTGTTTACTGCACCAGACTGATAGCTTATTAAAGATACAGTATTAAATCGTCACCGAGATATTACATAATAGTGGCTGATGTTTTTCCTTGGTCACCTGAACTTCAAACAAGGAAATCCTTTCTTTGTGGTAATGGGACCTGACCAGGAAAAACTCTGGTCCCAATCATAGCCTGATACCAGGACCCAAAGTTTTACCAGGCCAGGTAGTCACAATGGTGCTAAAAAAAACCTGGCCCTGCACATAACATAAGAAGAAGAACTAAGACACAAATCCTAGGTAAGGTCTTGGTTGGCCGTGCTAAGAAGACAAATCCTAGGTAAGGTCTTGGTTGGCCTTGCCAACCAAGATGATAGGAGGAGGTAGCTAGCTAGCATCCTTACCGTGCAGAGGTCCCTGTACTGCATCTTCTGGAACTTGTGTCGGTGTTGCCTATGCAGAGCTCCACGTATCCCAGGACCACCTGGAACACAGTGTTGTGGATGGCCTGGCTGAAGTGCATGTGGACTTGGTCCATGGCCGTCTATGGAGAGAGGCACAGGGAAACAGATTATTACGGGGGATGGATAGTGTTGTGACATGGCATGAACACCAGCACAGTCAGTGTTCCATCTGAGATGTAGCCCAAACTACATTCATTAAATGTTTGCTCCTCGGCCCTTTATCAAAAAAACTAAGCCAACCCCAGAGACAAATCTGGCCCTTATTTTCCTTGAAATACTGTGCTAAATAAAGACCTTTATTTTTCCTCTGTGATTGGTTTCTCACCCAGTGTCTGATCATTAATCAACGTCAACACAATAGCACAGAGAGGAATGTTATGCATCTGTATATTGGCCAATCAGCAGGTTAACAGCGTCTTTACCGCTGAACCTGGAGGCAGTTCTAAGTGATTAAGAACTGCACAGGATGTTCCCCAAATCACCCCTTATTCACTACATAGCACACTCCACCAGAGCCCTATACTCTGTTCAAAAGAAGTGCACTATATAGTGAATAGTGTGCATTTGGGAAGCAAACATGGAAACACAACCACTCGCTGACAAGTACTTCTGAATGTACCAGGTACCTGACAGATGAGTCCATTAGACAAATGGAATAATGCAAGTAAATAAATGCAAACAAAAATACTCGTAAAGACAAGGTGTAAACAGTATTGCTCAGCAGTGTCCCAAATGGCACCCTATTCCCTATATAGTGCACTACTTTTGACGAGAGCACATTTGCACTATATAGGGAATAGGGTGTCATTTGGGACGCGTGCCTAGACTCATTAAGCTAATGGCGGCACACAAGGCTGAGCCACACAGAGAGGAGCAGAGAGCTGCTTGTTCACCCAAAGGAAAAGGAATTTATATCAAACTGAACACGGCCTCGCTATGATGAGACCCTTTCAGCTTTGAAGCCCTAAAGTCACCAATGTTCTGTGTGCATAGATAAGGGAGCAGGACACAAAATACAAAAGTGTGTGTGATGTGTGTGTGTGTGTGTGGGCATGCATGCGTACGTGCAATTACCCACACAAAGAGTGAAAGGGCCTTGAGCCAGGCCAACAATAGGTCCTTGAGTTTCAGAGCCGGCACTATTCTCACTACTCAGTATCACTGCCCTGCCTTTGAAGAAGGTGTTTATCATCATGGAGAGCACAACCATTGTGATTGTGGATAGCCTACTCTAAAAAGCTGATGATCTGCAGATGACTCAGTCTCTGAAGCTAAGGGCCACTCTCGCCTCATACAGAGACACTGATCATCACGTCAGCATGTTTCTGTTTTCCACATGAGTAGTTCCGTAAATGGGAGAAATACACATGGCATGGGAATTGGTAGACAATCTCTTTATGGCTTCTCTAACTAACCTCTTTCATTCATCACCATCATTATACAGTGTATTGTTTTGATGAGTTGGTAAATAGACATTTGATTGGCCAACAGGAATTCCTTCCCAGTGTTGCTATCTGTCTCCCAGGAAGGCAGGTCGCTCCAGAGAGCACTGTGGGGTGGTCTTCACTTCATCCTTCACACAGTTACTGAGTCAGACTGACACACAGAAAAGAATCCCGCAGCAACAAGACATGTCAAATCATTATGTTGATAATATTTCATTTTTGTAGAGGTTGATACATTTTTTGTTACGGCAAATCAAAATGACAAATGTTAGAATACTTAAAACCTTGAATACACTACAAGATTGCATTTCCTGCTGCGCATTTAGTCCAGACACTGACAGTCCCCTGAACAAAGCATTTAGTCCAGACACTGACAGTCCCCTGAACAAAGCATTTAGTCCAGACACTGACAGTCCCCTGAACAAAGCATTTAGTCCAGACACTGACAGTCCCCTGAACAAAGCATTTAGTCCAGACACTGACAGTCCCCTGAACAAAGCATTTAGTCCAGACACTGACAGTCCCCTGAACAAAGCATTTAGTCCAGACACTGACAGTCCCCTGAACCAAGACAGTTGAACAAAGCCCAGACACTGACAGTCCCCTGAACAAAGCATTTAGTCCAGACACTGACAGTCCCCCCATTTGAACAAAGCATTTAGTCCAGACACTGACAGTCCCCTGAACAAAGCATTTAGTCCAGACACTGACAGTCCCCTGAACAAAGCATTTAGTCCAGACACTGACAGTCCCCTGAACCAAGCAGTTAGCCCAGACACTGACAGTCCCCTGAGAAAAGCATTTAAAACAAACATACCATCTTGCAGACAGTTGGGTGGGGAGCTTTACTAGTGATAATGGAAAAGCTTTACTAGGGATTACAGATCTGTGATTCCGTGTTGGTAGTGGGGGGAGAAGACCGTGTAAAACTACAAGACACTTCCCTCAGCATGGGGAGAATAATATTAACCCAGGTATGACTCATCACTCCTGATCCACAGAGAGAGAGAGAGAGAGAGAGAGACAGAGAGACAGAGAGACAGAGAGACAGAGACAGACAGAGACAGACAGAGAGACAGAGAGAGAAATGAGAGAGGGGGAGAGAGGAGAGAGAGGGATAGAGGAGCGACAGGGATAGAGGAGAGAGGGATAGAGGAAAGAGGGATAGAGGAGAGAGGGATAGAGGAGAGAGAGGGATAGAGGAGAGAATGAGAGGAGAGGATAGAAGGATAGAGGAGAGAAGGATAGAGGAGAGAAGGAGAGAGGAGAGAAGGAGAGAGGAGAGAAGGAAAGAGGAGAGAAGGAGAGAAGGAGAGAGGAGAGAAGGAGAGAGGAGAGAAGGAGAGAAGGAGAGAAGGAGAGAGGAGAGAAGGAGAGAGGAGAGAAGGAGAGAGGAGAGAGAAACAGGGAGTACAATAGAGAGGAAAGGGGGGTTACTCAGAAATGAATCACCACACATCAACTGAGAGAGAAGAGAGACAGGCAGTGGTGTAAAGTACTTAAGTAAAAATACTTTAAAGTACTACTTAAGGAGTGTTTTGGGCCATCTGCACTTTACTATTGATATTTTTGACTACTTTTACTTCACTACATTCCTAAAGAAAATAATGTACTTTTTACTCCATACATTTTCCCTGACACCCAAAAGTACTCATTACATTTTGAATGCTTAGCAGGACAGGAAAATGGTCCAATTCACACACTTATCAAGAGAACATCCCTGGTCATCCCTACTGTCTCTGATCTGGTGGACTCACTAAACACAAATTGTCTGTTTGAAAATGATATCTGAGTGTTGCAGTGTGCCCCTGATTATCCATACGTTTAAAAAAGAAGAAAAATGTTCCGACTGGTTTGCTTAATATAAGGAATTTTAAATTATTTATACTTTTACTTTGATACTTCAGTATATTTTCACGATTACATTAACTTTTGATAGTTAAGTATATTTAAGAGAGAGAGACACGCAGACAGACAGACACAGACAGACAGACAGACAGACAGACAGACAGACAGACAGACAGACAGACAGACAGACAGACAGACAGACAGACAGACAGACAGACAGACAGACATACATACAGACATACAGACATACATACATACATACATACATAGTGGGAAAAAAGGGGAGTCGGGGAGGGAGAACAATATAGACAGAAGAGGGGGAGAGAAAGTGGGGAATGGAAGACAAAATGATGAGGACAGAAGCCGTCAGAGCAGAGCAGATATCTGTTGACAGAGGATGGATCTCTCACCTGGCTCTTTCCCAAGACGGTGTACGCCAGCTGAACTCTGGAGTAGTGGGAGACGTCAAAGTGCTTGCAGGTTTTGGACAGGGCCACATCCAGCTGCTCCTGTTGGGTGGGTAGAGGAGGAGGGGAAGGGAGGGATGGAGGAGAGAGGGATTAGAAGTGTTAAGACCAGGGATTTGGACATGAATCAACTCCTAGGGCCAAGACAATTAGCAACAGCTGCCATAGCGGAGGGCTGAGGCCGCTGTCTTTAAGCCAGCGTCCCAAATTGTATACTATTCCCTATATAGTATACTACTTTTGACCAGGACCCAAATAGCTCTGGTCAAAAGTAGTGCACTATGTAAGGAATTGGCTGGCATTTGGGACGCAGGCTACATGTCAGGTACAGAGAGCCAGGGAGAACCAGGGGGAAGAGAGATACGCACTCAGCCTCCCCCAAGGTCAAAGGAGCCCCACCATTGATGTTAAACAGAGCTGCTGGCTGAGATAAATACAGGGAGACAGGTCGGGTCGAAGGATGAAGAAGACTACATTTTATTTACGGCAGAAAATGTAGTTAATGTACTTCTGTCTAACAATGGAAAGTAGAGAAAGTATATTATAAAGTAATATCACACTACGGAAGTTTCATTTAGAGAAACCAAAATACTGTACATTCTACTAATTTTATAAATTACAGTACAGTATGTTCAATGTACGTTGAGATATGAAAATACTGTAGATTTTTACTTTTTTCCAAATACCAAATACTTTCTAATTATGAATATAAACTCAGCAAAAAAAATAAACGTCCTTTCACTATCAACTGCATTTATTTTCAGCAAACTTAACATTTGTAAATAATTGTATGAACATAACAAGATTCAACAACTGAGACATAAACTGAACAAGTTCCACAGACATGTGACTAACAGAAATTGTTGCAGTGACATTGTTGCAGTGATGTCTGGTGAGGACCTGCCTTACAAAAGGCCTACAAGCCCTCAGTCCAGCCTCTCTCAGCCTATTGCGGACAGTCTGAGCACTGAAGGAGGGATTGTACGTTCCAGGTGTAACTCGGGCAGTTGTTGTTGCCATCCTGTACCTGTCCTACAGGTGTGATGTTCGGATGTACCGATCCAGTACAGGTGTTGTTTCAGATGGTCTGCCACTGCGAGGATGATCAGCTGTCCGTCCTGTCTCCCTGTAGCGCTGTCTTAGGCATCTCACAGTACGGACATTGCAATTTATTGCCCTGGCCACATCTGCAGTCCTCATGACTCCTTGCAGCATGCCTAAGACACATTCACACAGATGAGCAGGGACCCTGGGCATCTTTCTTTTGGTGTTTTTCAGAGTCAGTAGAAAGGCCTCTTTAGTGTCCTAAGTTTTCATAACTGTGACCTTAATTGCCTACCGACTGTAAGCTGTTAGTGTCTCAACGACCGTTCCACAGGTGCATGTTCATTCATTGTTTATGGTTCATTGAGCAAGCATGGGAAACAGTGTTTAAACCCTTTACAATGAAGGTCTGTGAAGGTATTTGGATTTTTACAAATTATCTTTGAAAGACATGGTCCTGAAAACGGGGCGTTTCTTTTTTTGCTGAGTTTATATGTACATGAACGGATCTATATTACAGTAACTATGACAGACTGAAAAGCAGGTGGTGCTAACGGTAAAATATGATTGGTGAATTTACACAAATTTGTTTTATTCAGATGGCTGGCTACATTGCATTTCCATAGAGGCCCGGGTTGAGAGAGGAGTCTTATGTATGGTAGAGAAAGCAAGATTAGAGAGCATGATGAGAAAAATGTTTTGAGGATTCACGGAGCTAAAGCTACCAGGAGGAGCTCCACGCAAGACTTCCAAATTACATCTATCCAGCAGATCAATGTTGAGACCAAGACACCGCTCACAGCAGGGAAGGTGTCGCTCTCGGTGTGTGTGTGTGTGTGTGTGTGTGTGACCATGAGCTCTCAGAGGAGTGCATTTACTCACAGTCAAGCTATGTGTCGGCGTGTGTGTGCGTACGTGCGCGCGCACGTCATACATTCACATGGACCCCAGGTAATGAACCTCCCTAAGCGTGGATGTTGGAAAATTGCTCTGAATACCATTCTCCAGACATAATTATTAAAATATGGCTTTAATTAAATGGATAATATTAACTATGTTTACCATTCTAGCAGTAATGGCTTTTTGAATATGTCAATATGTAGCAGGGAGAACTGAAAAATAACAACTCAAAATTTCAAGACAAAACACTTTCTCTTTTTAGATGTCGGCTTTAAGAAAATGACATGGAATATTTAATATGTTTAGTATCAAACAACCTTTCAGATGTGTGACAAATCACAGTGTACTCAATCAATAGAAATAGTAAGAAAAGCTCCTATGTGTAAAGAGCCGTGATGGAACACATCCAGCAATAAGCACATGTATGCCTCCTCACTGGAGACCAGGGTTCAATCCTTGTGGCCTCTTCTCAACACTCAGCCTCTCCCACCTTTTCATTACGGTCTCAATAAAGCATAAAAATACTGAAGGTATGGTGGATTTCCACTATTTTTCAAATGAAAAATAAGAACAAAGACAAAAGAAAAGCTCCTACATACCTCTATCTGCTCAAGAGTGTCTTGTAGCTTAGAATTCAAGGGAGAGGACATTGTTAGGTCAGTTCCCTGCTGATCACCTAAACACGAGTCAAGGCTTCACTTGGACTCTATCAGTGACCTAGAACGCTAATGTACCACTTATTCTTATATCCTGACCCACAATCTGTGGCATATGGCATGTGGACACCATGCTCTGTCACACATACTGTAGCAGTGCTGAGCGACTAGTGCTTTTTGAGGTCGGTTTGGTTTCGGTCCCATTTTTTTTTGTTTAAGTAATCACGGTTGTCGATTTCATTTTCAAAGTCGTGTTTTTGAACAATAAATGCATTATGAAATAATGACATTACAATAATTTTAGAGCTTTTTAATGGACCTTCTAAAGCCAAAAATAGTGAACATTCCATTGCCGAAACATGTAAAATATTCCATTGTCTCTGTCAGGTCTACATTGGGTAGACATCAATAGAGAAATAGGAAATTAATATGAAATAATAAAATATTTTGGTTGTGTAAATTACTGATTACTTTATTTTTCATTCCTTAACGTCATCATCCTATCTCTGCCCAGGCAGTAGCAGCCTTAACGTCATCATCCTATCTCTGCCCAGGCAGTAGCAGCCTTAACGTCATCATCCTATCTCTGCCCAGGCAGTAGCAGCCTTAACGTCATCATCCTATCTCTGCCCAGGCAGTAGCAGCCTTAACGTCATCATCCTATCTCTGCCCAGGCAGTAGCAGCCTTAACGTCATCATCCTATCTCTGCCCAGGCAGTAGCAGCCTTAACGTCATCATCCTATCTCTGCCCAGGCAGTAGCAGCCTTAACGACTTCATCCTATCTCTGCCCAGGCAGTAGCAGCCAGTCAGCCAGACCATCTAATGTTATCTATGTGCTCCCCATACTGTACTGTCTTTAGTCATACTATTATACCAAATATTCTATCCGTATCCTGTCCATAATGTCGATAAATACTGTCCATCACATATATACTAAACAAAAATATAAACACAACATAGAACCATTTAAGTTACAGTTCATATTTGGAAATCAGTTATTTGAAAAACATTTAGTAGGCCCTAATCTATGGATTTCACATGACTGGGAATACAGATATGAATCTGTTGGTCACAGATGTGCATCTGTTGGTCACAGATACCAAACATTTTTAAAGAATGGGCCTCACAATGGGATTCAGGATGTCGTCATGGTATTTCTGTGCATTCAAATTACCATCTATAAAATGCAATTGTGTTCGTTGTCCGTAGCTTATTCCTGCCTATACCATCACCCCACCGCCACTATGGATCACTCTGTCCACAACGTTGACATCAGCAAACCGCTCGCCCCCACGCGACTCCATACGTGGTCTGTGATTGTGAGGCCGGTTGGACGTACTGCCAAAATCTCTCAAATTAAGTTGGAGGTGGCTTATGGTAGAGAAATGAACATTCAATTGCCTGGCAAACGCTCTGGTGGACTTACCTGCAGTCAGCATGCCAATTACACGCTCCCTCAAAACTTGAGACATCTGTGGCATTGTGTTGTGTGACAAAACTGCACATTTTAGAGTGGCATTCTATTGTCCCCAGCACAAGGTGCACCTGTGTGATGATCATGTCACAACTGTCAGGTGGATAGATTGTCTTGGCAAACGAGAAATGCTCAGTAACAGGGATGTAAACAAAATTGTGCACAAAATTTGAGAGAAATCAGGTTTTTGAGCTGGGATTTTTCATTTCAGCTCATGAAACATGGGAGCAACACTTTACATGTTGCGTTTATATTTTTGTTCAGTGTAAATATTTATACTTCGGACTCAGATATTGCTCATCATAATATTTCTATATTTCTTAATTACATTTTTTACATTTTTAGATTTGTGTGTATTGTTCAATACTACTGCACCGCTGGAGCTAGGAACACAAGCATTTCACTACACCCACAATAACATCTGCTAAATATGTGTATGCAATAACTGCTAAATATGTGTATGCGACCAATAACATTTTATTTGATTTATTTAGCTAACCTGGCTAGCTAAAGTACGCTGCAGAGCTGTCTGACAAAATCATTTTACTAGTTCTTCGAAATCATTTTACCAGTTCTTTAAAGTAGATAAGGCTAACTTATCACAAACGGTCTATATCCCTCTCTCGTCATTGTGTTGTGTACATTCCTCTTTCAGGCGTAAAAGTGTGTCCATCCAGAGATCTGTATATAATGACGACATGGCTCATGTCTCCGCCCTAACAATGAGAGTTGTTGTCCAAAAGGCAGGAAGACAGGCGACAAGCTTAGGTCCAAAATAAGCCATAGAAATGAACTGGGCTTATTTTGTACAGATTTTGGAGAGAGTGAAACCTCTCACTTCGCCGTCTCTTCTCTGATCCTTCTAAGTCAGAGTGGGAAAAAACAGGCATAATGGTCATTGTAGCTAATTACCACGTTTCTGCGCCAAACTAGGTTGAATATTTGCTTATTGAAAACTACAACTCCCTTGCACCCAGTGTTCAACATAGTTCTTCATTTCTCTCGTGAATGATTTGATATCTCTCTAGATGTAAGGGATTTCCTCCTCTTCTTCCGAAGAGGAGAGGCGAAAAGGATCAGAGGACCAATATGCGGCGTGGTAAGTGTCCATGGTTCTTTTAATACGTAAACGTACACATGAACACTGAATACAAAAACAAGAAACGTGAAAACCCCAAACAGTCCTATCTGGTGCAAAACACAGAGACAGGAACAATCACCCACAAACACACAGTGACACCCAGCCTACCTAAGTATGATTCTCAATCAGAGACAACTAATGACACCTGCCTCTGATTGAGAACCATACTAGGCCGAAACATAGAAATACCCAAATCATAGAAAAACAAACAGACTGCCCACCCCAACTCACGCCCTGACCAAACTAAATAATGACAAAACAAAGGAAATAAAGGTCAGAACGTGACACTAGAGAAACATCGCATTGGGCTCACAAAAAAACGAATTAAATAGAATTCAAGTAATTGAACTGACGTCGGTCAATTAGTTGTTTAATAACCAAAAAAATGAAGAATGTTGGTTAATAGCTCAGCACTAACACATAGAGACAGGAATGGAGCCATTGTCCATTTTGTATGGAGTAACACAGCCTTCTCACAAATGATATTTCCTAAACCATTACCATGTCCTTCTCTAGTGAATGGCAACAACACCTTGAACACCTGCGTGTGGTGTAGTCTAAGTGCTTGAATTGCTTCGCGAACCTTCCATTTATGACAAAGAACATTGTGTCAATACTTGATCTAGTCTTTATTGGTTGTTTCCTTCTTGCAGTTGTTGTTGTTCTTTCAATAGCTGTCTTAAGTAAAAGTAACATTGGATAAAACTGAAAGCATCTGCTAAATAAGAAGTATTATTGCTGGTCCTGAACTGTGCCGACACATGAGATGCTATGTTATTCCTTTACTGAGGTCTCTTTCAGGTCAACTCTAAAAAAGAACACTTAGGATGAGTCTCAAGAGGACACAACGCCCTTAGGGAGTGTTTGTGTTGCTTGTGGCTGACCCTTAAATCGCTGCTAAAGCACTTCAGCCATGGTAGTGGCAGAGACAGGGCAGGCAGAGACTTCAACCATGGTAGTGGCAGAGACAGGGCAGGCAGACTTCAGCCATGGTAGTGTCAGAGACAGGGCAGGCAGACTTCAGCCATGGTAGTGGCAGAGACAGGGCAGGCAGAGACTTCAGCCATGGTAGTGGCAGAGAAAGGGCAGACAGACTTCAGCCATGGTAGTGGCAGAGACAGGGCAGGCAGACTTCAGCCATGGTAGTGGCAGAGACAGGGCAGGCAGACTTCAGCCATGGTAGTGGCAGAGACAGGGCAGGCAGACTTCAGCCATGGTAGTGGCAGAGACAGGGCAGGCAGAGACTTCAGCCATGGTAGTGGCAGAGACAGGGCAGGCAGACTTCAGCCATGGTAGTGGCAGAGACAGGGCAGGCAGACTTCAGCCATGGTAGTGGCAGAGACAGGGCAGGCAGAGACTTCAGCCATGGTAGTGGCAGAGAAAGGGCAGACAGACTTCAGCCATGGTAGTGGCAGAGACAGGGCAGGCAGACTTCAGCCATGGTAGTGGCAGAGACAGGGCAGGCAGACTTCAGCCATGGTAGTGGCAGAGACAGGGCAGGCAGACTTCAGCCATGGTAGTGGCAGAGACAGGGCAGGCAGACTTCAGCCATGGTAGTGGCAGAGACAGGGCAGGCAGAGACTTCAGCCATGGTAGTGGCAGAGACTTCATCCATGGTAGTGGCAGAGACTTCAGCCATGGTAGTGGCAGATACAGGGCAGGCAGAGACTTCAGCCATGGTAGTGGCAGAGACAGGGCAGGCAGAGACTTCAGCCATGGTAGTGGCAGAGACAGGGCAGGCAGACTTCAGCCATGGTAGTGGCAGAGACAGGGCAGGCAGACTTCAGCCATGGTAGTGGCAGAGACTTCAGCCATGGTAGTGGCAGAGGCAGGGCAGGCAGACTTCAGCCATGGTAGTGGCAGAGACAGGGCAGGCAGACTTCAGCCATGGTAGTGGCAGAGACTTCAGCCATGGTAGTGGCAGAGGCAGGGCAGGCAGACTTCAGCCATGGTAGTGGCAGAGACAGGGCAGGCAGACTTCAGCCATGGTAGTGGCAGAGACAGGGCAGACAGACTTCAGCCATGGTAGTGGCAGAGACAGGGCAGGCAGAGACTTCAGCCATGGTAGTGGCAGAGACAGGGCAGGCAGACTTCAGCCATGGTAGTGGCAGAGACAGGGCAGGCAGACTTCAGCCATGGTAGTGGCAGAGACAGGGCAGGCAGACTTCAGCCATGGTAGTGGCAGAGACAGGGCAGGCAGACTTCAGCCATGGTAGTGGCAGAGACAGGGCAGGCAGACTTCAGCCATGGTAGTGGCAGAGACAGGGCAGGCAGAGACTTCAGCCATGGTAGTGGCAGAGAAAGGGCAGACAGACTTCAGCCATGGTAGTGGCAGAGACAGGGCAGGCAGACTTCAGCCATGGTAGTGGCAGAGACAGGGCAGGCAGACTTCAGCCATGGTAGTGGCAGAGACAGGGCAGGCAGAGACTTCAGCCATGGTAGTGGCAGAGACAGGGCAGGCAGACTTCAGCCATGGTAGTGGCAGAGACAGGGCAGGCAGACTTCAGCCATGGTAGTGGCAGAGACAGGGCAGGCAGAGACTTCAGCCATGGTAGTGGCAGAGACTTCATCCATGGTAGTGGCAGAGACAGGGCAGGCAGAGACTTCAGCCATGGTAGTGGCAGAGACTTCAGCCATGGTAGTGGCAGAGACAGGGCAGGCAGAGACTTCAGCCATGGTAGTGGCAGAGACAGGGCAGGCAGAGACTTCAGCCATGGTAGTGGCAGAGACAGGGCAGGCAGACTTCAGCCATGGTAGTGGCAGAGACAGGGCAGGCAGACTTCAGCCATGGTAGTGGCAGAGACTTCAGCAGCCATGGTAGTGGCAGAGACAGGGCAGGCAGACTTCAGCCATGGTAGTGGCAGAGACTTCAGCCATGGTGGTGGCAGAGACAGGGCAGGCAGACTTCAGCCATGGTAGTGGCAGAGACTTCAGCCATGGTAGTGGCAGAGGCAGGGCAGGCAGACTTCAGCCATGGTAGTGGCAGAGACAGGGCAGGCAGACTTCAGCCATGGTAGTGGCAGAGACAGGGCAGGCAGACTTCAGCCATGGTAGTGGCAGAGACAGGGCAGGCAGACTTCAGCCATGGTAGTGGCAGAGACAGGGCAGGCAGAGACTTCAGCCATGGTAGTGGCAGAGACAGGGCAGGCAGAATTCAGCCATGGTAGTGGCAGAGACAGGGCAGGCAGACTTCAGCCATGGTAGTGGCAGAGACAGGGCAGGCAGAGACTTCAGCCATGGTAGTGGCAGAGACTTCATCCATGGTAGTGGCAGAGACAGGGCAGGCAGAGACTTCAGCCATGGTAGTGGCAGTGGCAGAGACTTCAGCCATGGTAGTGGCAGAGACAGGGCAGGCAGAGACTTCAGCCATGGTAGTGGCAGAGACAGGGCAGGCAGAGACTTCAGCCATGGTAGTGGCAGAGACAGGGCAGGCAGACTTCAGCCATGGTAGTGGCAGAGACAGGGCAGGCAGACTTCAGCCATGGTAGTGGCAGAGACTTCAGCCATGGTAGTGGCAGAGACAGGGCAGGCAGACTTCAGCCAGGGTAGTGGCAGAGACTTCAGCCATGGTAGTGGTAGAGACAGGGCAGGCACTCTTCAGCCATGGTAGTGGTAGAGACAGGGCAGGCAGAGACTTCAGCCATGGTAGTGGCAGAGACAGGGCAGGCAGAGACTTCAGCCATGGTAGTGGCAGAGACAGGGCAGGCAGAGACTTCAGCCATGGTAGTGGCAGAGACAGGGCAGGCTGAGACTTCAGCCATGGTAGTGGCAGAGACAGGGCAGGCAGACTTCAGCCATGGTAGTGGCAGAGACTTCAGCCATGGTAGTGGTAGAGACAGGGCAGGCAGACTCCAGCCATGGTAGTGGCAGAGAGAGGGCATGCAGAGACTACAGCCATGGTAGTGGCAGAGACAGGGTCAGGCAGAGACTTCAGCCATGGTAGTTTCAGAGACTTCAGCCATGGTAGTTTCAGAGACTTCAGCCATGGTAGTGTCAGAGACAGGGCAGGCAGAGACTTCAGCCATGGTAGTGGTAGAGACAGGGCAGGCAGACTTCAGCCATGGTAGTGGTAGAGACAGGGCAGGCAGAGACTTCAGCCATGGTAGTGGCAGAGACAGGGCAGGCAGACTTCAGCCATGGTAGGCAGAGACTTCAGCCATGGTAGTGTCAGAGACAGGGCAGGCAGAGACTTCAGCCATGGTAGTGGCAGAGACAGGGCAGGCAGACTTCAGCCATGGTAGTGGCAGAGACAGGGCAGGCAGACTCCAGCCATGGTAGTGGCAGAGACAGGGCAGGCAGAGACTTCAGCCATGGTAGTGGCAGAGACAGGGCAGGCAGACTTCAGCCATGGTAGTGGCAGAGACAGGGCAGGCAGACTTCAGCCATGGTAGTGGCAGAGACAGGGCAGGCAGACTTCAGCCATGGTAGTGGCAGAGACAGGGCAGGCAGACTTCAGCCATGGTAGTGGCAGAGACAGGGCAGGCAGACTTCAGCCATGGTAGTGGCAGAGACTTCAGCCATGGTAGTGGCAGAGACAGGGCAGGCAGACTTCAGCCATGGTAGTGGCAGAGACTTCAGCCATGGTAGTGGCAGAGACAGGGCAGGCAGACTTCAGCCATGGTAGTGGCAGAGACTTCAGCCATGGTAGTGGTAGAGACAGGGCAGGCACTCTTCAGCCATGGTAGTGGTAGAGACAGGGCAGGCAGAGACTTCAGCCATGGTAGTGGCAGAGACAGGGCAGGCAGAGACTTCAGCCATGGTAGTGGCAGAGACAGGGCAGGCAGAGACTTCAGCCATGGTAGTGGCAGAGACAGGGCAGGCAGAGACTTCAGCCATGGTAGTGGCAGAGACAGGGCAGGCAGACTTCAGCCATGGTAGTGGCAGAGACTTCAGCCATGGTAGTGGTAGAGACAGGGCAGGCAGACTCCAGCCATGGTAGTGGCAGAGACAGGGCATGCAGAGACTACAGCCATGGTAGTGGCAGAGACAGGGTCAGGCAGAGACTTCAGCCATGGTAGTGGCAGAGACTTCAGCCATGGTAGTTTCAGAGACTACAGCCATGGTAGTGGCAGAGACAGGGTCAGGCAGAGACTTCAGCCATGGTAGTGGTAGAGACAGGGCAGGCAGACTCCAGCCATGGTAGTGGCAGAGACAGGGCATGCAGAGACTTCAGCCATGGTAGTGGCAGAGACAGGGTCAGGCAGAGACTTCAGCCATGGTAGTTTCAGAGACTTCAGCCATGGTAGTTTCAGAGACTTCAGCCATGGTAGTGTCAGAGACAGGGCAGGCAGAGACTTCAGCCATGGTAGTGGTAGAGACAGGGCAGGCAGATTTCAGCCATGGTAGTGGTAGAGACAGGGCAGGCAGAGACTTCAGCCATGGTAGTGGCAGAGACAGGGCAGGCAGACTTCAGCCATGGTAGTTTCAGAGACTTCAGCCATTGTAGTGTCAGAGACAGGGCAGGCAGAGACTTCAGCCATGGTAGTGGTAGAGACAGGGCAGGCAGACTTCAGCCATGGTAGTGGTAGAGACAGGGCAGGCAGACTCCAGCCATGGTAGTGGCAGAGACAGGGCAGGCAGAGACTACAGCCATGGTAGTGGCAGAGACTTCAGCCATGGTAGTGGTAGAGACAGGGCAGGCAGACTTCAGCCATGGTAGTGGCAGAGACAGGGCAGGCAGAGACTTCAGCCATGGTAGTGGCAGAGACAGGGCAGGCAGACTTCAGCCATGGTAGTGGCAGAGACAGGGCAGGCAGACTTCAGCCATGGTAGTGGCAGAGACTTCAGCCATGGTAGTGGCAGAGACAGGGCAGGCAGACTTCAGCCATGGTAGTGGCAGAGACTTCAGCCATGGTAGTGGCAGAGACAGGGCAGGCAGACTTCAGCCATGGTAGTGGCAGAGACTTCAGCCATGGTAGTGGTAGAGACAGGGCAGGCAGACTTCAGCCATGGTAGTGGCAGAGACTTCAGCCATGGACTTCAGCCATGGTAGTGGCAGAGACAGGGCAGGCAGAGACTTCAGCCATGGTAGTGGCAGAGACAGGGCAGGCAGAGACTTCAGCCATGGTAGTGGCAGAGACAGGGCAGGCTGAGACTTCAGCCATGGTAGTGGCAGAGACAGGGCAGGCAGACTTCAGCCATGGTAGTGGCAGAGACAGGGCAGGCAGACTTCAGCCATGGTAGTGGCAGAGACAGGGCAGGCAGAGACTTCAGCCATGGTAGTGGCAGAGACAGGGCAGGCAGACTTCAGCCATGGTAGTGGCAGAGACAGGGCAGGCAGACTTCAGCCATGGTAGTGGCAGAGACAGGGCAGGCAGACTTCAGCCATGGTAGTGGCAGAGACAGGGCAGGCAGACTTCAGCCATGGTAGTGGCAGAGACAGGGCAGGCAGAGACTTCAGCCATGGTAGTGGCAGAGACAGGGCAGGCAGACTTCAGCCATGGTAGTGGCAGAGACAGGGCAGGCAGACTTCAGCCATGGTAGTGGCAGAGACAGGGCAGGCAGAGACTTCAGCCATGTAGTAGTGGCAGAGACTTCAGCCATGGTAGTGGCAGAGACAGGGCAGGCAGAGACTTCAGCCATGGTAGTGGCAGAGACTTCAGCCATGGTAGTGGCAGATACAGGGCAGGCAGAGACTTCAGCCATGGTAGTGGCAGAGACAGGGCAGGCAGAGACTTCAGCCATGGTAGTGGCAGAGACAGGGCAGGCAGACTTCAGCCATGGTAGTGGCAGAGACAGAGGCAGACTTCAGCTATGGTAGTGGCAGAGACTTCAGCCATGGTAGTGGCAGAGACAGGGCAGGCAGACTTCAGCCATGGTAGTGGCAGAGACTTCAGCCATGGTGGTGGCAGAGACAGGGCAGGCAGACTTCAGCCATGGTAGTGGCAGAGACTTCAGCCATGGTAGTGGCAGAGGCAGGGCAGGCAGACTTCAGCCATGGTAGTGGCAGAGACAGGGCAGGCAGACTTCAGCCATGGTAGTGGCAGAGACAGGGCAGGCAGACTTCAGCCATGGTAGTGGCAGAGACTTCAGCCATGGTAGTGGCAGAGACAGGGCAGGCAGACTTCAGCCATGGTAGTGGCAGAGACAGGGCAGGCAGACTTCAGCCATGGTAGTGGCAGAGACTTCAGCCATGGTAGTGGCAGAGACAGGGCAGGCAGACTTCAGCCATGGTAGTGGCAGAGACTTCAGCCATGGTAGTGGCAGAGACAGGGCAGGCAGACTTCAGCCATGGGTAGTGGCAGAGACTTCAGCCATGGTAGTGGTAGAGACAGGGCAGGCACTCTTCAGCCATGGTAGTGGTAGAGACAGGGCAGGCAGAGACTTCAGCCATGGTAGTGGCAGAGACAGGGCAGGCAGAGACTTCAGCCATGGTAGTGGCAGAGACAGGGCAGGCAGAGACTTCAGCCATGGTAGTGGCAGAGACAGGGCAGGCTGAGACTTCAGCCATGGTAGTGGCAGAGACAGGGCAGGCAGACTTCAGCCATGGTAGTGGCAGAGACTTCAGCCATGGTAGTGGTAGAGACAGGGCAGGCAGACTCCAGCCATGGTAGTGGCAGAGAGAGGGCATGCAGAGACTACAGCCATGGTAGTGGCAGAGACAGGGTCAGGCAGAGACTTCAGCCATGGTAGTTTCAGAGACTTCAGCCATGGTAGTTTCAGAGACTTCAGCCATGGTAGTGTCAGAGACAGGGCAGGCAGAGACTTCAGCCATGGTAGTGGTAGAGACAGGGCAGGCAGATTTCAGCCATGGTAGTGGTAGAGACAGGGCAGGCAGAGACTTCAGCCATGGTAGTGGCAGAGACAGGGCAGGCAGACTTCAGCCATGGTAGTGGTAGAGACAGGGCAGGCAGACTCCAGCCATGGTAGTGGCAGAGACAGGGCAGGCAGAGACTACAGCCATGGTAGTGGCAGAGACTTCAGCCATGGTAGTGGTAGAGACAGGGCAGGCAGACTTCAGCCATGGTAGTGGTAGAGACAGGGCAGGCAGACTTCAGCCATGGTAGTGGCAGAGACAGGGCAGGCAGACTTCAGCCATGGTAGTGGCAGAGACAGGGCAGGCAGACTTCAGCCATGGTAGTGGCAGAGACTTCAGCCATGGTAGTGGCAGAGACAGGGCAGGCAGACTTCAGCCATGGTAGTGGCAGAGACTTTAGCCATGGTAGTGGCAGAGACAGGGCAGGCAGACTTCAGCCATGGTAGTGGCAGAGACTTCAGCCATGGTAGTGGTAGAGACAGGGCAGGCACTCTTCAGCCATGGTAGTGGTAGAGACAGGGCAGGCAGAGACTTCAGCCATGGTAGTGGCAGAGACAGGGCAGGCAGAGACTTCAGCCATGGTAGTGGCAGAGACAGGGCAGGCAGAGACTTCAGCCATGGTAGTGGCAGAGACAGGGCAGGCAGAGACTTCAGCCATGGTAGTGGCAGAGACAGGGCAGGCAGACTTCAGCCATGGTAGTGGCAGAGACTTCAGCCATGGTAGTGGTAGAGACAGGGCAGGCAGACTCCAGCCATGGTAGTGGCAGAGAGAGGGCATGCAGAGACTACAGCCATGGTAGTGGCAGAGACAGGGTCAGGCAGAGACTTCAGCCATGGTAGTTTCAGAGACTTCAGCCATGGTAGTTTCAGAGACTACAGCCATGGTAGTGGCAGAGACAGGGTCAGGCAGAGACTTCAGCCATGGTAGTGGTAGAGACAGGGCAGGCAGACTCCAGCCATGGTAGTGGCAGAGAGAGGGCATGCAGAGACTACAGCCATGGTAGTGGCAGAGACAGGGTCAGGCAGAGACTTCAGCCATGGTAGTTTCAGAGACTTCAGCCATGGTAGTTTCAGAGACTTCAGCCATGGTAGTGTCAGAGACAGGGCAGGCAGAGACTTCAGCCATGGTAGTGGTAGAGACAGGGCAGGCAGATTTCAGCCATGGTAGTGGTAGAGACAGGGCAGGCAGAGACTTCAGCCATGGTAGTGACAGAGACAGGGCAGGCAGACTTCAGCCATGGTAGTTTCAGAGACTTCAGCCATTGTAGTGTCAGAGACAGGGCAGGCAGAGACTTCAGCCATGGTAGTGGTAGAGACAGGGCAGGCAGACTTCAGCCATGGTAGTGGTAGAGACAGGGCAGGCAGACTCCAGCCATGGTAGTGGCAGAGACAGGGCAGGCAGAGACTACAGCCATGGTAGTGGCAGAGACTTCAGCCATGGTAGTGGTAGAGACAGGGCAGGCAGACTTCAGCCATGGTAGTGGTAGAGACAGGGCAGGCAGAGACTACAGCCATGGTAGTGGCAGAGACAGGGCAGGCAGAGACTACAGCCATGGTAGTGGCAGAGACTTCAGCCATGGTAGTGGTAGAGACAGGGCAGGCAGACTTCAGCCATGGTAGTGGTAGAGACAGGGCAGGCAGAGACTACAGCCATGGTAGTGGCAGAGACTTCAGCCATGGTAGTGGTAGAGACAGGGCAGGCAGACTCCAGCCACGGTAGTGGCAGAGACAGAGCCGGCAGAGACTTTAGCCATGGTAGTGCAGAGACTTCAGCCATGGTAGTGGTAGAGACAGGGCAGGCAGACTTCAGCCATGGTAGTGGTAGAGACAGGGCAGGCAGAGACTACAGCCATGGTAGTGGCAGAGACTTCAGCCAAGGTAGTGGCAGAGACAGGGCAGGCAGACTTCAGCCATGGTAGTGGTAGAGACAGGGCAGGCAGACTTCAGCCATGGTAGTGGTAGAGACAGGGCAGGCAGAGACTTCAGCCATGGTAGTGGCAGAGACAGGGCAGGCAGAGACTTCAGCCATGGTAGTGGTAGAGACAGGGCAGGCAGACTTCAGCCATGGTAGTGGCAGAGACAGGGCAGGCAGAGACTTCAGCCATGGTAGTGGCAGAGACAGGGCAGGCAGAGACTTCAGCCATGGTAGTGGCAGAGACTTCAGCCATGGTAGTGGCAGAGACTTCA